>NC_067484.1:58545048-58905048 GCF_947179515.1 Apodemus sylvaticus | reverse complement strand
TTGGTTAGTAAAGATGCTAGGATCAGAGTAAGAAAGCTGGCAGCAATGGATAAAATTGTGGTGACAGAAAATGAGTTTGTCTAGGCAGATTTAGGCTTGTTAACATCAACTTGAGCATGCAAGATATAGGAGCAAATGAGTTAAGGGTGTGGGAACACACAATAGGTGAGGTTCAGATTCTTTATCGTTTACCAGACTGTTAATTTTAAAAGTATATAGTCGAAGACAAGTAGCACCCACTGGGTAGGGGAGGGAGTTGTTCTGCAAACTTAGCGTCCTAAAGAGTGCAGAAACAACTGAAAGGCAGCTAAGCCAAAGAGTCCAGACCGTCGTGAGGACCCTTGGGAGCCTGGGCTAGAAAAGCCGGAGCTTTAAAAGCGGGAGGAAGCATCCCGCCTGGACCCGGATTTTCGAGGACAGTTGTAAAGCCAAGGGGAGACTCAGGATCACTTCCGGATTAGGATACACCCGAGGGTGGGTCTAGAAGTCCTAAGCAGGAGTGTGGACTAGGCATGAGAGGAAACCCTTCGTTCCAAAAGAGGTTGGCCAGACTTCATTTGAAAGCTAAGGCTTATTTACTATTATGGTTAATGTTTATTTAAATTTTTAATCTGCTAGAGGGAAGAACCTGACATGTAGCACACATCAGTGGAAGCCAGTGTGGACTGCTTGGCTGTGGGACCGAGTCCTTCAACCTTGCTTCTCCTGCCTGTGCATGGCTGCAAGACCAGTCCTGGCCTGCTCTATTAACAGTAGAGGACATTGGGAGTGGTGGGAAGGAGACCGCACAGTGAAGAAGAGGGAAGACAGGGTGGTAGGAAGAAGACGTAGAGCTGTGAGAGGATCGGGTAGTAGAATTGATGGGGCATCCCAGTAGCCAGTGTGGAGCTGGGCATGGTCTATGGCTAGGCTTTTGCAGGTAAAGTCCCTAGAAATCTTCACTGTAGCCAGCAGAGTGGGACAGTATGGTGGTGGGGGTGGGGTGCAGCAAGGGGAAATGAGTGCAGGCTTGTTGTGGCGAGGAGGCAGCATCGCTCAGCAGGGATGGAGCACAGCCGATTCTCAGAGCCTGGAGAGACCTCGCCATGGGTAGCAGTCACTGTCCCAACTCTGCGGCGGTTCTGATGAAAGTTAGTGATCGCGCATGCGCAGGGCAGAACTTCCTGTCAGCAGCAGAAGTAGGAAGTTAGGTAGCCTGCAGTGGCTGGGAAGTAGCTTGTTCGTATCCTAGCAACGGCGCAGGAGGGGCAGAGCTGCCTCAGAATTGGCAGCAGCAGTGGCAGCTTCGTCAGCATTTCTGGAGCAGGAGGGGGTCTGGCGTGGGCTGCAGAAGCCACAGCCAATGCTGGGGCTTGGCCAGCTTGCCATGAGCTCCGCAGGCCACAAAGCCAGCGTACGGGAAAACAAGGGGAACTAGTAGAATAAATGCTGTTGTCCTAGCAATAAGATGCAGGAGTGAATTAGATAGCTGAGCCTGGTGGCACTCACCTGGCAGGGCATTGCCTCTGCATGCTGCTGAGTTCCACCAGGAAAGAGGGAGGGAACAGAACAGCAACAGTCCTGCGGGGAAATGCGGGAAGTGCAGAGACTATTGCTCTGACCAGTGGTGGTGTAAGACTAACCTAGAGGCTTAATATCCCATGGTGTTTCTCATTCCTGGGTTTCGGAACCAAGTGAAGGACTTTCGGCAGCAAGATGAAGAGGCTTAAAATGGGGGAGTATAGGGGTTTAGGTGAGTGTGGCTAGGCAGAGTGGGGGAAGGTGTCCAGGCGGGCCCTTGCCTGGGCATCTCTGCTCCTGGGGGACCACACACACACATACATGGTATAGAATAGAGTTTATTCAGAATAGGGGATGGGAGTTAGTGGTAGAGAGAGAGAGTTAGAGAGAGAGAGAGATAGAAAGAGATAGATAGAGAGAGAGAGAGACAAGAGAGAGAGTGGAGGCCAGCTATGACCACGTGGAGGGAGGAAGAGCCCCAGGGGCAGAGAGGTGAGAGAGTGTGGGAGAGCAAAGAGAGAAAGGAGGAGCAAGTAGCCCCTCTTATAGTTGGCCAGATCTCTGGGGCGGGGCATACCTGGCTATTGCCAGATAGGTGTGGGGTGGAGCTTAGACAAAACCCCAACACAGTCAAGTTAACATCTCAAATTAAGCATCACATTCCTCTGTAAAAGGCTAGGGTTTCTAGGGCAATATAGGATGTTTACCCAAAGTCCAGAGCACATGCGGTTAAAGGGTTTCCTCACCTTGGCTCCACTGTCATGATATCCTGGGAGCTGAAGAAGGATGGTTCCCATGTCTGGTCTTCCAGACAAAGATGGCGGCATTGTAAAGTTTGGGAAGCTACCTCAAAGAGCACTTATGCCTAGTCTGCCCATTGTATTCTTCTCTGTGCCATGCCCGGTGCCACCATAGGCCTCTGAGCCCCTGGTGATCAGCTCTGGTAGCAGCCTGTAGCCCCTAGCCTGATGAACTCACCAGCTGCAGCCCTAAGGCCCAGCCTGGTGAACTAACCAGCTGCAACCCTTAGGCCTAGGTTGGTGTGCTAACTAACTCAGTACTACTCCAATTATCTCTCTGAGTTAAAAGTACCTACTGTCTTCTGAATCTCACATGGATAAGGTAAAAATGTTGTTTTGGTCAAAAACTCCCTAGGTGGAGTCTGCAACACAAAAGCAGTTCCTCACAAACTTCCCATGCCATCCAGGTGAGCCTGGGTAGACATAGCCTGTCTGCATAACAAGCAAGCTCAAGAGTTAAAAGCAGAACAGGCTTAATATGTCAGTGGATATCCAAATTCAGTTGCAAGACAGAAAGCCTGGCCTCTGGAATGGAGGAAGGTAGCTATGAGCCAGGTACCAAATCAAATGTAAAATCTTTCTCTTTTGTCCAATACCCATTCATATGGCAAGAACCTTGGAAGTTTTTTCTGATGTTAATATCATTAGTCTGGACCTATTGTTTGGAATCTACCTGACCTAAAGAAAGAAAGAAAAAAGAAAGAAAAAAGAAAGAAAGAGAAGAAAGAAAGAAAGAAAGAAAGAAAGAAAGAAAGAAAGAAAGAAAGAAAGAAAGAAAGAAAGAAAGAAAGAAACAAAGAACCTGTGATTTAGAGTTCCTGGAATTTTTTTTTTACAGTGATTACATAAATGATTAGAGCAAAGCTTAGCAGAATTTTTGGCTACAAGATGGATTCTTTCATATCTATATTTGTTTGGTTATACTATTTCCCTGTCACTAGGAAGGAGGAGAGTTTTCAGAAGTATAGTAAATTGCCAAGTGAGATTTTCAGCTTATGAATATACAGGGAGTTCCACTTTTTCCCAGGAGACTTTTCTCACCTCTGTCTGTAAAATATGATTTTCCAGGTTTCACTGGGCCATCATGGCAATATATTTTTAAGTTTTTATTTTTATGGCAATTAAAAAGGATGCAATTCCAGGATGGAGATTTTGAAATAGCAGGAGCCGTTTTTTTGTCCCTGTTTTTTAATTGTTAAATCACCCCTGTGTAGTACATTTGTGAATTGAAATGTAAACATGATGACTATTTATAAATTCTTAACATTTTCAGGCGTGAGATGAATGAGAGGTAGCCACTGGACAAGCTGCAGGAGCCAGTTCTCCCCTTTTTACCATTTGTGGGCCTTTGGAATTAAAGTCAGGGTGTCAGGCTTATTTATCAATGGCTCTAACTACTGAGCCCAACATGATGACTTGTAAAAGCTTTCTTAGCTCAGACTTCGTTATAAATTGAGGCAACAGTGAATGAACTTTAATATTACATTCATGTAGTTATTCATTTGTTTATTCATGTAGAGCTTACATTCATATATTTATTCATTTACTTTTGTAACAACAATGATTAAAGACAAGAAGAGTGTGGATTTGGGAGGGTCTGTGTCAGCCAAGAGACGGGTAGTAGTGAGAAAATGGACATAGAAATGTTTTAATTATCTTTTAATTACATTTTAAAAGAATGAAAAATTTTGGATTATAGGCTATCATTTCAAAAGTTTAAATTCCTTTCTCCTTTAATGAATGTTACTCTCTCCCACCATACCTCTCTCTCCATAATTTTTCCAATAAGAGTAAAAAGAGAATCTAATCAAAGACAAGGAAATGTAGCCTTGGAACAAACCAAAAACAACACAGAAGAGGACGATTGGCAGAATATCAACCCATAAAATGCTTTGTAGGACAGTGTTTGGCACCTGGCTAGAAACTCCTGATTACCACAACAGAAGAGCTGACAGCAGTCTTGCCACTCCTGTACTTCATGACTTAGAGAATGTGATTGAAAAGTCCTCAAAAGTGGTCTCACTCTGCAGCAATAGGAGAGGAAGTGAGTTCCTGGTTCTGAGCACTTCTGTCCTGGCTTCTGTACTCAATGACTCTGTGACATTAAGGGAATCATTTAACTACTTCCTCTGTTTTAGTTCCCCACTGAAAAGGTAGAGGGCTATTTCAGAAGAACTGGTCTTTGCTCTGTTAATGGTACAGTTGTTCTAAACAGCCTTAATTCTTATTTTTAAATGAATATTTTAATGTAGATTTATTCTTTATTCCTTTTGATGATACTGTGAAACATGAACACTGTGTACACAGTGAGCCGCTTCAAGACAGGAGAATATCACACAGGGGCCAGAATTCCAAAGATTGATTGTGTAGGAATAAAGATGTTCCATCAGGAATAAATACATAGGTCAGATTAGAAGTAGGACCTTGCAGTGGGAGACTGCTTCTGCAAGGAATCTGTTTGCAAGTGCCTCCTGTGTGTGTGTCCTCTCCCCTTCGCTTCTGCCTTCGTGGTTGCCTTGATCAATTGAACAAAATTCCACTGATAGGAGTCACACACACAGAAGTTGAGCAAATGCTGCGGGTTGGGAAATCGTTTTTTTTTTTTTTTTTTTTTTTTTTTTTTTTTTTTTTTTTTTTTTTTTTTTCCCAGCATGGCAGTTGCAAAATATCATAAACCAGTATGTTTCTACCTGGAGGGCAAATGTCCCTCAAGATTATCAGATACCAGATTCTGCAGAGGATCAGACAGTACTGCTGAACTAAAGGGTTACTTGCACCTGTTCAGTGATGTTACACCATATAGTAGAGTTTTGCATGTTACATTTGGAAGCCAGCAAACTTTTTCTTGAGAAACTCCTAGCTCTCCAAAGTGAAAGGGAAAAAAGTTAATAGCTTTTTGTTGTCAAGAAACATAAACATGATTTTTATTCCTTGGCCCTTTGTTTTTCATAGAGCTTAACTAAAATATGGAACAATTTTACACACGCCTACATGTCTTTTGTCCTGAGTTACATTTAAAGCAGCAGGATGGCTTATAGATCCCAGAGGTCAAATTCAGGGATACTGATGCCCCCACAGTATATAATCACTGTGAGAGGGCTGTCAGAATTGCCTTGCTACTGAAAATATTGTTGAGGTCTAACTCTGTTGTTTGTGTATTTCAGTCATGTGCAAAGTATAATTCACCTAACTGTTCATATGTTGTAACTCTACTGAGTTCATGAATATGAGATGTTTAAAGAACTTCTTCAGGTGCCCCACTGGTGACACTAGGTAAAACCAAGATATAGATAGTTTTACAGAGCACTGTTTTCAACTCTTGGGAAACTGAGGCCATCTAATGGTGTTCCCTATGTATAGTACAGACATAACCATGGTGACAGCACTCTGGTCCAGCTTGATTAACAGATGTCATTTGAAAAAGGCAGAAGGGTGGAAGTAAATGGTAGACACCGAGACAAGAAAGCTTGTGTAGAAAAACAAGACCTGAAGGTGAGACTAGCATTTATAAATCTCCATATTCTAGTGTGACTGGGACATGGTGATTCTCTACTAAGAGAAAACACACACACACACACAGACTCACAAACACACACATATGTAGAAACATATAAAGACTCAAAGCCCACTTCTTTCATTCAGCACCTATCTCTGAAGTTGTCAAATATTATTTGTGACATTTTGCTTGTACTCCATCACTGTTTAACTCAGAGCATTTCCCTGACCTTCAGAGGCATGAATGGGTGAAACATAGCAACCCAGAGATGAGCCTGCAAGTGTCAGGGTCCAAGTGCATGCTCCAGATTCCACCTTTTGTTCTTCTGTATAGATGACACCATGTGTTGGATGTGTTATGCATTTAACTTCCCTCATCTGGCCACTCCTGCTCTTGGACCTTGTCAACATTCTCCAAAACAGGATCCTAAAGGCCTGCAGGGCCAACAGGTCTCCACAGGGTGATTTGGACTGGTTCTGTGTCTTTAAACATTTAGATGGGGGTAGGAGCTCATGTGACCTCTAAAATTTAAATCTCTAGATTGTAATTCCATTTGGCATCTTTCTGAACACTGTTGCTTCCAGAAGTGGGGATATGCTGGTTACCATGCAGGGAAGGAGTTGGGTAAATGACTGGTACACAGTGTGTGGCTAGTTAGAAAGAAAAACAAACAGAAACAAATGCAGTGGGTTGGGCTGTGACTCAGTAGTAGAATATGTGCTCGGCATGAGTGAAGACCTGGGTAGATTCGCAGCACACACAGAGAGATAGAATCACTGAATCTGGCTGTGTAGAATAGCTGGTTCTGAGCACCACTTACTGCTGTGCATTTTAAGAAGAGGAAAAACATCAAGAAGAAAACCAACCAAGCAAGCAAGCAAACAAACAACAACTTTCCCAAGAACTGGTAATTGCTTCTTTGTTTTACTTCCTAATTTGGCCTAAATGTTAGCACCCACAAGATGAAATATACTTATTTATGAGAAGGATTAGTTCTGAGAACTTCAGAAACCAGTGGGACTACTTTATCCTTTCTTCTGTTCCCAGTGCAATCTGTCCAAGCAGATTCCTACCCCCCTTATTCTACAGAGCATCTGAAAGGCCTGAGCAGTGTTTGAAAACCAAAATGTCCTGGATTTAAATCACTCTGGGCACTGCAGTCAGAAATCTCCAGGGCATTCCCACTGACTCTTCGTGGAGGGGAGGGGCAGGTAGCTACCTTTGGGCAACCCTGGTAAGATCCTGACTCCCTAGAATGATGCATCCTCCTAAGAGCCAATGATCCTATTGCAACCCTGGTGATAGGCATGAATCTCAAGCAGAATAGAGCATTTTTTGAGACAGGGTTTTTCTGTGTATCCCTGGCTGTCCTGGAACTCAACTTGTAGTCCAGGCTGGCCTTGAATTCAGAAATCTGCCTGCCTTTGCCTCCCAAGTCCTGGGATTGAAAGTGTGTGCCACCACAGCCTGGCCCAGCATTTCTAAATTAACCCCAGTGATCTAATTAATTAGTGGAAGTCCAGAAATGCCTGGATTTCCTTTCTTTATGGCTGTCTTGGTGACTCTTGAATTAGTAAATAGGAAGGCAGCTGTTGGTATTATTGCAGCTATTGGTACTCTTGTTGCTGCTCAAGGTTGACAGGGATTCTGGGCTGCAGTGTTTCATATGCTCAGTTGCCAGGCATGGAAATTGCTTGGCTCAGCCCCTCCGTGTTCCTGTGTTCTGTCCTCAAGATATCTGTCTTTTACTCCTGTTCACCTGTGATTGCTAGTCACTGCGATTTCAGTGTGCCTGCTCAATATGACACCTTGAGTCTCTGTATTTCATTCTGTGTGCTGTTATCAACTGGTGGCAGATTAAAAAGCTCCCACACCAAAAGATATGTTATATGTATAAATATATATGTGTGCTTCTGTTGAGCTATAGTGTATGTGATAAGAACTTGCATTCATGGATTAAAATGTCTTCTGTAACAGTATTCCCTTGGTCTTCCTTTGTCAACTTTGTGTGTCTCTGGCCCTCCCAGGTTTTCTGCTCTTACTTCCATTTCCATTAAGCAGAAAGTCTCTTTAGCATGGATGGCGCTGTCGCTCTGTAGGTGGAATAGGAACCGTGAAAACAGGAACAGTGCAGGAACATATAAAGGCTTGCTTAGATGCCTCACCAGCCATAGTGCAAGGAATGGCCTATGCTGCAGCTATGAAAGGACAGAAATTCAGCACCTATGTTAAACAATCCTATGGTAGAGGACCAAAAGGAACCTCCAAGCCTACTTATTTTAAATGTAGAGAGTCAGGACATATGCAAAGGCAATGTCTAGGAAATAATAAGAACAACTCCAAAAAAAGGAGTGCTCCTCCAGGAGTTTGCGCTCATTGCCAAAATGGCAAGCATTGGAATGATGAATTGAAATCAAAGCTCCACAAGGATCGACCATCCCTTACAGGGGAAAAGAAAGGAAAACTCAACTTAGATTTTTTTAAGTCAGAGGCAGCCCCTCAGCCACAGACTTGAAAGAGAGGAAACTGCTGATAATATGGACATAGAACTAGTAACCTCAGACAAGCAAAATAAACAGCATTTTTCATAAGGGCCAGTAAAGGCTCTTTTAATATAGATAAGGTGATATAAAAATGAAAAAAATCCTATATGGCTCAATTATGTCCCCTAACGGAAGAAAAAAATACAGGCTATAAATAAACTTGTACAAAAACAATTGGCAAAGAAACATATTAAGAAAAATAACAGTCCTTAAAATACTTACATATCTGTAATAAAGAAAGTCAACTCTGTACCCCATTTTTTAATAGGTTTACTAGGTTTTCTGGGGTCTACCTTCTTGAGTTCTTTGTATATATTGGATATTGTCCCTCTTTCTGATGTAGGGGTTGGTGCAGATCTTCTCCCAATTTGGTGGTTGCTAATTTGTCCTTTTGATGGTGTCCTTTGCTTTACAGAAACTTTGTAATTTCATGAGGTCACATTTGTTAATTCTTGATCTCAGCGCAAGTTCTAAGAGCAAGTTCTATTAGTGTTCTGTTCAGGAACTTTCCCCCTCTACCGATGTCCTTAAGGGTCTTCCCCAGTTTCTTTTCTATTAGCTTCAGAGTGTCTGGCTTTATGTGGAGGTCCTTCATCCATTTGGAGTTGAGCTTAGTACAAGGAGACAAGGATGAATCAATTCACATTCTTCTGCATGCTGGTCTCCAGTTGAACCAGCACCATTTGTTGAAAAGGCTATCTTTTTTTCCATTGGATGTTTTCAGCCCCTTTGTCGAGGATCAAGTGGCCATAGGTGTGTGGGTTCATTTCTGGATCTTCAATCCTGTTCCATTGATCTGCCTGCCTGTCACTGTACCAATATCATGCAGTTTTTAACACTATTTTTCCGTAGTATTGCTTGAGGCCAGGGATACGGATTCTGCCAGAGTTTCTTTTGTTGTTGAGAATAGTTTTAGCTATCCTGGGTTTTTTGTTATTCCAGATGAATTTGTGAATTGCTCTTTATAACTCTATGAAGAATTGAGTTGGGGTTTTGATGGGTATTGCGTTGAATCTGTATATTGCTTTTGGCAAAATGAAAATTTTAACTATATTAATCCTGCCAATCCATGAGCTTGTGAGGTTTTACCATTTTTTGAGGTCTTCTTCTGTTTCGTTTTTCAGAGTCTTGAAGTTCTTGTCATACAGATCTTTCACATGTTTGGTAAGATTCACCCCAAGGTACTTTATACTGTTTGTGGCTATTGTGAAGGGTGTTATTTCCCTAATTTCTTTCGCGGCTTGCTTATTCTTTGGGTATAGGAAAGCTACTGATTTGCTTGTGTTGATTTTATAACGTGCCACTTGGCTGAAGTTGTTTATCAGCTGTAGGAGTTCTCTAGTGGAGTTTTTTGGGTCACTTAAGTAGACTATCATGTCATCCGCAAATAATGATAGTTTGACTTCTTCCTTCAAGAAGGGATATCAAGACTTCAAGAGGGGATATCCATATATGTCTCCACAGGATACTAACTCCTCTCTTGAGATCCCTGAGCAGATTGTGTGATCTACAGCTGTTCAGAGAGACAGCAGAGAAAAGAAAAGGAAGAGAGACAGAAGACAAAAGGGAAGTTACAAAAGCTTTCACTGGCTCCCAAGAGACTCCTGACTGCTGACATGGACGCAGCTAAAGAAGCTAACAAGAGAAGCTATAGAGTTGGTGACTGTTCAGCAGCAGCCACAGACTCTTAAATTTATTTTCCTTGCATTGTATGATTAATTGCTGTGCATGTAGACTTAACAATTGTGTGGATTCTGACATAGATAAATATACAACAGTCATGATTCTAGTATCATACAACATATGATTCTACATATGTTATGCTTCCTATAGATTTCAAAGATGCTTGGTTTGACAAGGAAATTTTACAGCTATTTAAAAGATTGAAAGGGCTTATTAGACCAAAGCATTTTATGGCATCCCTGATATTAAATATTAGTGCTTTGGTTATAATTATAACTTCATTTAAAGCTTTATCAGTGGCTCTAGTCTCAGAAATGAAGCCTGCACACCTCATTAATAATTTAAATAAAAATATTTTTTGATGCTACTAAAGCAACAAATTATAGATAAGAAAGTAGAAGCAAAGTTTGATGCTTTAGAAGATGTAGTTTTAAGATTAGGACAAGAGGTATAAAATATTAAGATTCCGCTTTCTACCAGGTGCCATGCCAGCTTTCAATACATATGCATAATGCCATTAGCCTATGATAAACAACATAATTGGACTCTTAATAAAAATCATGTGTTGGGAATTTGGAAAGATAATAGTATTACTCATGATATGGCTCAATTACAAACTCAATTTTCAGCTATGAGCAAGGCATATGATGGGTCCACAAATCTAGAAGACTTAGCTCAATCTATTAGTCTTGGTCTGTAGTCTCTGAACCCTATAAGTTGTTTACATTGGATTATTGTCATCACTATGGCTACAGGAATAACCCTTCTTCTCCTCCTTATTTTTCCATTCATTTTCAGACTAGTTTTCTCCTCAATTTCTGCCAAAAGAGATATCTATGAGCTTCAATTAAAAAACTAGAAAAGGGAGATATGCCACACCAACCCCAGTATATTCTGTGTAGCAAAAAATTTTTCACAGAATGAGGCATTTGACTCAGAGGAGAAAGTCTCCTTGAAAGGCTGTGGAACTCTCCAGTTGGACAATAATTCTGCGCCTTAGTTCTCAAAATCAGTTTTCTCTAAAATTTCCTCTTTTCCTCTCTCACAAGTTGATCCTAAGAGTCCTGGCCGATAATCCATTTTTTGAAGTGGAATCACTGACTGCAAACTCTTTTTAAGACCTACAACACTTTGCCTCATAGTCATTTATATAATTACAACCCCCAACATCATGCAGGTTTATATGTCTATGTATATGTAGAAGAGGGTGGCTCTGACATTGTAGTAAGAAAAGCATTGATTAAGTTTATAAGTTTTTAAAAGTTAAATGGTAAATGTTAGATAAGGATTTCACTTGGGAAGTCATTAAACCCCAGGGAGTAGAAGAAACTTGAAAGTCTTTTTAAAAGTTTGCTGTTAACTACAAGTAGCTCTGTATTCTAATCAGGAAGATACTACCAAGTATCTACAGATACTATCAAGTATCTGTAAATTGATCCTCTAAATCTGTTACATGAGAAGCATTGTGCCTGATTGATTTTGCATTTCCTTGTGCCAAATGCTTATAATAATTGTGCCTGCCTTACTGGCTACATCTTTTGAAATGGTAATGCCAACTCTTCTTGTATAAAAATCCTTATTTAGAGCTCCTAAATACATTCAGATTCAAACCTCCTCTGATGTTCTTTCTGTTTGCCACCACTGAACCTGTGTCTCTCCTGAAATCCAAAGTCTGCCCTCAGATTAGAATCCTCCAGGCTGGGATTCTCCTCTACCCCCCTGGGTCCTGCTTCTTTTCCACAGCCATAGGTGGATGTTCCAAGGCCCATAATGTGAACTAGACAGACAACAGAATCTTTGGGAACTTTCAACTAACTGATATGCTCATCAAAGCCACACAGTTAGAAAACTGGGAGATCCAGGGCCTGTTCTGGAGTTAGTGGGCTTGGAATCTCTACTCACCAAATGCCCTGTAGCCCCTGCCACACTAAGTTTCCTATATGCTTTTGCAATTAGCCAAAGGTTGGGGTTCAGCACCCTAGGTTCTGAAGAGCACCAGCCTCAGGTGTATGCTCTCATTTTTCAGGCTGCACTGGTCCCTTTCTCTGCTATCTTCTCCTCAGATGTAAGTTTCTTCCGTGATGGGTTGGTGTGAGAAAAGCGACTTCTCAAAAGTTCTTTGGGACCAGACTGTTTTTGTTACTCCTAACCCTGTTCAGTGTCCTCACTCCTGATGTGTCCAAGTGTGACGATCATGTACTGGAGGCTTCATTGGTATGAAAGTTAGCCAATGCATCAATACTTCAAATAGCTGTTTCCAACTTCCTCTATGCGCCATCCCAGTGAAGATCATTGGAAGTGCCTACCACCCCTTTACAAGCCAATCAAACATTTAGCAGGCTTATTTAGCTGTTCCTGGGTCATGAGAAGGGAGATATCTATGACCACTCCTGAGGTTGGCGAAAATTAATCTCTTTGGCTGAGAATATTGAGGGAATCTCTCTCCTACTGAGTTTCCAAGACAGATAAAATGAAAATCTAGAGAGATGCCATTGACCAGTATAGCCTTGACAAGGAATGAGCTTTACTGGGGCAGAAGCACTTAGTTGGGAAGGCTGGATTGAGATGGAAACTGCCTGGGGTCATTATTTCCATTAAGCAAGCTCAAGTTTGCCCTATTTTATCTGAGCTCTTTAGACATCCTAAAACCCCACTTCCAGACTTACCCATGTACCCATCTTGCCATATGCAAATGAGAACTGGATTCAGGAATGTTTCCCAACACAAGGAGAGAAATGATGGAGGTTCATAGCCAAAAGGATCTAAAGGACCTGACTTAAGCTTTGATCTCTTTGTTCGTGGGGGGGTTTATGTTTCTGTTTTTACAGTTCTGGGGATCAAAACTAGGGCCTTTTGCCAGCTAGGTAAATAAATGCTCAGCCCACAAGCTTCATCCCCAAGGATGGACGACCTATATACACTCATTACACAAGTCAAAACTTCCAACTTTCTAATATGCACAGTGAAGCTCCCAGAAGTGAGGGCATGGCCAGGAGTTTTTTCAGACATTTTTCAGACTCTTAGAGATCAGCTTGCTGAAGGATACATCTGGTGTGCATTTAGATGGGGGCTTTTGCTTCATGCCTAGACTTTAGGGACTAAGATGATGGGGTGTACAGAAGCGCATAATAACCTCTGTTGGGAGAAGACACGTACATGCACACACACACACACATACACACACACACACAAAATACATAAAGGCACAAATTAAAAAAAAAAAAAACTTTTTTAAAGTTCTGTTTCAAAATCAGCTAGACTTATTCCCAATAAACATTTTTTTACACTTATTGTAAATGTTATTATTTATTAGAAATCTTAAGTGATTTCCAAGGTTTCACCTTTCATTGTCAGGTCAGTGGCTCACAGTTCAATGTCAATGAAGGAAAATAGACATTTCTTCTTTTGTCTTGTATGGTATGTGAGTGTGTGTGTGCGTGTATGTGTGTGTGCGTGTGTGTGTGTGTGTGTGTGTGTGTGTGTGTGTGTGTGTGTGTGTGTTTGTGTGTGTGAAACATATACATCTAGATATGGCTGTGCATCCGTGTGCATGATGCATGATCCTAGGAACCAGGAAAGGACATCATATGTTCCTTTGTAACAATTTTCACCACTCATTCAAAATCTCTACCTGAACTTGAAGCTACCAAACCCAGCTGTCCTTCTGCCTCTACCTCATCCCCAGCACCATGGTTATGGGTACACATGTTAGTCATATCTAGGTTTTTATGTGGGCACTGAGATTGGAACTCAGGTCTTCTTTCTTATACTGTGAGCTCTCTTACCCACTGAAACATTTCCTAGACTCCCAGATTTTCAATATATTAGGTGAAATGGTTTTCCTCACGCAAACTACTGGAGAGCAAAGGTGGTCACTTTGTAATTATTTGAGTAACCAGGTTTATATTAACAGTCAGTTGGTGAGCTATTTTGCTTGTTTCTTTAATCTCAGCTAACACAATACACAGTTTTCTTCATGGTTCAAACCAAATAACTCTTCAATCTCCAAGCTGCCTCACAATTAGCACAGGTCACAGGGGGACTCACTATCTTTCCAAAGCCACAAGACACTGAACTGAACACAAACACACAATGTCTCAATGGGGAATTTCGAGGAATGCTGACTGCCTGGACCAGCGCATGACTGCATTACAACTCAAGCTGGGCTGTCTAGGGGAGAAGCTGAGAGGCTTGGGGCAAGAAAGAATGTCAGGAAGCACTCGCCTTTTGGAACGGACTTAGCAGAAAGAGCAGAAATGTGTCCAGGGTTAGGACTCAGGCCTTGGGAGTTAGACCTCTGTATATCACAATAAAGAAAATCCAAAGTGCTACTGAACTTTGAAGATGGAATGAGGCTATTTTGGCACATAACTATAATCCTATTAGTTTTAGAAAAACAACCCCCCCAAAACATTGAGATCTCAGATTTTCCTCTGCAGAAGCTGCTTTAATTGATCCAAAGAGACCATATCAACCTCTTGAATCTGTGGCCATTTCAGAAAGAATGTTGATAAACAGATTTCCACTGCGATCTCAGAAATAACTTGGCAGTTGGAGATTGCAGGGTTTTCTTAGAGGGGGATTGGTGAAAAACCCAGAAGACAAAGCCTCTTAAGATAGCATACTCGCCCGAGCTTCACTCACGTGCCAGCGATCTTGGAGAGCAACCCTAGATCAAAATGCAGCTCACTGTCATTTTCCTCCCTGAAACCCACTCTACTGGGGCTGTCTTGTCTGTGAAGCAGAACTAATTTACATTTAAACTTGTAATTCAAGTAACACAGTTGCCAAGAAAAATTCCAGTTGTGGAGCTGCTCAGGAATGCTCAGGATTTACTATCCTTGGTGCTACTTATAGTGAATGAAGTTAGGGGCACATCCTGAGATGGCACCTTGAGGACTTGGAGAAGCTAGCTGCTCCTTGCTTGAGTGGAATATAAGGTTTTCGTGATACATTGGAAGTGCCAAGTGCAGTGCCGATGACCCAGCTGAATTCATTTTTCATGACCAGGGAGACCCTGGAGGGCCTCAGGTATGGGCAACCAGACAATGCTGGAGGCCCAGAATTACAGTTCATTTACATGTCTCTTCCCCATCATGTGGCCAGTGGTGGTAGTATATCCTGTGCTGCTGCCAAACCTGGCTATTGAGGTATTTAGTTTACACGCTACAGAACTGGCAAACACCCTTTGCATCTAAAAGTCCTTCTGTTTCCCTGGATATGTCCCCAAATTTGAATTGTAGTTCAAAACTTCATTCCTGTCTTTTTCTGCTAATGTTGCCTTTAGAATGAAAGCACCATGAGACCTTTAAAGTAACAAGATTCCTATTAAGAGTTAAAAGAGTCTTTTCCATGATTAGAACAGAAGGGAGCTTTCTTAAGGAAATTCCATTCTCTGCTACTTCCAAGTCCTTATGTATCCAAACTGCTCATATTTCTCTAGTTTTCAGTTTTATTACAGCCTACAGTCAGGCCTCGGGGCAATGTCACAGTGGCAGTTTTGCCTAGCATCCAAGCGGCCCTGAACTCAGTTGTCCAGCATCACAAAATGAAATAAACAAAAATTCCCCACCTCAAAAACAATACCCAAAACATAATCCACACATCAAATGACTTACAAGAAGAACAGAGGAGTGGCCACTGGTTCTGGAAAGACTCAGTATAGCAGTATAGGGCAAAACCAGAACAGGGAATAGGGAAGGGGTGGATGGGAGAACAGGGGTGGGAAGGGAGCTAATAGGACTTTCGGGGTGTGGGTGACCAAAAAAGGGAAAATCATTTGAAATATAAATAAAAAATATATCGAATAAAAAAGATAACTTAGCAAAAACAAACAATACCTGCAGGCAGAGATAGTGGTTTTCCATAAGTAAGTAGAAAGTGTATGAGGCCTGCTTTGTTCCTCAGTATAATTAATGCTCAGTGCAATAGTTCTCACCTGATGGCCCCCAGAGCACAGAAGTCTGAGCCAAGGTGGCTGCCATGTCTTCTGCAGGAGAGTAGCTGGCTAATACAGGCATCTGCCTAGCTCACAGAATCTGGGTCATGATTGATTCTGGAAACAGTATGAGAGGAACATGGGCTTCCACCTCTGACAGACTGCCCCAATCAACAAGGCAGACAACAGTGTTCCTGGAGCTACCTAAAACAAGGGCAGAAGGGCAAAGACACAAAGAGACTGACAGCAAGTCTAATCCTGATCAAGATGTCAAATTTTATCTTTTACATAAGCTAATATAAGGGGAAGCTCACAACACAGTTTGGGAGGGGTAAAGGGGGGAACAATCTCAGGGGGTTGGCATCATTCTAAGAAACATAATTTCTGGGTAAAGCTAGTTATTGATGCTGGAATTTTGGCATGTTAAAGGGGGTCAGGAGGAGGTAAAGTTGAAAAGGGTTGCTATAGTAACCTATCCATAGAAGAGCTTCGAAAGGAAGGGGTATCGACATCTATGTAAGAATGGTTCCTGGAATGGAGATCTAAATGAGAATGACCACTGTTATCAAGGTCTCCTGGCATTGAGATCTGGGTGGGGATGGCTTCTGGTATGGAGATTTCTTGGCATTGAGATCTAAGTGAGGATGGCTCCTGACATCTCCAGCTTCTCTGTATAGTAGAGACCAGAGTTCAGACAGCCATTGATGTAAAGCAGATAAGGAATCAAAATAATGGGACAGTGCTTGTCTTAACAATCGACCCAGTCATCCAAAATCCTGTTCCCATTAGGATGTCTCTGCCAGTCTCCAGAAACTCCTTTCTTAGGTGGGACTGGCCCAGGGAAGTTGCGAGTCATTGGCTAAGTACCCAGAAATTTAATTGTTACTGATGCCTTCAGCTTGTGGGGTTCCTTCTGGAATCCCAGCTGGAATGGCTGTGACATAGATCCACTCTCTGTTAAGGTACTAGAGTGTGCTGTTTGGGCTGTTTGCCCTGGGGGTATAGGTAGCCATCTCTCAATCCTCCAAAGCAAAACGATGGTAATGTACCTGAATAAGCTTGGCTGCCAAGTCAACTTCCTGCTTCTTAATTAGGGAAGTGACACATTTAAAAGCCCATGGTCCAGAAGAAAATAACAGTAATATTCCTACAAGAGACCTAATATACTGGGTAAAAATGTACTGAGCCATGGAGAGGTGGTGAGGCAAGGTATAAGGCCATCAAGGCATGCCAACCATGTTCCTTCTGGGGGGGAATAAAATAATTGCCAGGAGGGGGAAATTAGGTTTGATTACACATGTGAGCATAAACTGAGGGGTCATTTGTTCCACTAGAAATCACACAAAGTCGCAGGCCATATATTTGGGTTGATGAAAGACCTGTACAAGTGCCCTTTTGCCAATGGCAGCGCTGTGGATCATCAGCATGGGGGGTATCACCAAGAACAGCAGTTTCTTCATAAAAGTGTGGTTGGGAATGGTAGTACAACCAGCAATCCTCAACAAGTTCAGAGGAAATGTCATTTAAGTTGAGATATATCTGATTAACTAAAGAAGGTACAAGATTTTTAGTGGAAGCTGGCTGTACAGGTAATTTAGTGGTTGATGCCTTAGCTGCTGGTTGGAGAGGAAATACAGAAGGTAGGGAGGTGCCTTTAAAAGCAGGAGCATGGGTGGTGTCTTGATCAATTCCTTTAGGAGGAACAGGGTTATGTATCAACATAGAATTAGGTCCCATTGGGACTGGCTGGGCATGATATAAAGGCTCTTTAAGGAGCTTAATAGAGAAAATAATACCTGCATCAAAGCCAAGTACATAGAGGCGAAGACCCCATTCATAGCCTATTTGCCAGTGTAGATTGGGAGATTTTGCATGGGTAGTGAATGTAGTTCATAAAGGTGTGCACCATCCTTTTGTAGAAGGATTAGAGGCCAGGCAGGACTCATCATATTTTTGAGATCTAGCTGAGCGTGTAACATTATGCTTTACTTGAATGTAATCCCACAAGAAGTTTAAAGGCTCTCTCAAGGGTCCCAAACAACCAAAGTAAATCCTGTGGATGTGTTAAAGAAAATAAATGACAGGCCACCTTCTATCTTGTCTACACTTGAAATTTGTAATATTTAAATATACAGCCTTATGACACCCTGAAGGAGGGGCAATCAGCAGTAGCCAATATCTCCCCTTTAATCTGTTTATAATTAGTTTAATTTTGAGCTAAATAAAATTGCCATGCAAAGAGGGATGTTGATGTCTGTGGTGTAAGCATTAGTAGGAGACATCCAAAGGTGTTGAGGACTGTATCCATTTTTAATGATTTTAATCGGCATCATTATTTGTCTCAGCATTAGCATAGTTTGACAGCTAGCATGTTCCTTCTGCATCCTGTAGAGAAAACACAAGCATGCCCTCTTTTCTACACTCAGAGTGTTCCCTGGCATTAAAATTTTAAAATTTTTGTGGTATATAAAGATATGATTCTCCCCTCTTTTATTTATTAAAATATTGTTGTAAAGTTTTATGGGCCTGTACCATAATATTTTGTCCTTGAGGGTTATAAGGAATCTCAGTAATATGAATAATAATAAATAAATAATAAATCATCTTACTGACTTTAATAATCAGTTATAATATTTGTATTAATCTGATATGGAACATTCAGTATAGAAAAAATAACATATGTAATGACTAATTTTAATTTTTGTTGTTGTTTCTTCTGTAAAACATTTATAACTAGGATCCCTGAAAAGCTATTAATAATCATATGTATATCTTTAATTAAACTTTTTAAATTGTATTTGTATAAATAGTTAAAAGGTAAGAATTAGTAGTATTAAAAAAAAATTTCAAGCAATTATAGGCCACGATCTATATATATTATTAATATATAAATAAAAAGTTTGATTTTTAACATTGTAAAAAGAGCAGCTACCACACCCAATTCAGTTATCTGTGCTAAAACGAGGGGAAGCTCAAAGGAATAACGATGTGATCTAATTATATTTGCTTTACTCCCACAGTAGATGCATTTTTATAGGATGCATGTATAAGTCTATAAATATATAAAAACATGTATGGAGGCACATTTTAAACAATTAATCTTTCAGAAAACAATTATTAATTTTGTCAAGAAAAGCTTGCCATATAATAGATTAACAGTTAATAATAATCAATTTGATTGCTGTTTAAAATAAGGAACAAACATTTCATCATGCTATTAAAACATTCCTTTTAAAATTTTTTTTCATGATTTTATCTTGCAACACTTTATTATTACACCAAATCATTATTCGAGATGTTAGAACTTTATTTGGAGAGATTTTACATTAAAGTTCTCTTTGTCAAGCAATGGAAATGAAGATATATCATAAACTGGAAACAAATACTTATTGTAGCTTTCTCAAAGTCATGTTTCTCAATATTTATTGTGCATTTACGTTGAGAACATCAGAGGCAAACTCTTATGGCAAACTTAAAGCTGTGTCTTAGCCAAAGAAATTATCTTAACATTTTTGAAAATCATTTACTTAAAAATTTTTGAAGCCCATTGTTAAGAGCAAGCCATTTCTTGAGGAAGAACTTTTTAATGAAATTACTTTATTTTTTTTGAAGTTAGCTTCTATAAAGCCATACTAACCTTTCACAGATCTAAGTTTGAATTTATTTTGAACTATATCTGTATGAATCTGTTAAAAAGGTTCTTTTGGACAGAAACTCTCTAGGTGAGGCCTGCAAGAGGAAAGTTGCATCTCTCAAGCCTCTGCTTAGACAGCTCTGAGCTTTGTATTAAATCAAATATAAAACTTCTGATCTGAGTTGATTATCTCTAAGACCAGACCTACACCCATCAGTCTGGCAAGGAGTAGCCTGTAACTAGACCCCACTGTATGAAGGTCAAATAACAAAATGAACCTGTAATATCAAAGCATAACTACAAGTTTTTGAAAGCAAAACCCAGTTTTAAACAATCTCTTCTTCTCAAAATTAATGTCAAACACATCACTTTCACATTGCAAAGTTTGTCCATCATCTTGTATGTTTGAATGTATGACAGTGTAACTAATATTTTAAATCTTATTTTTATAAGTCTGATTTCTAGAATAAGTACCACTTAAAACATTATGCCAATTTAGAAATATCTCAGAGGTCTGTTTATCTTGGGTTGTGTCAAGTCACATACTGCTTAAGATAGCTCTAACCCTGAATTATCAGTTTTAAACTTTCCTTTTGTGACCATCATTATATTTTTTAAATGATGTCCAATAACTTATGAGCCAATACTCTATAGTCAAGGCACATAAAACATTTATACCTTTAAGATCAATTAGAAATAAAGAAACGTGATCACACAAATCTCATAAATTTAAAACAAATACATTTTTTCCAGCTGTAATTTCAGGGGAATGACGCACTTTGAAACCAATTATCAACATGGTAGAATTTTTTCTAAGACAATTAACCATTCCTACTTGACGTAGAGGTTGAGACTGTTGGCCCTTTAAGAAGTAGCTTTTGTTCAGCTGTGTTTGACTCCTAGTTATTAATGTGAGGCACCTTAAATCACCCTCCTCTGAGTAAATTGAAGAATGGCAGGACTGACAGCGTATAACACTTTTTTACCATGTGTTTTTTTCTTTTCAACATAAAGGAATAAAAAAAAATCATTCAGCCAATTAAAACAATAGGCAAACATAAATTGACACACATATGAACAGGTTTTGGTGCACCAAAGACAGACAACAGACAGAAAGGGAACTTGAGGTTTTAAAGGGATCTAAATATCTAAACCAGAACTCAGGATATCTCCAGTAGGATTCAGAGAGGAATCAGGACATCTTCTATTTTCCTCTCCTCCGCAAGAGAGTTTTGAAATAGCTTTTAACCATTTTTTTTTTTTGATAGTACATCCTGCACAAGGAAAAACTGCTTTTCTGAAACCTGCTTTTTCTCTTGTCTAAGATTTAACTCCTAATCTTCTTTTTCTTCTGGGAATTCTGCCCGAGACGGGAGGGGAGTCACAGTGGAAAACACTGATAGTTACTACATAGTACCCTGCTTTTATCCCTATTGGGTTCATAAAAAGAGAAAGAGTTTTAGAGAACATGATAAATGTTGGTATATGGAATGGGGGGGGGTGCCTAGGCTACCACAAAGTCATGGTATAGAATAAACGTTATCCAGGACAGAGAATGAGAGTAAATGGCATAGTAGAGACAGAGAAAGGCAGAGAGTGTGTATAGATACGTAGAGACTGACTATGACCATGTGTAGGGAGGTGGGAGGGGAGGAGAGCCCAGGAATTTTGTTGCAGTCCAGGACTTACACTCCGCCAATGAGTGGTTTTTACTTTTGATTTCTCTGGGCGCTTCAGCTGCCTCTGACTTCCAAAGAAAAAATTCTCGCCCAGAGAGCTCAGGTTGGACAACCTGGATAAATTCCTCAGGTGTGATCCAGCTCTCAGTGAAAGATTCTAAGTGCCAAAGTAAAGGGATCAGTCTGCTCATAGGCTGTGACTGTGGACTTTATTTTTTCTAAAATTTTAAAGTCAAGGGGCTTGTTTTGATTCTGGCTTTTTCTAGATGTTTGTCTTTGAAATAAATCTTGAAATTAGAGTGACCATTTGTCCCTTTAAGTCCTGTAGCTCCTTTCAGAGGGCTACTTGCTTTCTTTGACTATCATTTGGCAGAGAGAAGATATTTTTCAGTGGCTCTTCTGCTGGCAGATTTCTCCTCCAAGTTGACTTGCTCCCCAGGAGAGACAGTGTCAGCAACTGAATTACGACTAGATTTAAGAGTTTATAAAGAAGGATAGACTTTGGTCTTTTTGAGAACTAGTGAAAAATGGAGACATAGAGAGAGACCATTTTAAATGTCTGTACTCCATATCTGTTAGGGGCGGGAGGGAAAAGAAAGCATAGGGACAGTGTCTGGATGAGCACTTTTTCAGAGAACTAGATGCTGGATGCAGGAAGAATTCTGAATAATGTCATTAATGAGAGACCAGTAATTAAAGGCAGTAACCAGAACATTTTTAGTTCCAGGACCAAAAATTGCATTGTAATCTCTTACTCCAGCACATGTTTTCTTATCTATGGGTCCTTCCTCTGGGAAATGGGAAAATTTGTCCGAGATAATGCTTAAGACCCTAAGTACTTCTCAAATAAGTACCTAAGATCTCCTTTTCTTAACCCAGCCCCTTGTGTCTCGAGCCTTAAATCAGGCTGAATGAATTTTGCCCCATTGTGTCTCACCTTCGAGATGAGCTGACATGGAGATTTTCCTCTGGCCAAGTGCACTGGCCTGTCACATATGCCTTGAACTAATCTACTCTTGGAGCTGTATGTGAAGGGCCCTCCTCCTTTCTTTCCTATGGCCTTCTTCATCTTACTAGTTCCACAGGTACTTCACTGTTGGGTGCTAGAGTGTCCCGACGTGCAGGACAGTCAACAGTGTTCCTGGAGCTACCTAAAATGAGGGCAGAGGGGCAAAGACAGAAAGAAACTGACAGCAAGTCTAATCCCAATTAAGCTGTCAAATTTTATGTTTTTCACAAGCCAATATAAAGGGAAGATCACAATCCCCATCATGCCCCCCTGTATCCCCCTCAAAGCAGTTGAGATCTTCCAGTTGAGAACAACTGTTCTAAAGAATCAAATGACCATCTTGGCCTCCAGAGAGGGAAATGGCTGAGAGGATACTCAGCATTGCTGTAGATGTCAATAGAGGCAGCAAAAGATCAGCAAGTATAGCTAGCTAGAAGTAGGAACATGATAGAATGGAAGAACTATTAAGGCAGTTGGAGTGGAGCCAGTAGCAAGGACAGGAGTCTTAAGATGCGGTCACATACACTGGCAGAATAAGATCCTAAGGGAGGTCCACTCAGGGCTTTTCAGGGCTTTTCTCAAGTTGGGCATTCAAGGCCCAATACTGAGTGTCTATGGTCCCACCCATTGACCTTCAGCTATAAATTTGCCTGGAGACTGTGTAGTCACTCAGCAATATCAATCACCTTTGTGTGTTGTGCAGAGATTATGGCAAGGGCTGGGGTTTATACCCTTGTGAAATATGCCATGTCCCACAGCGGCGTTTATGGCCTATGAGACAAGCATGATTAGACTACCCAGGCAGCAGAAATCCAATCCAATCCTTGTCACATCATGGGCCGTACTGAGGCAGGGAGAATGTGTATCCCTATGAACCAGTCAAGGAAGGATGAAGCATGTGGAGCCCTACCCCTGCCTTCTGTGCATTGACCAGGCACAGTGACCCTGTCCACATAGTATGAGTGATGGGGGAGTAATCAGTACTGCTCATCCAGCTACACTGTAGCAATGCCATTTCTTCGGTCCCAGAATATAAATTACAGTAAGAAAATGTCTATACTGGGGAAGTTTGGCTTTCATTCTCTTTTCTAGTAAGCCAAAAACTAAAGTAGAGAACTCAAGACTTCCACTTTTATCACATTCCCAGGGTCTGGGATAACTCCCTTGAGGAGAATTCCAAGAATACTGGAAGGTGATGAGGACAAAAGAAGGACTCAGAGAAATGAGGACAGAGACCCCATCTTTAAATCAGCCAGAGACCCAAAAATTTTGTGTGTGTGTGTGTGTGTGTGTGTGTGTGTGTGTGAGAGAGAGAGAGAGAGAGAGAGAGAGAGAGAGAGAGAGAGAGAGAGAGATCATATGAACCACAGTAATTGAAAGCTGTAAATATGTTCCCAATGGAGCAAACTTGGGCAAGCTAGATGGCTAGTTACCAAGTTGTTCTTGTATTAAGCCTTTTGGGAAGAACTTGTCTATAAAAAATACTATCATTATGTCAAATCCTTCCAATTTGAAACTTAAGTATTATAATAATATGTAAGAATTATTGGTGGAAATGAAATTTTCTTTGACCAAACTTGTTTAAAGTCCTGTTTTCATACTTTGAATTCTGCCCACCATTGCTTCCGCACCAATCTGTTGCTATGGCTGTGCCTGGGAGTGTCTGAGGAAGCCTAGTCATAAAAGTCCCAGGGAATTCATGAGATTTTTCACACCTTCTAACCATCATACATCGCTGGTACTCACCTTCCTCGTTTGAAATGCATCAAGATGGAACTGGCCTTTGGATGTTGAATGAGGCCTATGTTATACTTCTTAAAAAGTAAGTAGAGATTCAGAAGGAAATGCTGTTCCTTAAAGTTGGTCGGCCCCTCAATTCATTGGTTCAGCATAAGGGACAAACATATGTCGATAATCCTTAAAAAATTTTTGGCTTTCTTCTTTTTCTACCTTCTGCCACCAGAGTTTGCACATGTTCTATGAGGTTTTGCAGCCAGCATTAGAAAGAGGTTTTACTTTGTTTCAATTTCAACTGTTAACAATTCCCTGGAATAGTAGGTACGGGGAATTCTATTTGTGTGTCTATTGCGAATTGTGTCTTCACTAGAAGATATCCATGATTGATTAGTGGTATCTACTACAGAAAACAATACAAGAATAGCAGTGATTGACATATGCATCCCTTTCTGATGGGGTGGTAAAGAAAAGGATTAACAAAAATATAGGGGCAAAAAGAAATTAAGAAGTGAGATTCAAGGAAAACCCTCAGTAATGATAATTAACACATCCTTGAGAGGACCATCTGTACCTTAGGACTATATTTAGAACAGAATTTAGAGAAAGTAGCATTCTCAATTGATTGGAATTAGAATACTGGTCCATCCAGCTGATTGCACTAAATTTTTAATTCAAAACAAGGTGATAACAATGACCACATCACATGACTTAGATTTGTTGGAGAGTACTGTATTTATAATAGTCACGTCATTGCTTGCTTTATTACACAGTTTGTGTGTGCGTGTGAATATGTGTGTGTGTATAAAGAGCCTGACCCATGTCCTTGTTCTTTGTCACAAGTGCTTTTACACAGGTGCTTAGGGCACTTCCCCTACCCACCAGCCCTAAGTTAAGCTTTTTTATATTAATTATGAGCACCAGAGGTCTTAAAAAGCACTGATATTGGATGATGAGATCCTTTGGAAATTGAACTTTAATAAATCCAGGAGGAAGCCATATTCCATCTCTCTGTTGGAAGTACTCTCAATTCTCCCTGAGAATGGTTGTCCAAAAAAATGTTCATAATTCAATATCTGAAGCCCTTTATTCTGTCCCACAATTGCGAGTCCTCCTTAACCATGGAAGAAGAGCTGTGTGAGTCCTCCTTACCAGACAATCACAAGTCAGAAGGCTAATGCAATGAATTTTCTATCGTGAAATATGAAGCAAGTGTAGCTTACACTTGAAAACACACTGTCTGAGGTTTATTCCAAGCACAGAGCTCATGTGGGATACACCAGCAGAGGGCAGGAGAGGTTAATGTACTGGGTGGAAAGGGTTAGTGTAATGGTCTCTCCTGCTCTTCCTTTCTCCCTCCTTTTCACCTCTTCCTATCCAAACCTCACTTCTAGTAAGGATAATTTGATTGCTTTTCTAGTTCTCCGAAATTCCTCTTATCCACTGCAGTAGGATCATTACCTGCTGAGCAATAAACCAGCAGTTTTTCCACAAACATGGAAAAGTGGGAAATACCACAGAACCTCACCACTAGGAAGACAATTGGACACTTAGATAGATTCTTGTCCCATTGGAAAAGGGTCCAAAAAGCCAGAGAATTGAAAAACATCGTCAGAATTCAGCTGGACTGCCATTAAGAACCATAGTCACTATGAAATGGATTTTCCTTGGGACCACTTAGTTAATGAATCACTCATCTTAGGTCTCTGCTAGCAGATGGTCGTCAGCACACAGCACCAACAATGCATGACTGCCTGGGGAAGCTTCTTTCACAATCAAGGGAGTCCACATCTCTAGTTTCTCAAATACACTAAGCCCAAGAGCCTTTCACAAAGGACAGACACAAAATTAAAAAAAATGAAATAAAACATTTGAACAGGGAGTTCTATACAATGCAAGCCCTGGTTAAATTAAAAGCAGTGGACAGCACTGCAGAAGGCAGAAAGGCAAGGAGGACAGAGCCCTGTGTCCTGAAGACCACAGCACAAAAGTCATTCTACTCCTTTCTAAACTAGCTTGTTCTGGCCTGAATGTTCAGGTACAGTGACCACACCTCTGATGAGCTCTGTGGACTGGCCTGATGATGGTGGCTCTGGGGCAGCCTCTGATTCAGACATGCAACCAGAACCCAGGCAAAATAATCAAATTCTTAGATGCTTGCTTGGGCCATTTCTTCATTGTTTCCTTCACTGTGAATTGAGTACAATAGATACCCCCTTTCCCTTATCATCTATTCCTTTCACAGTTAATACTGATTGTGGAACCAACAGGGAGATAAAGAACTATAAAAAATGGTGGATGAGAGAGTTAGTGTCCTAATGTCATTGCTGAAACCTGCCAAGCTAACTGTGCCCCAATCAGAAGCAATATTTTACTTGTTGATGGTTGGTTTAACCCAGTTTTGACCAGGATCTTTGATTTGTATAGTCTGCATAATATTTACTGAACTATCTATTTTTTAATCTTAGAAAATGTGGACTGAATGAAGACAGATGGAAAATGAGTGGAACATGAACTAAGTCTTAGAGAAATTAATTTGTGGTGTTATTTTGGGCAAATTACTTAAGCATTCTGAGCTTAGTTTACTCAAATGAAATATGGAAAGATGCCTCAGAATTCTAGTTATAGGTAGGTCTTCCTAGAGACAATGGCAAGGAACAGAAGAAATGCCATTTCTATTACACTAGGCACCCTGAGAGGGAGGGGAGGGGCTACATAGGGCAGTGGGAAGTTCACCATCCTGGGAGAACAGATCACCTTTCTTCCTGGCATGTGAGAGGAGATCAGCGGCACTCTTGCTCATGACCTTGGTGACATAGAGGGTATAGTTGTTCTGGGTGGTGACAGTGATGGCATGGAACACAGCCTCATTTTCCAGCTATAAATAGACCCAATCAGGAAAACAGAGATCCTAATCATTGACAGGTCCTGTCTCTATAACAGGTGCTGATAAAGTACTTTGATGAGGCTAAGAACCACCAGGAGGATTTGAATTTACGTGACTTGGATCTGTCTTTGTGATTCCTCTTCTTACATTCCTGTGTTTCTCTCTGTCTGGGAGGAGGAGAAAATCATAGGGTTGTGCCTAGGGCACTACCTGTCATTGTACCTTTCTCCTCTCCTGTAGTTAGCATGAAGCACCCCCCTCCAACATGCCTCTATTCCCCAACTTCTGGGCAGAGCCTCTGGGCATGCAAAATCCCATCATTCACAGGGGAGACTATTAGGATCATAAGTTCTTCAACAGATTTCCTGCAGCTATGGTGTCAGGAAAGGGTTAGTTCTACATAGGATTTCTTATTAGAATTTTTACCAAGCCTCAAAGCACAGCAACTCTTTTTATTACTGATCTCTTCAAGCCTACTACAATGTAGATTTCATGCTTCCAAATATGCCAACTAAGCCAGCTGCACGTAATCCATGTGGGGAATACAGATTAGTTTACCCACACTTGATTAACCAACGGTGATCTGGGAGGTTGGGCTCTTGATTGACTGAGAGTAAAACCTGGTTCTGTTATGTACAAGGCAGGGAACCTATCGTAGATCTCAGAATCTCTCAGTGGTGCTGCTGCTCTCCTGGCTAAGTGGGAGCATCAAAGAGTCCTGATCTCTGGAGCCATTGTAAGGATGAAATGAGTAATCCCTTTGAGACATCAGTGCCTGGAGCAGTGGCTGTTGGTGTGATTGTTGGTCAGTTTCTGACCAATGCTAAGTCTGCCATTGCCTAAACCCTGAGCAAGTCCAGCTCCTCCTAGAGTACAGACACAGTGGTGATTCATCATGGATTCAGCAGCCATTTCTTTTCATATGGATATAACTTTCTGGATAGCTTGCACAGACCAATATTAAAAAAAATGCTTCAAATGGCTTAAAGATGTCTAGTGGCTTCATAAAGCAAAGGAGTCACTCCATTGTATATATGGTTCAGTCAGCTTGAGGAACTGGGTTGACTGAGCTGGAATGTTCCAGATGGCTTTGGGGTGCAGGTAACTGCAAGCACTCAGACACAGCACCTCGGAGAATATGCTCAGTGCCCATTGCTCTGCTTTCTGAACAGCATCAATTGAGATTATGTCTTGGTGAGCTTTGAGCTAAAAGGCTTTGGCTTTACCTAGGCTCAGGCCCCCTCCCCTTCAAACCTTTGCTGACCACTTCAGCAGCCTCTATGACTCCAGCCCTGGCCCCTTTGATCCTGTTCCCTCCAGCTGACAAAGGATTTTCTGTACTTGGATGTCATGACTTACTTTAGAAGGTTACTTCGCATTTCAACTATAGTCTAAAGAGCTTCAACAGCTGGAGAGACTTATAGCTAAGTGGCCTTCTTCCTAAAAAGGAGAAGGGTCTGGGAAAGGTTGAGGTGGTGGATGTAGAGCAAGGTTGAGAAATGAAACCAAGGAACAAAAATAAACTTGCTGTGAAATCCCTGGTTGTTTCTAAAGAAATTAGTCTTGCCAGCCTATCTCTCCAGAGACCAGAATTTCCAGTTTCACAAAGTGTTGACCAGTATGGCCAGCTAACACCATAGAAATGAATTTTTAGTCCTTCAAACATGATTAGCCCATGGCTGACCTCTAACTTTACCTACGAATGGCCAGTACATTGAACGGAAGCAATAATACCTGAAATAATGCATGAAGTTTACACAGTTAGGAATAAGTGTCTCTAACAGAGACCCTGGAATCATTAAGGCACATATTTTTTTCAGGAATGTTGTGTGTGACTGGAATGCCCATCCTTAATTTACAGATAATATCAACTGACAACATCTAGAAAGCTGACCATGTTCTACATCTCCTTCTGGATGCACCTGATACAAATGTATTATTCAGCTTGCAAAAATGTATAGCAAGATTGTAATAGGAAACTTTCCCTATATCTGTGTTACATGTAAATTTCTTGCTGGCTATAGAAGAGATGAGGGAAGATCTAAATGTTTAGGTTCTGCTTCTTCAGTGGAGTTTGCCATAAGACGATTAGCTTCATTGAAATGGGAGCCTTGAGATCCCATAATGTGGAAGGTCAGAACAACACTGCTCTCAGATTGGTGGGCAACTAATTCCAAGTTCTGTGCCCTGTGCCAGCAACAGGTGCTGACAAAAGATACAAGAACCACTAGGCATATTGACTGAAAAGTCTGTTCAACTTCCTTCCCCCCTTGTCAATGTTTTGTAAGACTCACAGCAATGTGAAAAAAGTGCATAGAATTTCTCTACAATTTGGGATGATTAGCAAAGGATGAGACATACAGCTCTACTAATCAAGCACTAGGGAGCATAAGGCAATTGAAGGGCAGAGAGCATCTCCATTACACTTTCTAGCCAGAAGAGGTCTCTGAGAGAAGTCACCCAACAATGATAAATTGAATCTTAGATTCTATCACATACTTCCAGTCGCACTTGTGCCTAAACTGTGTGTGGATGTGGCTCAAGCAAGAACAAATAGAAACATCACAGAGTACATTAAATGAGTGGCAAGCTAGGACTGTGACATCCAGTCTCCCAGAAAACACTGGTGAAAACAAGTCTCATGCCCATTTTAGCTTTTCACCCTGCGCTTCTCCCCTCAACCCCCGTGAAACCCACCTCCTCCTGTCAGCTCAGAATATGGGCTTCTAGGCCAGTTATCCACATGTCTAGCATCCATGTCTGCTCATAAAATAAGAGAAACAAAATGGGAAATATTCTTAGATGACTGAAGGTAGCATTTGAGAAAATTATATTTGTATGCTCTGGGCAAAAATGCATTCAAGGGGTAAAAGTACAAAATTTATTATGTTGGGCAAATACATATTTCTGCATTTGGAGCAATATAGTCAAATCTTTAAAATGTTAACTGGTTTCTTTTATAATCATCATCATCATCATTATTATTACTATCATTATTATTAAGATCTTTAGATTATCGTGTATCTGATTTATCTACATTACCAATAAAATGTCACTTATTCTTCAAGTCTTTCAGACCCAACTCACTGGGAACAACTCCTTGCCTACTTGCTGGCTGGGTCAATCTTTCTTTTATTTCTATTCAATGAAAAGGAAGAATGGATAAAGACAATGTGGTATAGTTACTCAATGGAATACTACTCAGCAAATAAAAATGATGAATTTATGAAATTCTTAGGCAAATGTTTGGAACTAGAAAATATCATTCTAAGTTATGTAAACTAATCACAAAAGAACACACATGGAAAACTGTCACTGATAAGTGGGTATTAGCCCAGAAGCTCTAAATACCCAAGACATAATTCACATATCAAATGATTCCCAAGAAGAAGGAAGGAGAGGGCCCTGGTCCTGGAAAGGAGTGTTCCTGCATTGTAGGGGAGTGCCAGGACAGAAAAGTAGGAAGGGTTGATTGGAGAATGGGCTGAGGGAAGAGGGCTTATGGAACTTATGGGGAGGGGTGAACTGGGAAAAAGAAATCATTTGCAATGGAAACAAAGAATGTGTGTGTATATATAAAATACAGGCCTACAAACAAAGAAAGTGTGTGTAAATATAAAATACAGGTCTTGTACAATGTGAAGTGTTAATTTCCTGGTTAGTTTTAGTAACTGTATCATAGAAAAAAGAGACCTATGAACAACAATCTGTATCTGGAAATGAATATACACACCCACAGTAATAAACCTACTCATGTCAGTACTTAGAGTTAGTTCACTGGTACTATTTTAGCCAGTCAATAAAAGATGAACATCCTGATTAATGAGTGATTTTGTTTTTTAGCTACTGAAACTGGTGTTCAGGTATTTCTACTTTACAAGAGATGCTGAATCCATTTACTTTTTATTTAAAACTTCTGGATTGTCTCTGGTTCCACATCCTACTTATGATGTTCTTTCATTATTTGCACTTTGGTAATGCTCTTACAGAGAGCAGTGTATCTTTTTCTCATTTTTGTGGTATTTATACAGTACAGGGTGTAGTGATATGAAATGCCTTGTAAGATACAGCATAAAAAAGAAACTTGTAAATATTTTATGACATACTAAGAAAAGTTGGAGTGATATTATATGAATAACATCAAATGTAAAGTATTGTGGCTTGCATTCACTAACTGGGACTGTATTCAGAAGTAATGATTTTAATATTACTCTATTTTATAAAAGCTTTTCTGGAAGATTTTATTCAAATTCTAGTCAAAACCCAACTTAGAGATCATTATTAAATAATTAGTGATGCCTCTAGAAAAAAAAACTTTAATTAGAGATATAAAATTCCATAATAGAATTATTTAAACCATTTAAAATTGAAAATAAAAAAGATCATATATGTTCAGCATTGTGGATGCTAATAGAATTCTATCCAAACTATGAGGTAGAAATTATTTTTTAAAACATTAAAAATGCAATAAAACCATCTACAAAAGAACCAAAGTATAATTGAAAATCAATGTTCTTTTCTTTTGTGTTTTCAGAAATATACAATAGGATATATTTAAGCATTTGGATATTTTGATGGTTTGTAAAGGAACGGAAGTTGTGAGATAGGATGGTCTAGGCAGATAAAACAGCCTGGGAAAATTAAAACTTATTATATCACACAGTTTTTGCTTGGAAAAAATTCTTACTATTGTCATATGTATCCACCTCTCATTGATCTATAAAACATTATAAGGAACAGTACCATAGTTATCAAAGTTCTTTAGGACATGCAAATGTTATAAAACAATGTATCAGAAAATATTATCATTTATAAAATCTTTCCATTGGTAACACTGATACAAATGTTTAATTATAATGTACTTACAATAAATTTTCTTTGCATGAAAAAAATAAAATTAAATAAAGGGCTAAAAAAAATTCATTCAATCCCTACTCAAAATGGAAGTCTTATTCTAAATAGGTACAGGTGTCTCTCTTGGAGTCCATCCCAGGGGCAGATTAGACAGGCAATACCATAAAAGGTCAAACATAGGATCAGGAAGTGTTGCAGAGTGGTTGGTGCAGATCCATGTTTATTGTGGCTAAGTATCTACAGCAGTTCTAATTGACTTCTGGTGTGATTGGCTTCTAAGAACACCAAAGTGCAGAACATCCTAATAAGAGCAGTAAAGTATGTGAGAAAGTTTTCTTATGGTGCTAATGATAGCACAAAATGTCAGATTAGACCGAAAATACTTACCTCAACTATGTGCAACTTGATTGAATTTGTTATCACCTAGGAGACTAGATTGGTGAGGCATACTTCTGGGTGTGTCTATATATTAACTGAGGGTGGGCAAAATTCTTCTGGATAATTCTATCAACCAACAGAAATCCAAGGGCCAGACAACGGTGGTACACACCGTTAATCCCAGCACTTGGGAGGTAGAAGCTTGTGGATTTCTGAGTTCAAGGCCAGCCTGGTCTACAGAGTTTGTTCCAGGACAGCCAGTGCTATACAGAGAAACCCTGTCTCGGAAAAAAAAAAAAAAAAAAAAACCAAAGCACACCAAACAAAGCCAAACCAAAACAAGCCAAAGCAAACCAAACGAAACCAAACCAAACCAAACCAAACCAAACCAAACCAAACAAACCAAACCAAACAAAACAAAACAAACAAACAAACAAACAAACAAACAAACCAATCAAAATAGAAAGCCAAATGCCCAGCCATTGGGAGGCAGAGGCAAGCAGATATCTGAGTACAAGTCTATCCGAGACTGCAGATCAAGTTCCAGAACAGCTAGGGCTATACAGAGAAACCATATCTCAGAAAATCAAAGAAAACAAAGCAAATCCGGCGTGGGGATGGTTGGTGTGGTATGTCAGGGGGAACACACAGGAGTAAGCCTTAACGACTTACATCACACACTATGAAAATATATTTGCATATTTGGAGCAATATAGTCAAATATTTAAAAAGTTAACTGGTTTCTTTTATCATTATTATTAATATTTTATCATTATTATTAAAATCTCTTGAGAAGAGTGTCCCTGTTTTATCTACATTACCAATAAAATGTCACTTATTCTTCACGTTTTTCAGACGCAACACCCTGTGAACATCTCCTTGCATACTTGCGGGATGGGTCAATCTTTGCTTTATTTGTATTCAATGAAATGAAAGAATGGATACAGAAAAAGTGGTATACTTACTCAATGGAATACTACTGAGCAATTAAAAATGATGATTTCATGAAATTCTTGGGCAAATGTTTGGAACTAGAAAATATCATCCTAAGTGATGTAACGCAATTACAAAAGAACACACATGGAATGCAGTCACTGATAAGTGGTTATTAGCACAGAATCTATGAATACCCAAAACATAATTCACATATCAAATGATTCCCAAGAAGAAGGGAAGAGAGGGCCTTGGTCCTGGAAAGACTTGTTCCTGCATTGTAGGGGAGTACCAGGACAGAGAATTAGGAAGGGTTGATTGGAGAATGGGCTGAGGGTATAGGGTTTATGAAACTTATGGGGAGGGGTGAACTGGGAAAGAGAAATCATTTGCAATGGAAACAAAGAATGTGTGTGTATATATAAAATACAGGTCTTGTACAATGTGAAGTGTTAATTTCCTGGTTAGTTTTAGTAACTATATCATTTAAAAAAAGAGACCTATGAACAACAATCTGTATCTGGAAATGAATATACACGCCCACAGTAATAAACCTACTCATGTCAGTACTTAGAGTTAGTTCACTGGTACTATTTTATCCAGTCAATAAAAGATGAACATCCTGATTAATGAGTGATTTTGTTTTATAGCTACTGACACTGGTGTTCAGGTATTTCTACTTTACAAGGGATGCTGAATCCATTTACTTTTTATTTAAAGCTTCTGGATTGTCTCTGGTTCCACATCCTAGTTATGATGTTCTTTCATTATTAGCACTTTGGTAATGCTCTTACAGAGAGCAATGTATCTTTTTCTCATTTCTGTGGTATTGATACATTGCAGATTGCGGTGATATGAAATACCTTATAAGCTACTGCATAAAATAGAAACTTGTAAATATTTTAAGACATACTAAGAAAAGTTGGAGTGATATTATATGAAGAACTTCAAATGTAAAGTATTGTGGCTTGCATTCACTACCTGGGACTGTATTCAGAAGTCATGATTTTAAAATGACTCTATTTTATAAAAGCTTTTCTGGAAGATTTTATTCAAATTCTGGTCAAAACCCAACTTAGAGATCATCATTAAATAATTAGTGATGTCTCTAGAGAAGAAATTTTACTAGAGTTTTAAAAATCCATAATAGAATTATTTAAGTATTTAAAACAGAAAATAAATAAGATCATATGTTCAGCAATGTGCATGCTAATAGAATTATTTTTAAACTATGAGGTACAAAGTATTCTTTAAAAAATTAAAAGTGCAATATAACCAACTATAAAAGAACCAAAAGTTAATTGAAAATCAATGTTCTTTTCTCTGGTGTTTACAGAAATATACAATAGAATATATTTAAGCATTTTGCTATTTTGATGGTTTGTACAGGAACAGATGTTCTGAGATAGGATAGTCTAGGCAGATAAAGCAGCCTGCGACAAATTAAACTTAATATATCACTCAGTTTTGCTTGGAAAAAATACTCACTATTGTCATATGTATTCATCTCTCATTGATCTATAACACATTATAAGAAACAGTACCATGGTTATCAAAGTTCTTTAGGACATGCAAATGTTATAAAACAATGTATGAGAAAATATTATCAGTTATAAAATCTTTCCATTGGCAACATTTATATAAATGTTTAATTATATTGTACTTACAATAAATTTTTTTTGCAGGAAAAAATTAAATAAAATAAAATTGAGGGCTAAAAAATTGTTATTCAACTCCTATTCAAAATGGAACTCTTATGCTAAATAGGTGCAAGTGTCTCTCTTTTCTTGGAGTCCATCCCAGGGGCAGCTTATAAATGCAATAGCATAAAAGGTCACACACAGAATCAGGAAATATAGCTGAGTGGTTGGTGCAGATCCAAGCTTATTGTGGCTAAGTATACACAGCAGTTCTAACTGACTTCCGTTGTGATTGGCTTCTAAGAACACCAAAGTGCAGAACATCCTAATAAGAGCAGCAAATATGTGTGAGAAAATTTTCTTATAGCTCTAATGATAGCAAAAAATGGCAGACTAGATAGAAAATAGTTACCTCAGCCTTAGCATTCTTTCTGCAACTTGATTGAATTTGTTATCACCTAAGAGACTAGATTAGTGAGCGATACTTCTGGGTGTGTCTACAGATTAACTGAGGGTGGGCCAAATTCTTCCAGACAACTCAAACAACCAACAGAAAGAGAAGGGCCAGACAGTGGTGGTACACACCTTTAATCCCAGCACTTGGGAGGTAGAGGCTTGGGGATTTGTGACTTTGAGGCTAACCTGCTCCACAGAGTTCATTCCAGGACAGCCAGGCCTATACAGAGCAAACCTGTCTCGAAAAAACCAAACCACACCAAAGCAAACCAAAGCAAACCAATGCAAACCAAAGCAAACCAAAGCCAAGCAAACCAAACCAAACCGGACAAAACAAAACAAAAAAGAAAGCCAAATGCCCAGCACTAGGGAGGCAGAGGCAAGCAGATATCTGAGTTCAAGGCTATCTTGTCTGCAGATCAAGTTCCAGGGCAGCTAGGGCTATACAGAGAAACCCTATCTCAGAAAAACAAATCTGGCATGTGGATGGTTGGTGTGGTGTGGCAGGGTGAACACATAGGAGGACGCCTTAAAAACTTATATCACACACACTATGAAAACATCTCTTAACACCTCAGAGGCTGATTTTTCTAGTATATCAACCTCCTTTTGTCTTCTGGCCATTCTCATTGATTGAATTCTAGAAATATTTTCTTTCAGGCTCTAGTAAGAGCCCTCCTCCCTAATGAGGCACATAAAGGTTAAGGTTTACAATGAAACATCTTCTGCCTTATATCAACTATCTTCGGGTAACATGTGTTAACGCATAATGAAGCCAGTTTATCAGGGTCAAACTCTTAACACACAGCTTCCATGAGTCCATCACAATAATAAAGACTTCATTATTCTGGACAAAGCACAGCTGTGGCTTCCTTGCACGAATGAGGAAATGACCCTTGTTTTATTTTTGCTTGGAACAAAGGATATAACGATTAAAGGTTTTTTTAAAATTTTTGTTTCTTTTGATTCAAATATGATTATATTACTTTCTCCCTTCCCTTTTTCCTTCCACCCCCTCTCAAATACCTGCCTCTCACTTCCCCTCAAAAGCATGGCCTGTTGACATGGTTTTTAAAAATATTGCTATTGTTAAATATATGTAATAGCAGAGAAATCTAATCAACCTGATGACCAGGAGGCTCAAGTGTTTATTTCACAGATGTTTTCTGCTAAGTCAGCATCTCCCTAAATAGCTATGGCTGTCCTTGAAGTGAAAATGTAATAGCAGAGACACTCATATGCACATAATTTCAGGATTAACTAATTTGTATTAGATATCTATCTCTGAACTCATCCTGGGAGAAGCTAGTTCTTATTTTACCTGCAATTCTTTGCCTAGTGTTGAGGCCGTATGAGATTTTGTTCTTCTGGGTCATCATATCTACTAGTGTTTTTGCTTGGGTCTTGTTTTGATGTTCTAAGGTGGTGTTAACAGGGTTGAGGTTTCCCAGTTGTTTCCTGGAGACACACTCTCACGGCGGACTTCCTAGAGGATCTTACAACAATTCTGACTCCTCTAAGTCCTGTCAGTGTGAGAGCAGCTCTGTTGTAGCTATAACCACTGAGATAGTACTTCTCTGTCTTTGACCTGGTGCAGTTTTCTGATTGTCTCTGTCTACTGCAAATGGATATTTCCTAATTGTGCCGCGCTGGTTCCCTGAACAGCAGGGAAGAAAAACTAGCACACCAGTTCCTTCCAGAGAGAATTTACTCAGAATGAATGTTTAGGTCCAGCATGCTGGGTGTGCCCCCCGAATCTCCCTAGAGCGTGACTGACATACCCTTGCTAGGATGGCCCATGGTCCGAGACGACGCTTCGCTCTACCATTGGCCAAGCAACATGGCGTGAGATCACGCCACTGAGTGATCCAAGCCTCAAGCCTTATTCGGACTTGTTTACTCTGGACGGCCAGGCTCCGGCAGCGCCATCTTTAAGGCGTGGTCAGCTCTCCACAGTTCTCCCTTTTTGTTTTTATAAAAGGCTGATACCATTTGTTCAAACAAAACACTTCATGAGTGGTCCTGTGATCAAGAAAGGTTAGGCCAAGAAGTTGACCCACCTTACTGGGTGCAATGGGCAAGAATCCCTCCAGGTGCAAAGGCTGGGCCACAAAACAAATGGACACCCATCCACAGTAGAATGTGAACAATGTCACGTGGGGTGCAAGGGCTGTCCTACGCTCGAGAAATTGGGGAAAGGAGGTTAGCGCTTATCAAAACTCACCCATGGTAATGGAGACACGCAATTCTTTCATGAGGCTGTCAAATGATCTGGACCAATTACCTGTAAGATAGCTAGACAATTCTTTAGAAAGATTTGCAGCTTGAGAATAATTATTATAATATACAGAGGTCACACACAATCCAGAAAACTTTCACTCACATCCCAATTGGGCTATCTGCCAGAGTGTATCTATTTGTTCTTGCACTAAGTCAATTCGCTGATTGACAACCATGAGGCCTCCCTTAATCTGCCCATTAATGGAGGCTTGTACATCGAGTGCTTGTGCAACATTGGTAGATAGATTATTTAACGCGGCAGCATTTTGAATGCCCTGGGAAAGAGCCACACCAGCCGCAGCAGCTAATTTTTCAGAAGAGAGAGGCCACTGAGGAACCCACACTGGCTCCTCTGTCTTCCAGGTGATAGGAATATTCTCAGTGTCCCCTAAGAAAAACCCAGTCCTTTTTTATCTCTTTTAGGGGTTGCCGTTACTGGATGTATATCCCCCTGAGAATCTTTACCCAATCCTTGCCCAGGCTGCCATCCCATGCGCCACATCATCCGCTGTGAGGGCATTGAATATCCACTATTGGTCAATTGATATCCCATGAGTGTTAGCAGGTCTCTGCCCCAAAAGCTGATAGGTAACTCCAGCACATAAGGTTGGGATTGACCACTATGCCCTTCTTCATCCTTCCAAGAAAGGAGGGCTGCGCTCATATTAGGAGCTTTTGCATACCCTTGGCCCTGCAGGGACTGAGCAGATGCCTGTACCGGCCAGGCAGCAGGCCAATCCTCAGTGGCAATGATGCTACGATCAGCTCCAGTATCTAATAAACCCTGGATTTTCTTGCCATTAACTATTAATTGTAACATCGGCCAGATGTAAACTAAAGAATATAGCATCATTACCTGTTGAGCAAAATCCGAGGATACCTTGGCGAGTTGTATGCGCAGCAAATGAACTATGGCAACTGGGCAAAAGTAAAACTTGGGCGATGCGATCTCCTCGAGTGATGGCCGTAACCCCCCTTAGGAGAGGAGGCCATGATTTTAACAACCCCTTCATAATCAGAATCAATAACTCCTGGATGAATGATTGGACCCTTTAAGGCAGAAGAGGATCTCTCCAACAGCAACCCCACTGTTCCTGCTGGTAATGGACCTTTCAAGTCTGTAGGAATCAGCTGTACCCCCATCTGTGGTATTAATAAGACTCGGGTGGTGCCTAGGTGGTCCAACCCTGCGGATCCTGGGGTTGCCCTTCTCGGTATCTCAGAAAGCCCAGTGTAGTTCCGGGGGCTGGCGCTGTCATGGCCCCATATATTTGTGGGCCCTGGGGTTGAGGGTCCCTCTGCACGTTTTTTCGCCGGGGGCCACCATAGCCCTGAGTTAAAGGCTGGCCATGGATGTCCGAGACCGACCTGCACTCATTGTCCCAGTGATTTCCTTTACAACACCTGGGGCAAATCATCCTTTATTAGGACATTGCTTCTTCAGGTGTCCTTGTTTACCACAAGAAAAGCAAGCTCCAGGAGATCTTTTTTTTAGTTTTATTATATGGAACTACTCCTTGCACAACAGCTGCTGCCAATCCAGCATTAAATAAAGGTCCTCCTATCTCGCGACATGCTTTCATCCAGGCCTGAAGTCCCTTCCCTTTCCATGGGGTAATTGCATTGCGGCATTCACGAGTGCACTGCTCAAAAATTAATTGTTGCACCAGTGGCATGGCCATATCGGCATCTCCAAAAATCCGATCTGCTGCCTCCATCATTCTGGCCACAAAAATCTGACAATGGCTGGGTAGCCGCTTGACGAATTTTGGCTGATCCCAGAAACCTCTCCTTTATATGGGAGAGACTTCCAGGCCTTCTTGGCTATCTGTCTCACCTGATCATACACCTGGATGGGAAAGTTAATCTGATTGTTCAGCCACTGTCCCTTGCCCATGAGCATGTCATAAGTCCAAGCAGCCTGGCCATTAGCAACATTCTCCCTGGCTTGTTGTTGTACCAGTTCAGCATATATGGACTTCCAGTCTAGATATTGCCCCATAGTCAAACACGCCTTAACTGTGTATTGCCAATAAGAGGGCATCATAACTTTCCCAGATATGCGCTCAACCAGCACAAGGATGAAAGAGGCATTAATGCCATATGCTTGAACTGACTCTGCCAAATTGTTTAGGAGCTTGATGTCGGGCAGTTCATGAGATCTCACTTGATTAGCATCTTCATAGACTGGGAAAGCCATAGCGGCTTCTCTCCACATATTAGGGCAAAAGGTATGAGATGCTTGGGCACCCTCTGCTGATCCTAGGGACGATGGGCCAGCGGACACTTCCCCATAGGGCGGAGGGGCTGTCTGCAACACCCTGTGTCTCACTTCCATGTTCTCCCCCTTTAACTCCTTGTCTTGCTTCTCCTTCTTCTCTTTCTTTTTTCTCCTTCGTTCTACCTTTGCTAGGAGCTCCCGTATAGCTTCTTCTAGATCCTCCATATCTAGCTCACTCTCAGAGCTGCCATTTGTTCCTGAATCCTGCTCCCCCTCTATTCCTTTCAAGCTAGGATACAGGCGCGGTGGTTTGCTAGGACGCTCTTGAGATTTAACAGAGCATGTACCAGAGCGGGCCTCTTTATCCTGCTCTAAGGCCTTAGCTGTAGCCTGTATGGCAGGCAGGCAACTCTCACAAGTCAGACAGCTGCAGATAACGTTCCCCAAAACCCTCAGTCCCGTTAAAAAAGTTCTGAATAGTTTTGCCTTTGAACTTGTGGCAGCGGAGGCAAAAACAGCTGATTAAAGTTATCAGAACCACTGCCACAAACACCAGAATGACAATTACGGGGGAGGGAGGGATTCCTCCAGGCATGAACATAGTCTGCTGGCTGCTTTTACTTTCACTTTATGATGCCTCCTTCCAAGGACCTAAAAGGGATGAGGCCTCCTTCGGAGGACTTTCTAATGTGGGGCCCAACTTACCGGCCACTTACTAAGCGCTTGCTCTGACTCTCAACAGGTTCTGGAACTCCCGGGAAAGTGAAGAAAAAAGGGTACCCATACAGGCCACCAAATGTGCCATGCCGGTTGCCTGACCAGCAGGAAGAAAGACTAGCACGCCAGTTCCTTCCAGAGAGAGTTTACTCAGAATGAATGTTTAGTTACAGCTTGCTCGGTGTGCCCTCAATCTCCGTAGAGCAAGACTGATACACCTTTGCTAGGACGGCCCATGGTTCCAGATGACGATTCGCTCTACCATTGGCCAAGCAACATGGAGTGAGATCACGCCACTGAGTGATCCAAGCCTTATACAGGCTTGTTTACTCTGGATGGCCAGGCTAGGGCAGCACCATCTTTAAGGCACCATCAGCTCTACACACCTAATGAGGAGGGGAGATACATTTCTCTGTGGGTTTAATGACATTGTGTCATTTAAGAAAGCTCAGCCCTAGCTTGGCAATTTGGGAGATTTGAAAATTCTCCTTGTTTCTACCCCATGGAGATTGCATTTTGCTCTTACTCCTGTGGAAGCAAACAGGAAAACTCTTAAGGATAGCAGATGCCTTCATTTAGGTGACATGATATAATGTTCAGCTATAGCTGAATCTAATAAATACACATTAGAAACTTATACAAATGCAAAAATGCCCTGATTCTTCTTCCTTATGGAGAACAGATCTTTCCAAGATCAGGAAGAAGTGGGGTGAAGAGGAGGGGGACAGCATCTGCAATGAGGAGCCACAGGGGGGAAACTTTCCAACCAAGCAATGGCACTACAAGTCCAAAATACAAGAAGCAGACTGGATTCCATGGCTGCCAAGGAAGAGGTAGGACCTCTGGCTGCTAGGCTGAACACATGGGAAGGGGGAAGGGGTAACAGTTCTTGCACCCATGGTCTATCCCATGAGAGCACTACAAACTGGGGACTCTGGGTAAATAGATTTAAGTTTGGGTGTTCAGGAGACATGGGAAGAAAGCATATCACTGCACTAAAACATGTCAGAGTGAATTGTATACCTCGCTCACCTCCTCCTATCTCAAGATATTGCTGAGCCTCTGAAATCACAACATCTAGAGTCCTACATTTTGGAACTTGAAAAGGAAAGGAGCCCCAGATACAGTATCTCTGAGTAAAGATGCCTGCTGGGGGATATAAATTTGAGAGATTAAAATTGCTTCTACTGGTTATTCATTATGATCCATAATCCAGTGGTAATATCCTGTTGAGCCTGAAGTTGAGTGGCTCTTTTACTTTTTAAATTAATCATTTTATTTACATCCCAAATGCTGTCCCTTTACCAGCTACCCCTCCCACAGTTTTAAACTTATATTAGTCCCCAAATAACTGCACTGAGAGACTAAGTTTTCTTTATTTATTTTATTGAAAACGGTCTAGTGGCACATACTTTTAATCCCAGCACAAAGGAGAGAGAGGCAGGCAGATCTATCTCTGTAAGTTCAAGGACAGCCTAAGCTACATGGTGAGAATGGAAAGGGTCACAGAACAACATGAGAGCCTATATAGCACTCCTGTAGGCCTGACTGCCACAGTCACTGACCTCTGCTTATGTTCTGAAGGAGATTAGTTTGAATTCTCTTTGGCATCGAAGGCTATGCAAAGCCTGTTTGTGCTGGCCTCTACAGTCAAGTGCCTGGCACCAGGTGTTCAAGAAATCCTGCAGGAAGGAACTGTTTTCCTCGCTGTGAATGTCATCAGATGAATGGAGATCTCCATCTCCTTTTCCTCCTGGTTCCTCCTAGCAGAGTTCAGGGCTGAGTGCATTTCGCAACACATGTCGGGACTGTGCATCCATCCGATTAGGCAGTCCAGGAAATGGGTAGTGAATGGCTTCGCTTCCTACAGATGATCATTGTGGACCTTGTAGCTGTTGCTGTCATCATTTCTTTAGCAAGTTAATATGGTTCCTGAGAAGCCAGTGGATCCCAACATGACCGAAATTCATTATTATGGAAGGCTCTGAGATCTGCTGTCCTGGGTCAAATTTCTGAAGAAATGCTGCCTTAGCACAGGCATAAAATCACGTAGCTTTGGCTCACTCTCAAACTCTTCTTTTTATTATAGCCTTGTTCCCTAGACTGTCCAGTCCTCTCCTTGCTTGTTTTACTTTTCATGACTTGCTCTATCTTTTTTTGTAGTTGTTGTTTGTGGTGTTTTTTGTTCTTCTCTCAGAGACCAGGAAGCTCAAGTGTTTATTTTACAGATGTTTTCTGCTAAGTCAGCATCTCCCTAAGTAGCTATGGCTGGCCTTGAAATGAAAACTTGTTTCTCTTTCTTAATACTCAGATTGTGACTGATGAAAGGGTGACTGATGATCACAATCTTAGGTTGCTCCTGGAATAAGATGGCATGCCAGGACTTCTCCAGAAATGTTAGTCAATGGAAATTTGGGTACCGTTACGGGCACTTTTGAGCTTTTGCAGTCTCTGAATTTTCCTGTACTTAGCTCTTCTCATCTTAAACAACCGGTGCACTTCGGATGGTCCCATATACAGCTGTCTTGCAAGGATCTTCTTTGTGATCTCATTAGGGTACTGAACTTCTTGAAAAGCTTGCTCAAGTGAGCCTTGCTGCCAGGGTGTAAGACCTCTACGTATTCGTGGTCGAGTGCGCCGGGGCTGAGGTTTTGGAACTCTGGCAACTATGGTCTCCAATCCTTGCATCTGTAGATGTCTGGGGCTTTGATAGCTCTCTTGGTTTGAGAAGGTAACATCAACACCAAGGTCGTTCAAGATGACTTCTAGCTTCTTATCACCCTGTTGATTCAGGATACCATGGTGCTCGGGGTTGTCCAGAAAGCTTAGTGCATGTTCTAGGAGAACGCTGTTCTCTTCAGCAGCAAGTGCTTGTGGTTGTTGAACTCTGGCATCTAAGGTGTCCAATACCTCCAACTGTACATGTCTGGGGTTTTGATGACTCTCGTGATTCCAGAAAGCGACATCAACACCAAGGTCATTGAAGCTGACTTCCAGGTTCTTATCACCCTGTTGGTTCAGGATACCCTGGTACTCGGGGTTGTCCACGAGGCCTAATGCAGGATCATGGAAAATGCTATTCTCTTCAGCAGCAATTACCTCTTGGTCATCTTTGATTTCCACCTCAATCTCAGGTTCTGCCATGTTGAGGATATTGGATGTAGAGTTATCTGTGAGGAGTTCCATTTCTTGAACTCTGTAGAAGAAGCCTTCTTTCATAGATAAGGACGTGGTCTGCATAATCCAACAGGCAGTGTCTTTCTCTATCTGAAAAAGCTGACAATCCAGAGCTGCTCAGTGCACCAAGCTGGACTTCTCCACAGTCTCAATCTGGCATAGAAATCTGAACAGAATCCTGTTGTACTGTTCTACAGTCTTTGGTCTTTTGTGAAATCGCAAGGAACTTGGTCCTACTTCCAGTGATGGAGCAGCAAACAACAGGACAAGGTAACTGACCAGCAAGAAGGAGGGCAAGTGGCAGAAAAGCAAACATTCCTTCCATCAAGTCCTTTTATAGATGTCCCAGGCAAAAGGCCCCGCCCACATTTAGGGACGGCCTCACATCAAAAGGTCAATTACAGAAAACTCCTTGGTATCTGGGCATAGTAACACACACCTTTAATCCAAGAATTCTGGAAGTAGAAGCAACGGGATTTCTTTGAGCTCCATGGGGACTTGTGTATATAGAAAGTTCTAGATGGAAGGATGGAGGTAGAGAGAGATATGCAACAGAGAGAGAGAGAGAGAGAGAGAGAGAGAGAGAGAGAGAGAGAGAGAGAGAGAGAGAAGCTGTGCATGACCTTGTTCAGGAATTTGTTTTTGATTCCAGATGCAATTAAAAGAACGGCCAATAAACCAATCAAAATTTTCTAGATGTAAACTCTTTTAGTGACAGAAGACTTACTTAGCATGTAACTTTTAGATATTCCTTTCTTCACTTCTTATCTAACTAAATATATAAGTTGAAACTGCTGCCTCAAAATTAAAAACAATTGGAGAAGATATCAGTCAAATTAGAAAGAAAATTTTGTAACCAGATTTATGGTGAAAATTTGAAGATTCATTTTTGTTTGGTTGGGTTTTTGTTTGTTTGTTTGTTTGTATGGGCTTTGGTTTTCTGAAACAGGGTTTTACTATACAATTTTGGTTGTCCTGGAACTCACAGGATCTACCTTTTTTCTGACTCCTTAGTGCTGGGATTAAAGGTACACACCATTAACTGACCTTGAAAATTAAGATGTGTTTTTGCGTTTTGTTTTGATTTTGAGATAGCCTTTTTTGTGTAGTCCTGGTTGTTCTTAACCTGGATTTGTAGACCATTCTGGCCAAAAACTCAGAGACCCTACAACCTCTGACTCTAGAGTGCTGGGATTAAAAGCATTTGCTACCACTGCCTGGCTGATGACGAATTCTTTTTCTTTTTTTTTTTTTATTCGATGTATTCTTTATTTACATATCAAATGATTTCCCCTTTTCTTGGTCCCCACTCCGCACAAGTCCCATAAGCCCTCTTCCCTCCCTCTGTTCCTCCATCAACTCCTTCCCACTTCCCTGTTCTGGTATTCCCCTATACTGTTGCATTGAGTATTTCCAGAACCAGGAGCCACTCCTCTGTTCTTTTTGGACATCATTTAATATGTGGATTATTTCTTCGGTATTCAATGTTTTTAGGTTATTATCCACTTATCAGTGAGTTCATACCATGGCTGACCTTTTGAGACTGGGTTACCTCACTTACTATGATGTTCTCCAGCTCCATCCATTTGTCTACGAATTTCATGAATCCATTGTTTCTAATGGCTGAATAGTAAGTAGTCCATTATATAAATATACCACATTTTTTTGTATCCATTCCTCTGTTGAGGGACACCTGGGTTGTTTACAGCTTCTGGCTACTACAAATAGGTCTGCTATGAACATAGTGGAGCATGTGTCCTTATTAGATGCTGGGAAATCCTTTGGGTATATGCCCAGGAGTGGTATAACAAGGTCCTCTGGAAGTGCCATGCCCAGTTTTCTGAGGAACCACCAGATTGATTTCCAAAGTGGTTGCACCATCTTACAATCCCACCAGCAATGGAGCAGTGTTCCTCTTTCTCCACATCCTTGACAGCACCTGCTGTCTCCTGAGTTTTTGAACTTAGCCATTCAGACTGGTGTGAGGTGAAATCTCAGGGTTGTTTTGATTTGCATTTCCCTAATGATTAATGAAGTTGAACATTTCTTAAGGTGTCTCTCAGCCCTCCAAAGTTCTTCATGTGAAAAAATTTTGTTTAGCTCGGTACCCCACATTTTAATGGGGTTATTTCGTTCTCTAGGTTCTATCTTCTTGAATTCTCTGTATATATTAGATATTAGCCCTCTGTCATATTTAGAGCTGGTGAAGATCCTTTCCCAATCTGTTGGTTGACATTTTGTCCTTTTTACAGTGTCCTTTGCCTTACAGAAACTTTGGAGTTGTATGAGGTCCCATTTATCAATTCTCGATCTTAGAGCATAAGCTATTGGTGTTCTATTCAGGAACTTTTCCCCTGTGCCCATGTCCCCAAGGGTCTTCCCCAGTTTATTTTCTATTACTTTCAGTGTGTCAGGTTTTATGTGGAGGTCCTTGATTCATTTGGATTTGAGCTTAGTACAAGGAGATAAGAATGGATCGATTTGCATGTTTCTGCATGCTGACCTCCAATTGAACCAGCACCATTTGTTGAAAAGACTATCTTTTTTCCACTGGATGCTTTCAGCTCCTTTGTCCAAGATCAAGTGACCATAGATGTGTGAGTCCATTTCTTGGTCTTCAATCCTATTCCATTGATCTGCTTGCCTGACTTTGTACCAATACCATGCAGTTTTTATCACTATTGCTCTGTAGTAAAATTTGAGGTCTGGGATACTAAATTCCCCTGAAGTTCTTTTACTGTTGAGAATAGTTTTAGCTATCCTGGTTTTTTTGTTATTCCAGATGAATTTGAGCATTGCTCTTTCTAGCTCTATGAAGAAGTGGGTTGGGATTTTGATGGGGATTGCATTGAAACTGCACATTGCCTTTGGCAATATGACCATTTTAACTATATTAGTCCTGCCAATCCACGAGCAAGAAGATTTTTTCCATTTTCTGAGATCTTCTTCAATTTTCTTCTTCAGAGATCTGAAGTTCTTGTCATATAGTTATTTCACTTGTTTGGTTAGAGGCTCTCCAAGATACTTTATGCTGTTTGTGGCTATTTTGAAGGGTGTCATTTCTCTAATTTCTTTCTCAGTCTGCTTATACTTTGAGTATATAAAGGCTACTGATTTGCTTGAGTTGATTTTGTAGCCAGCCACTTTGCGGAAGTTGTTTGTCAGCTGTAGAAGTTTCCTTATATTCAACCATCCCTGCATCGCTGGGATGAAGCCTACTTGATCCTGGTGGATGATCATTTTGATTCTTAAAGAACAAAGACACAGTACTTCCAGCCAGGAACAAAAAGCTTGAAATCACATCTAATTGCCTTGAAATTTTGAGTACCCTCCTACCTCTGCAGACCTAATTTTGGGAGTAAAATGTAAGCCCGGAGCTATAAGCTTTTTGAGCATGGATTTTGATTTTAGCATTGTGTTTATGCCAGAGTCATGAACACTTGGGGTGTTAAAGCTATGCTGAAGAGAAGAAATGGATGGGAAGCAGAACCAAGTTCACACAGATTACTCACTCCATGCAGTTACCTGGGCAATGATATCTGCCCTCCTGGCATGAACTTAAGCAATGGCCTCCAGCTTTTCCAGGAAGGCAAAGATCTCATTGAGCTAAAACAGAAATAAACAGCATCACAGCATCTTTTAGCATCATGACAAAAATGGCCATTTATTAATTCCAGGACTTATCCTGTCTTAAAATGGATAGGAATATAGTCCAAAGAGATTTAAGAGGCTTTGTCTCTATAAAAGATTTGTCATGAATTACATACAGTTTGGACCAGTATCTGAGGAACCTTCTCTCAGGCATCCAGATTGAATGGAGGAATTTTTCATTGAGATTAGACATGGTACACTAGAATTCTTTTCAACAAGTGCTCCAACAGCCCCCAAGGGCCTGGTCAAAGCTAACACACATATTCAAACTATTACTCTGTGTCTTTCAAGACAAAATTACCCTTACTCTCCACCAAGTTAAGACTACTATTTTCTTGCATTTCCCATGATTGATTCACGTTTATCAAAACTCATGCACATCCATGATATTTCCTAGGAAAAGGCAAACTGATACAAATATGACAGCCAAGCCAGTGCAACGGGCAGGAAGCTTACCAGATTCTATGAGGTAGACAAATGCACACTTTCACCAGGTTTATAAGAGGTTCAGAGACCAGCTTTCCCTTATTCAAGCACCTTAGTTACCCAACCCATAACCTTCTTTAAAATGTAGTATGTACAGCAAGGTCTTCAATAAACGACCTGACATAGTGGCCACCCACAAGCAACCATAGTGGCTCATGTCCCAAAAGCCAGGGTCAACAGCAACAATAGGAAACCCATGTAGACCATCCAAACCAGACAGCCTAATGGATTGTTACCTCAGTGTTGAACAGTTGATATAAATCCTTGTAGGCTGTGTAAACCATGAAGGAATTTACACCTGCCAGGCAAGAAAAGGAAAAAAGTCAGGAAAAAGTCATGATTAGCTATCAACATAGTCATCTCATGTTTATCATATATACATACAAAACCACACCCACTTCACCCCCCCACACACAGATAGAGAGAGAGAGAGACAGAGATAGAGACCTAGAGAAAGAAAGACCATGAGCACATGGCTCAGATGCCTGTCCAATAGAGGTGAAGACATTTGTAATGCTTTTATCCTATCATGTCTTTTCTTGTCCTGTAAAATCCATAGTTTGTTAGTAGTGTCTTGGCAGAATGGTGTCGCCCGTCTGCAGCTTTAGCTACTCTCAATTTCCAGCATTGCCAGAATTTAGAAGAGCAAAACTGATATTGTTTGAGGAAGCAGATACCAAGAAGTTACATTAACATACCAGCTGTGCAAAGACACTAGGGGTTGTAGAACATGAATGTTCCACCACACTACGATAACCTGGGAATGCTTTCCTTTGGGGCATCTGTTCCTCCAGCCTTGTAAATTGGAAAATAACACTCACCTCATGAGGAAGTAGTTCACCATTAAAGGAGCCAATAGTCTTTTAGTCCCTATGAGGCGAGCATATGGTCTCCATGGGGTGGGTTTATTTCACTATTTGGTAAAAGACTGTTAAATACTATGCTGCAGGCTGAAGTGCCAAAGAGGAGAAAGAATACAATAAAAACTAACCTTAAAAACTACTTATGGGCTAGACCTGGCGATGGGAAAAGCTTATCATCCTATTATTGGGTTGGCTAAGGCAGGAAGATTACCTTGAATTTTCTTTCTATGACTTGGTGTATCCCATGAGTTTTGCCAGTAGCCTGGGCTACATAAAACTTATCTGGCCACCCAGTAAGGCTTTGCATCAAAATAAAATTAAAGCCAAATCTCTGAAAGCCTTGTATCCTCCATAAAAACTATTTTGTAATTTGTAGAATGTATATACTTATAGGATGTAATATTTTCTGCCATGGAACTTACACTTTTCAATACACACATACACAGCACATGTACACATGGATTCACACATACACAGCACACCTGCACAGTTTTTTTTTTAACTATATTATTTTCCCACCATTCTCTACAATTTGTTTGAAGAATAAAACAGGTTGTGGTGGCCCAAGCCTACTTTTATCCCAGCACTAAGAAGGCAGAGACAGGCAACAATCTGTGAGTCCAAAGTCAGCCTGGTCCACAGAACAAGATCCAGGACAACCAAAGCTACAGAGAAACCCTATCTCAGAAAGAAAAAATAATCTAGTTTTCCATGTAAGAATATCGTGACTTTTATTAGAAAAGGGTGGATACTATCTACTCAGTGTGGCTGTTTGGATAGGAGTGACTCCCATAGGCTGACTTATTTAAATGGTCATTATGGAGTGATAATGCTTGGCAGTGATTAAGATGTAGCCTTGTTGGGTTTAGTATGGCCTATTGAAGCAAACTTGTCACAGGTGGTGTGATTTGGAGTTTTCAATTGTAGATTTAGTGTTTTTCTCTCTTTCTCCTGCCTACAGATCTAAATGTCTAAGCCTCAGCTACATCTCCAGCCCCATGTCTCTCTGTGTAGTCCCATCCTTCCCAGCATGGGGATAAAGGAGTAAACCGCCAAATCTGTAAGGTGGCCTCAATGGCATGTTTCAGTTTTATAAGAGTTGCTGTGCTCATGGTATATTCACAGCAAATAACATTGACTAAGAAAATGTTCAACAGTTTGAAGAATAACTCTTTCACGTGTGAAGTTTCTAAGCTTTGAATGCAGTTTCTAAATTTCAAATGTAGAAATAAAAATTAGATATAAAACCTGGCTTCAGTCAATTAACAGAGAGTACAGATAGCAATTTGTGACTTGAATCTATGCCTTGTACTCTCAAACCTAAGTCATCAGCATTATAGGAAAAGATCTATTTGATTTTCATCCTCATCAATAAGTAGTTGGGATGGTGGAACTCAGTGTGGGTCATCTCAGGGCAGTTTTCCACAATATTCTCATTTCCAAAAGCCTCCAAGTAATTCTTGGAATGACCCAAGTTGTGTAATTTCCGTAAAACAGCTGAATTTTTACTACTATTAAAATTCTCTGTGTGTCAGGCAACAGAGAAGGAGGATGGGGCTAATTGTTGTTTTGTGTGCTCAAGGATTGGGCAAGATTTATAGGGTGCAGGAAGGGATAGAAAGGAAGAGGCATCCTTTGAGAGATCGTCCTCTCTCCTCCAACTTAGACACATAATATTTCCCTAAAGTTTATGCACAGTGGCAAAACAGAACTGGTGCTTTGAAGCATCCTATCTGCTGCCATTCCTTCAACTGCTTTCCTTTGCACCACAACATCAACAGAGGCTGTTGTTTATCCATCTCTGATATTCTGGATCACCTTACAAAGCTAAGCACATGACTCATTTGCATAACTATGTGTGATCCTGTGGATGTACAGAGTCTAATGACAAGAACATAAGAAGAGACCAGAAGAATCTATGATGATAATGGAACCAAAATCAACATTGCAATGATAGGACGGACACACACACACACACACACACACACACACACACACACACACTGCATTTTTATTACTAACTATCAATCTATCCTTGCTCCTTGCATATCTTAGACTTTCTTAAAGATGTGTCATTATTACATAATATTAACCTTTGGTCTTATAAAACAAATAGAGGTTAGAATCATTTGATCTCAGATTTGTGAGGAATGTGACCTCAGGAAAGATTAGTCCCCATGCTGCAAGTTCTGCCTTTGTAGTACTGGTATTGATGCATTGTGCTGGGTAGTTTCATGTCAACCTGATTCAAGCTAGAGTCATTTTGGAAGAGGGAACACAGACAGAGAAAATATTTCTACTGTGGGCAAACCTGTAATATATTTTTCTTGAATGGTGGCTAATGTGGGAAATCTAGCTCACTGTGGACAGAGTCATCCCTGGGATGATAGTTCTATGTGCTGTAAGAGGCAGACTGAGCAAGCCATGAGGAGCAAGCCAGTAAGAGGTGCTTCTTCAAGGTCTATACTTCCACTCTGACCTCCAGGTTCCTGTCCTGCTTGAGTTCATGTCCTGCCTCCCTTCAGTGACACACTACTAGCTGTAAGATGTAAGAAACCCTTTAGTCCTTGATTTGGTTTTTGTCATGGTTTTTAATCATAGCAATAATTAACTCAGATGCCCATGAAGGTGGAAATCATCATCTTTGTGCAAATCTGTTGCCTATTAAATGTCACCCCAGGCAGTTATCCTGACTTCCTGCGTTTTTCTTTTTTCTTTTTTTCTTTTTTTTTTCTATTTATTTATTTATTTATTTATTTATTTATTTATTTATTTATTTATTTTGGCTTTAAAAACAGCTTTTATTTAGCAAGGAAATTACAACTGTGTACATGTCCTTTTTTTGCTTTCTAGTGTCTGATCTTGTCTCAGCTGTACTTGATCTGGGGAAATGTCTGTCTCCCTGTGCTTGCTTGTCCAGTCATAGATGTGATGATCTTTAAATCCGTGAGCTCATAAATGTTCTTCTTCAACTCTGTAACAGGTAAGAGACAGGGCAGTGGGATTTTATTTCTAAGAAATTCTTGACAAGGACCCTGCTAATATAACACAGACTTAACAATACATAAGTAAACCAGCCATTCTGTTCACTCTTTCAAAGGAAAATGGCTCAAAAATATATTATGCATTCTTTTTTTTCTGTTTTTTTTAATATTTTTATTTTCTATATTCTTTGTTTTCATTCCAAATGATTTCCCCTTTACCGGATCCCCCCTCCCCATATGTCCCATAAACCCTCTTTTATCCATCCCTTCGCCAATCACCTCCCTCCTTTTTCTTTTTCCTTATATTCCCTTCCAAGGCTAGATCAATCCTTTCCAGGATCAGGACCCTCTCCATACTTCTTCATGGGAGTCATTGTTATGCTATTTGTGCCGTGGGTTTTCAGGGCTTCTGGGCTAATTAATATCCACTTATCAGAGATTGCATTCCATGCGTATTCTTTTGTGCTTGGGTTACCTTGCTTAGGATGATATTTTCCAGATCAAACCATTTGCCTAAAAATTTTGTGAATTCATTGTTTCTAATTGCTGAATAGTATTCCATTGTGTAAATATAACACATTTTCTCTATCCATTACTCCTTTGAGGGGCATCTGTGTTCTTTCCAGCTTCTGGCTATTATAAATAAGGCTGCTATGAACACAATGGAGCATGTGTCTTTATTGCATGCTGGGGAATCCTTTGGGTATATGCCCAGGAGAGGTATAGCAGGGTCCTCTGGAAGTCTCATGTCCAGTTTTCTGAGGAACCTCCAGAGTGATTTCCACAGTGGTTGTACCATATTGCAGCCCAACCAGCAGTGGAGGAGTGTTCCTCGTTCTCCACATCCTCGCCAACACCTGCTGTCTCCTGATTTTTTTACCTTAGCCATTCTGACTGGTGTAAGGTGAAATATTAGGGTTGTTTTGATCTTCATTTCCCTAATGACTAATGATATTGAGCACTTTTTAAGGTGCCTCTCGGCCATCTGAATTTCTTCAGGTGAAAATTCTTTGTTTAGATCTGTACCCCATTTTAATAGCGTTATTTGGTTCCCTGGGGTCTAACTTCTTGAGTTCTTTGTATATGTTGGATATTAGCCCTCTATCAGATGTGGGGTTGGTGAATATCCTTTCCCAATTTGATGAGATAGTTTTAGCGATCCTGGGTTTCTTGTTATTCCAGATGAATTTGAGAATTGCTTTTTTTTAACTCTGTGAAGAACTGAGTTGGGATTTTGATTGGGATTGCATTGAATCTGTAGATCGCTTTTGGCAAGATGGCCATTTTAACTATATTAATCCTGACAATCCAAGCACATGGCAGATTTTTCCATTTTCTGAGGTCTTCTTCAATTTCCTTCTTCAGAGACCTGAAGTTCTTTTCATATAGATCTTTCACCTGTTTGTTTAGAGTCACACCAAGATACTTTATATTGTTTGTGGCTATTTTGAAGGGTGTCATTTCCCTAACTTCTTTCTCAGCCTGCTTATCCTTTGAATATAGGAAGGCAACTGATTTGCTTTAGTTGATTTTATAACTAGCCACTCTGTGGAAATTGTTTATCAGCTGTAGGAGTTCTCTGGTGGAGGTTTTCCGGTCACTTCAGTAGACTATCATGTCATCTGAAAATAGTGATAATTTGACTTCTTCCTTTCCACTTTGTATCACCTTGACCTCCTTATGTTGTCTAATTGCTCTAGCTAGAACTTCAAGTACTATATTAAAAAGATATGGAGAGAGTACAGCCTTGTCTAGTCCCTGATTTTAGTGGGATTGCTTCAAGTTTCTCTCCATTTAGTTTCATGTTGGCTACCGGTTTTCTGTATATTACCTTAACGATGTTTAGGTATGGGCCATTGATGTTAAGAGATATTAAGGAATAGTGATTGTTACTTCCTGTCATTTATGACGTTATTTTTTTTTTTACATTTGATTGGTTAACTTGTTTTGGGTTTGATGAAAGGTTACTATCTTGCTTTTTCCAGGGTGAAGTTTCCCTCCTTGTATTGCTGTTTTCCTCCCATTATCCTTTGTAGGGCTGGGTTTGTGGATAGATATAGGGTAAACTTGGTTTTGTCATGGAATATCTTAGTTTCTCCTTCTATGGTGATTGAGAGTTTTGCTGGATATCGTAGTTTTGGCTGGCATTTGTGTTCTCTTAGACTCTGCATGAGATCTGCCCAGGATCTTCTAGCCTTCATAGTCTCAGGTGAAAAGTCTGCTGTGAATCTGATAGGTCTTAATTTATATGTTACTTTTTCTCTTACTGCCTTTAATATTCTTTCTTTGTTTAGTACATTTGGTGTTTTGATTACGTGACGGGAATTATTTCTGTTCTGCTCCAGTCTGTTTGGCATTTTGTAGGCTTCTTGTATATTCATGGGCATCTCTCTCTTTAAGTTAGGGAAGTTTTCTTCCATAATTTTATTGAAGATATTTGCTGGCCCTTTAAGTTGTAAATCTTCACTCTCATCTATTCCTATAATCCTTAGGTTTGGTCTTCTCATTGTGTCCTGGATTTCCTGGATATTTTAGGTTACAAGCTTTTTGCATTTTGCATTTTCTTTAACTGTTGAGTCCATGGTTTCTATGGTATCTTCAGCATCTGAGATTCTTACTTCTATCTCTTGTATTCTGTTGTTGATATTTGCATTTATGTCCCCTGATTTCTTCCCAAGGCTTTCTATCTCCAAAGTTGTCTCCCTTTGAGTTTTCTTAGTTGTTTCTACTTCTGATTTTAGATCCTGGATGGTTTTGCTTAGCTCCTTCACTTGCTTGTTTGTGCTTTCCTCTAATTCTTTAAGAGATATTTGTGTTTCCTCTTTCATTACCTTGGCCTGTTGACCAAAGTTCTCCTGTATTTCATTAAGTGGTTTTTGCGTTTCCTCCTTATTGGCTTTTGTATTCTCCTGAATTTCTTTCAATGATTTTTGTGTTTCCCTTGCAAGGGCGTCTAACTTTTGATCCATTTTCTCTTGAATTTCTTTAAGTATGTCCTTCATGTGTTCCTGTACCAGCATCATGACCAGTGATTTTAAATCCAAGTCTTGTTTTACTGGTGTGATGGGGTATCCAGGAAATGCTGTTAAAGGAGAATTGGGTTCAGATGTTGCCATATTGCCTTGATTTCTGTTAGTGTCTTTCCTGTGTTTGCCTTTTGCCATCTAGTTCTCACTTGTGTTAGTTGGTCTTGTCAATGCTGGACTCACCAGTGCAAGCTGCCTCTTCCCCGGTGGCCTCTGGTGCACAGCTTACCTCCTGCACTGCCTGGAGACAGGGTGCTATTGCCCAGGCTGTTCAGATCCCGAAGCAGACACCTGAAGGCTCCTGCTGGGGGCCCGCTGGATTCACCAGAGCACATTGACTACCCCCAGCTGGCCTCCCAGAAGCCCCTATTGCCTCTAGCAGGAACTGGAGATGTGTGTGGTGTTGACACCCAGGCTGATCTGGAACTGGAAGCAGAGCGATCTGAGGGCTCCCACCAGAGGCCTCAGGACTGCAATGTAAGCTCCGTACCACCGGAGCAAGCTGTGTGCTCCTAGACTGCCTCCGGGTGCACACCAGGTCTCCCGCACTTCCTGGAGACAGAGTGCTGTGGCCCAGGCTGTTCAGATCCCAACGTAGACCCCTGAATGCTCCTGCTGGGGCCTGTTGGGTTCACCAGAGCACACTAGAAGCAGACACCTGAAGGCTCCCACAGGGGCCCGCTGGATTCCTTCCTGCATTTTTCGTCTGCATAGTGACTATTTATCTCATGAAGATCCTACAAAAAGTAAAGTTTCATAAAAAGAAAGTGCCTGGAACAAGGTAAAAGCCCCTCAGGCATCCCTCATGTTTTAGTTATCAGACTCCAATCAAGAGTAATGACTCACATGCATGGGAAGTTGTGGGAGGTACAGACCAGGCAGCAGAGAGACAAGGCTGGTGAACTTGCTTTGGCTCACCTTTTGCTTTGCTGAGGTTCTGCACTTCCTGCTAGACACTGTCATTCCAGTGTTTGATGTCCACATCATGCTATACAAAGCATAGTTGCAGCAGCTGTTAATATCAGCCCACTTATGCCACTTTTCATAGGCTTCTGTCAGGTTAGACTCAGGTTCAGGCACCACATGGTCAACTGAAGACAGAGGGCAAAATGTGTGACTCAGACACAGCTTGGTCTCCCTGTCTCGTTCCTGGTCCTTCCTGCTTAGTTGACTCCAGGACTTGGAACAAATTGCTAGCTTTCTGAAACCTAGGCTTTCTTTTCTTAAAAATGGGTGTTAAGTAAATAAGGAACATATTCTGACATTATTTTCCATCTAAGTTTGCCATTTGACTAAGTAAATAATGCATATATAAGGTGCTTCACCGATACCTGTTGTATGCTAAGTGTTCTGTAAGTGTTAACACCACTATACTTTGCATCCTGCTGATACATATTTTTATATAATTGTGGGTGTATCTGCATCTATTTGTGTCAGCTGCTGGGTGGAGTGCCTCAGAGGACAGCCATGTTAGTCTTCTGTCTTAAGCATACCTGGGTATCATTAATAGTGTTGGAGATTGGTGCTTGCCGGTGGGATGGGTCTTCAGTTGGGCTGGTTATTTGTTGTCCTTTCCCTCAGTCTCTGCTCCATCCTCCATCCCTTCATTTCTTGTTGACAGGATACATTTTGTGTCTAGAGTTTGGTGGGTGGGTTTGTGTCCCTATCACTCTATTGGAACTATTGTGAGAGGCTGTTACCAGCATGCGGGCAGTGACCAGTGTATAAAGTGCATAAGTTAACAAAAAAACTAAAACAATAATGGAGTTGTATTGTCAGATTTGTTGGTCAACTTGATAGAGGCTGGAGTTATTACAGAGAAAGGAGTCTCAGTTGAGGAAATGTCTCCATGAGATAATATTAGTATGGTTGCTCATCAGCTGTAAGGCATTTTCTCAATTAGTCATCAATGGTGGGAGGGCCAATTGTTGGTGGTGCTGTTCCTGGGCTGGTAGTCTTGGACTCTATAAGAAAGCAAGCTGAGCAAGTCAGGAGAACAATCCAGTAAGTCACATCTCTCCAAGAACTCTACATTAGCTCTTGCTTCCTGACCTGCTTGACTTCCAGCCCTGACTTGCTTTGGTGATGAACAACAGTGGGAAGTGTTAGATGAATAAAGCTAGCCAGGCAGTCCTGGCACAAATCTTTAATCCCAGCACTTGGGAGGTACAGGCAGATGGATTTCTGAGTTTGAGGCCAGCCTGCTCTACTGTCATTTCAGACAACTAGGGTTATAAGGCAAACCCTAGTTCAAAAAACCAAAATAACAACAACAACAACAACAACAAAAGCTATCTAGAGAGAAAAAGATGCTTGGTAATCTCCAAACTGAGCAAATTAAAAAAAAAAAAAACCCAAACAAAAACAAAAACAAAAACAAACAAACAAACAAACAAACAAAAAAAACAACAACAACAAGCAGTCTCCCAGCTGCCTTGAGCCAAACAGGTGATCAGCTTGGACAGCTAATTTGAGTTTGTTTTCAACCGTTGACACACATCCCTTCTCTTAGAACCCCTCTTTAAGCCAAGGTTGGTCCTTGGCAGTTATAGATGACACTAATTATTTTAGAAAATTTTGTGGTTGTTTAAGCATTTATTCTAGCATAGAATTCTCCACTATATACTTTATTTGGATCAGAGCGTTAGACTTCCATTGGATACTCAGTTTAGAACACTTAGTAGGTATCTGCATACTTGGTCCACCTGTCTGGCCTTCCTAGGAATAAAAATGCTTGTATATCATTGGCAGCTGCTTGAACCTAATCCAGACCAAAGCTGTTTTCACTTGACCGACATTCAGAATTTCCCTTACATGAGTGAAATGAACTGGGACACAATCGTGCAGAAGAGGCTCATTCTAGGCTTTGTTCAACATTGAGTCAAGACTTCCAAGTCCAAAACGTACCCACATTCTTTTCCCATAACTCTGTGCACAAGTCCACCCTGGGTCGTACTTGATGAGTACACCAGTTAAATAACACCCTGATGCTAGCTTTACAGAGAAGAAAATGGAGGCATATGTAGGGTAAGTTGAAAACGCTAAGTCACATGATTGGCAAGTCACTAAGCAGGATGTCAACATATGAACTTCTAGGCTTTAGCCACATATTTTTCTATAAGTGGTTCCAGTGTTCCTAATAGTCATTTTCAGAAATATTCTCATAGAAATAGAAGTTTCCTTATTGCAAAGAGGTACTCTTTAATGTCCATTGAAATCTATGATTTGGTTAATGGTAAAACTCCAGGATCATTCCTCCTCTTTTGTTAGTTTTTTTTTTTTTTTTAGTGATCCATAGTTTTCCGGACTAATAGTGAAATTAATAATAATATAAATAAATTAATAAAAGTTAAAAAAAACTAATAGTGACAGAGAAATAATTTCCGTTGATTCAGTACCCAATCAAGGGATATTGTGTCTCATGGAATATTGCTGGGTAAGTGTTATGTTGGAGCCCTACTGAAGCTCCTCTCTCTTTTTCTTTCCTTGGTATTTAAATTACTCTACAGGATTTAGGAATATTGGCAAGAGCAATATGCTCTGCAGAGGCGTATAGAGACAAATCGGGGGTTTCTCTTCATGTCCAAGCGAGGCACTTGTCCTGGAGACATGGGCAACTTGCTGTTTCAATGAACAGCTGGAAAAAGTGCATTGTTAATGTGTCAGATGAAAGCCTTGTGGAAGTTGGAACAGTGTGGTGGCATTCAAGTATGTCAGTGTCTACTCTAGTGAGTAAGAGCAAAGTGAGGTGACTATGGGGAACCCTGGGTGCCACCTGCCACAGACAACACCTTCCTTCGTTTAGCTGCTCCTCACACCCTAAGAGAACATCCACCTTATAGATCTTGGCCCTTTCTGTAAATCTGACTCTTTGCAGAATTTATCAAGTTTCAAATTCTTGGCCTCACATTCAGAAATCCTGATATTGAAACCTGGTTGTGGAACTTGGATGGTGACCAAGCAATGGCCATGATACTGGTCTACTGAGAATCCCATAATTTAAACCTTAGCAATATTGTTTTAGTATGGTCTGCTTCATTGTTCACCTAGGTATAGTTAGATATTTGTAAAATTAACTAAACTATACTATCAAAGAATGTAACAATGAATGCTGCCATTAAATACTATAAATTCTGTGAGAGAGAGAGAGAGAGAGAGAGAGAGAGAGAGAGAGAGAGAGAGAGAGAGAGAGAGAGAACCTGTTATTATTCTTGGGCTACCGCATCAAGACTATTCATTACTCTCTCTGTTAGTCTTCTATGTTTTAGGAATGATACAGGGATCTGAGGACTGAGCCCTGCTTTCCTTCTTACAGAAAGGCAGGCTCAATTGTGATCCCACTTTGAACTGGAAGAAGTGATTTTGGAGTCTAAAACTCTTCACAAAAAAAGATGCTCCTGGCAAAAAAGGAGTAGGAAATGAGGAAAAAGGGAAGGGCAGTTCATTTCAGATCTGCTAAGGCAGTACATCTTAGAAGCTTGCACCTGCATGATGTTGGGGGCTTATAATAATAAGGGAGGCACAGCAACAGAGGACATTATGTTATTTGTCTTCAGCCCTGTGATGCAGTAACAAGCAGTAAGCAGAAGACTGTTTCCCAGGATTTAAAAGATATTGTCACAATTTCCCATCTGTAAGGTGTGGTACAGGTTTCTGAAGGTACATGAGCAGGATTCCTCTCAGAGACACAATGGGTGGAATAACCTCTACAGTATTAGCAGTGAAATTGCAATTTATCTGCACCTACTCATGGAAGTTATGTGTGATTACATACACACACACACACACACAAACACACACACACACACACACACACACACAATATGTATGTCTATATTCTGGAGTTCCAAAAACATTGTACCTAATTCTGATAGAGCAATGATCCAACGTTGAGAACTATCTTAGTTAGGCTTTTAGTGCTGTGAACAGACACCATGACCAAGGCAATGCTTAAAAGGAAAACATTTTATTGGGGCTTGCTTACAGGTTCAGAGGTTCAGTCCATTATCATCAAGGCAGGAACATGGTAGCACCCAGGCAGGCATGGGGCTGGAGGAGCTGAGAGTCTACATCTTCTTTTGAAGGCTGCTACCAGAATTCGCACTTCTGGGCAGTTAGGATGAGGGTCTTAAAGCACACACCCACATTGACATACCTACTGCAAAAGGGCCACAATTTCTAGTTGTGCCAATCCCTTTGCCAATTAATTTGGCCAAGGTTATATATATATATATATATGTCGGACACTTTGTGCATCTGGAAACAGGTATTCCTCTATATATGGTGCTCACTGAATGCTCTATGGTGTATGGGACATTTGAGGTCCCCATGTGTCAAGTAAGTGTGCCTCTGTTTCTTTGTCATGTTCCCCTTGAAGACATGCCTTCTTCAAGTGCATCTTGATGCTGTTCTGAAAGAATTTATTACTTTCAACAAAGAAAAGTAAGTAACTCTGGGCTGTATACCAGTGACTTAAAATGATATCATATAGGCAGATTTTGTTTGCAGGGATTTCATATATATTATAGACCAAAGTCTGCCACAAGATAACCAGGATTCTTTGGTCCAGGAAGGCACAGGTCCAGGGTGATGACAAACTGACAGGACCACAGAAGCAGTGTGAAATAAGAATGTATTTTTCTGGATGTCTCCTAGTCGAGTCTGAAGGACTTTCGTCACCAGGATGAATGGGCTTAAAGGGGGGAGTATAGATGGTTAGGTTAGTGTGGCTATGAGGCATCCTGGGCACCTCTGCCCATGAGGGACCACAGACACACATACATGGTATAGACAGGGGGGAGAAAGAAGGAGAGAGAGAGAGAGAGAGAGAGAGAGAGAGAGAGAGAGAGAGAGAGAGAGAGAGAAGAGAGAGTGTGGAGGCCAGCCATGACCACGTGGAGGGGGGAAGAGCCCCAGGGGCAGAGAGGTGAGAGAGTGTGGGAGCGCAGAAAGCAAAGAGAGAGAGGAGGAGCAAGTAGCCCCTCTTATAGTGGGCCAGATCTCTGGGGCAGGGCATACATGGCTATTGCCAGGTAGGTGTGGGGTGGAGCTTAGACAAAACCCCAACATACCCCAAGGTTTGGTTAATTAATTAAAGAAAAAGAAAAAAGAAAAGAAGGGACGGAAAATACAGTGAAGCAGGAATAGGGTCGTTGTTGAGATCTGGCTGCTTCATGCTGACATTGGGGCGACGTGTCTCTGCGGAACCTAGAGAAAGCTGTATGGGGGGTGATTGTCCAGTCTCAGGAGGACAGGATGCTTCTTTGCTGTCCAGGGTTTGTAGAGCCATTTGAAGATAGGTCAGGAGAACAGGTCCAGTAGAAGCTGTCTGCATTTGGAGAAGCTGAGAGATGATTGTAGCATCTGAAGGTTGCTTCTCTGGAGCTGTCCTGGATATGGCAAGGGCCTGGACTTAACAAGATGTTGGAACACATTAGTATAGTTAGGGAATAAGACTAAGTACATTTGGGAGAAAGGAAAATTTTCTTAAGATGTACACTTGAAACCCAGAGGAATCCCACCCTTTGGAAAGGTAGTAAAGTGGGAACTTGGGCAGATGTACTTATCTGGATGGAGCCTACTTGGTCCATGAGCAGTAGATCTCGGTAAGTTTCCTGTAGCTAACAAGTTTATTAAAGAGATAACAACATGAGTTAACCACATGAACAGTCTTTAAGATGAGCCTTTGTGGATCAGAAGGAATAGAATTGAAGGTTGGGACAGTGACAGAGCAAAAGGGGAAATATAAAGCATTTAATGGAAACAGAGTTTAGGTAAGGAGATAACTGTCTAGCTGTCAATGTAGTCAGAAGTCTGAGGAATAAACAATAACTTAGCAGTTATATTATTAAAGAATGACAGATTTCAGTAGCCAGCAGTTCTTTGTGGTCTCTGGTCTCCATGGCGGCTTTGGTTGTCAGTCTGGCTTTCAAGCACAGAAGATGCACACCTTTTTCTGTGGAATGGATACCCATGACATGAGAAATGGCTTACTTCTGTTTAGCTAAGTCATTTCACTCAAGGTATCCAGTTTTGTCCACTGCACTCTTTCAGGCAGCATCCTGTGGCGGTGTCTATCTTTCTTCTGAGACCTCCTGGGAGAAGCTGTCAGGCCTTTGGGAATTCTGTCTGTCTTATATCTAATTACAAATGTGTGACAAGATTGAGCACAAGAGAGGAGAGCAATAGTTAAGAGAGAATAGGAATGGAAATCTTAAGTAGTTTGACAGGTTGCATAGGTAGAGGAAAGTATATTGCCTTGGTTAGTAAAGACGCTAGGATCAGAGTAAGAAAGCTGGCAGCAATGGATAAAATTGTGGTCACAGAAAATGAGTTTGTCTAGGCAGATTTAGGCTTGTTAACATCAACTTGAGCACGCAAGCTATAGTAGCAAATGAGTTAAGGGTGTGGGAACACAGAATATGTGAGGTTCAGATTCTTTATCATTTACCAGACTGACAATTTTAAAAGTATACAGTCGAAGACAAGTAGCACCCACTGGGTAGGGGAGGGAGTTGTTCTGCAAACTTAGCGTCCTAAAGAGTGCAGAAACAACTGAAAGGCAGCTAAGCCAAAGAGTCCAGACCGTCGTGAGGACCCTTGGGAGCTAGGGCTAGAAAAGCCGGAGCTTTAAAAGTGGGAGGAAGCATCCTGCCTGGACCAGGATTTTCAAGGACAGCTGCAAAAGCCAAAGGGAGACTTAGGATCACTTCCGGATTAGGATACACCCGAGGGTGGGTCTAGAAGTCCTAAGCAGGAGTGTCGACTAGGCATGAGAGGAAACCCTTCGTTCCAAAAGAGGTTGGCCAGACTTCATTTGAAAGCTAAGGGTTATTTACTATTATGGTTAATGTTTATTTAAATTTTTAATCTGCTAGAGGGAAGAACCTGACATGTAGCCCACATCAGTGGAAGCCAGTGTAGACCACTTGACTGTGGGAACCGGTCCCCCAACCTTGCTTCTCCTGCCTGTGCGTGGCTGCAAGACAAATCATGGCCTGCTCTTTTAACAGTAGAGGACATTGGGAGTGGTGGGACCTCGCAGTGAAGAAGAGGAAAGACAGGGTGGTAGGGAGAACCCATAGAGCTGTGAGAGAATCGGGTAGTAGAATTGATGGGGCATCCCAGCAGCCAATGCAGAGCTGGGCATGGTCTGTGGCTAGGCTTTTGCAGGTAAAGGCCCTAGAAATCTGCATTGTAGCCAGCAGAGTGGGACAGTATGGTGGTGGGGGGTTGCAGCAATGGGAAAGGAGTGCAGGCTTGTTGTGGCGAGGAGGCAGCATCGCTCAGCAGGGATGGAGCACAGCCGATTCTCAGAGCCTGGAGAGACCTCGCCATGGGTAGCAGTCACTGTCCCAACTCTGCAGCGGTTCTGATGAAAGTTAGTGATCGCGCATGCGCAGGGCAGAACTTCCTGTCAGCAGCGGAAGTAGGAAGTTAAGTAGCCTGCAGTGGCTGGGAAGTAGCTTGTTTCTTATCCTAGCAATGGCGCAGGAGGGGCAGAGCTGCCAAAGATGTGGCAGCAGACACAGCAGCTTCGTCAGCAGTTCTGGAGCAGGAGGGGGTCTGCCATGGGCTGCAGCAGCCACAGCCAAGGCCGGGGCTTGGCCAGCGTGCCATGAGCCCCGAGGGCCACAAAGCCAGCATGCAGGAAAACAAGGGGAACCAGTAGAATAAATGATGCTGTCATATCAATAAGATGCAGGAGTGAATTAGATATCTGAGCCTGATGGTTCCACCCAGATAGAGGGAGGGAACAGAACAGCAGCGGGGAAGTGCGGGAAGTGCAGAGACTATTGCTCTCACCAGTGGGGGTGTAAGACTTACACAGAGGCTTAATATCCCATGGTGTTTCTCATTCCTAGGTTTCAGCACCAAGTGAAGGACTTTCGGCAGCAAGATGAAGGGGCTTAAAAGGGGGGAGAATAGGGGGTTAGGTGAGTGTGGCTAGACGGCGTGGGCAAAGGTGTCCAGGCGGGCCCTTGCCTGGGCATCTCTGCCCCTGAGGGACCACACACACACATACATGGTATATAATAGAGTTTATTCAGAATAGGGGATGGGAGTTAGTGGTAGAGAGAGAGGGGGAGAGAGAGAGAGAAAGAGAGAGAGAGAGAGAGAGAGAGAGAGAGAGAGAGAGAGAGAGAGAGAGAGAGAGAGAGAGAGAGGAGGCCGGCCATGACCACGTAGAGGGGGGAAGAGCCCCAGGGGCAGAGAGGAGAGAGAGTGTGGGAGATCAGAGAGCAAAGAGAGAAAGGAGGAGCAAGTAGCACCTCTTATAGTGGGCCAGATCTCTGGGGCGGGGCATAACAGGCTATTGCCAGATAGGTGTGGGGTGGAGCTTAGACAAAACCCCAACACAGTCAAGTTAACATCTCAAATTAAACATCACATTCCTCTGTAAAATGCTAGGGTTTCATGGGCAATATAGGATGTTTACCCAAAGTCCAGGGCACATGCAGTTAAAGGGTTTCCTCACCTTGGCTCCACCATCATGCTATCCTGGGAGCTGAAGAAGGATGGTTCCCATGTCTGCTCTTCCAGACAAAGATGGCGGTATTGTAAAGTTTGGGAAGCTGCCTGGCTCGAGCTGTCTTCAAAGAGCACTTATGCCTAGTCTGCCAATTGTATTCTTCTCTGTGCCATGCCCGGTGCCACCATAGGCCTCTGAGGCCCCTGATGATCAGCTCTGATAGCAGCCTCTAGCCCCCAGCCTGATGAACTCACCAGCTGTAGCCCTAAGGCACAGCCTGGTAAACTAACCAGCTGCAACCCTAAGGCTCAGCTTGGTGTGCTAACCAACTCACTACTACTCCAATTATCTCTCTGAGTTAAAAGTACCTACTGTCCCCTGAATCTCACATGGATAAGGTAAAAATGTTGTTTTGGTCAAAAACTCCCTAGGTGGAGTCTGCAACACAAAAGCAGTTCTTCACAAACTTCCCTTGCCATCCAGGTGGTCCTTGGTAGACATATCCTGTCTGCATAACAAGCAAGCTCAAGAGTTAAAAGCAGAACAGGCTTAACATGTCAGTGGATGTCCCTGGAATATACAAATTCAGTTGCAAGACAGAAAGCCTGGCCTCTGGAATGGGGGAAGGTAGCTATGATCCAGGTACCAACTCAAATGTAAAATCTTTCTATTTTGTCCAATATCCATTCATATGGCAAGAACCTTGTAAGGTTTTTCTGATGTAAATACCCTTAGTCTGGACCTATTGTTTGTAATCTACCTGCTCTTAAGAGAGAAAGAACAAAAGAAAGAAAGTAAGAAAGAAAGAAAGAAAGAAAGAAAGAAAGAAAGAAAGAAAGAAAGAAAGAGAAGAAAGAAAGAGAAGAAAGAAAGAAAGAAAGAAAGAAAGAAAGAAAGAAAGAAAGAAAGAAAGAAAGAAAGAGAAAGAAAGAAAGAAAGAAAAGAAAGGAAGAAGGAAAGAAAGAACCTGTGATTTAGAGTTCCTGGAATTTTTTTACAGTGATTACATAAATGATTAGAGCAAAGCTTAGCAGAATTTTGGCTACAAGATGGATTCTTTCATATCTATATTTGCTTGGTTATACTATTTCCCTGTCACTAGGAAGGAGGAGAGTTTTCAGTAGAATAGTAAATTGCCAAGTGAGATTTTCATCTTATGAATATACAGGAAGTTCCACTTTTTCCTAGGACACTTTTCTTACCTCTGTCTGTAAACTATGATTTTCCAGGTTTCACCGGGCCATCATGGCAATATAGTTTTAAGTTTTTATTTTTATGGCAATAAAAAAGGATGCAATTCCAGGATGGAGATTTTGAAATAGCAGGAGCCTTTTTTTGTCGCTGTTTTTTGATTGTTAAATTACCCCTGTGTAGTATATTTGTGAACTGGAATGTAAGCATGGTGACTATTTATAAAGTCTTAACATTTTCAGGCATGAGATGAATGAGAGGTAGCCACTGGACAAGCTGCAGGAGCCAGTTCTCCCCTTTCTACCATTTGTGGGCCCTTGGAATTAAAGTCAGGCTTATTCATCAATGGCTCTAACTACTGAGCCCAACATGATGACTTGTAAAAGCTTTCTTAGCTCAGACTTCGTTATAAATTGAGGCAACAGTGAATGAACTTTAGTGTTACATTCATATAGTTATTCATTTGTTTATTCATGTAGAGCTTACATTCATATATTTATTCATTTACTTTTGTAACAACAATGATTAAAGACAAGAAGGCCGTGGATTTGGGAGGGGCTGTGTCTGACAAGAAATGGGTAGTAGTGAGAAAATGGACATAGAAATGTTTTAATTATCTTTTAATTACATTTTAAAAGAATGAAAAATTTTGCATTATATGGTATCATTTCAAAAGTTTAAATTCCTTTCTCCTTTAATGAATGATACTCTCTCCCACCATACCTCTCTCTCCATACTTTTTTCCATTAAGAGTAAAAAGAGAATCTAATCAAAGACAAGGAAATGCAGCCTTGGAACAAACCAAAAACAACACAGAAGAGGAGGATTGGCAGAATAACAACCCATAAAATGCTTCGTAGGACAGTGTTTGGCACCTGGCTGGAAACTCCTGATTACCACAACAGAAGACCTGACAGCAGTTCTTGCTACTCCTGTACCTCATGACTTAGAGAATGTGATTGAAAAGTCCTCAAAAGTGGTGCCACTCTGCAGCAACAGGAGAGGAAGTGAATTCCTTGTTCTGAGCACTTCAGTTCTGGCTTCTGTACACACTGAGTCTGTGACCTTAAGGGAATCATTTAACTACTTCCTCTGTTTTAGTTCCCCACTGAAAAGGTAGAGGGTTATTTCAGAAGAACTGGCCTTTGCTCTTTTAATGCTACAGTTGTTCTAAACAGCCTTCATTCTTATTTTTAAATGAATATTTGAATGTAGATTTATTCTTTATTCCTTTTGATGACACTGTGAAACATGAACACAGTGAGCCACTTCAGGACTAGAGAATATCACACAGTGGCCAGAATTCCAAAGCTTGATTGTGGAGGAATAAAGATGTTCCATCAGGAATAAATACATAGGTCAGATTAGAAGTAGGACCTTGCAGTGGGAGACTGCATCTGCAAGGAATCAGTTTGCAAGTGCCTCCTGTGCATGTGGCCTCTCCCCTTCTCTTCTGCCTTTGAGGTGGCCTTGATCAATTGAACAAAATTCCACTGATAGGAGTCACACACACAGAAGTTGAGCAAATGCTGCGGGTTGGGAAACAGTTTTTTTTTTTCAGCATGGCAGTTGCAAAATATCATATGCCAGTATTTTTCTACCTTGAGGGCAAATGTCCCTCAAGATTATCAGAGACCAGCTTCTGCAGAGGATCAGACAGTACTGCTGAACTAAAGGGTTACTTGCACCTGTTCAGTGATGTTACACCATATAGTAGAGTTTTGCATGCTACATTTGGAAGCCAGCAAACTTTTCCTTGAGAAACTCCTAGCTCTCCAAAGTGAAAGGGAAAAACGTTAATAGCTTTTTGTTGTCAAGAAACATCAATATGATTTTGTATTCTTTGGACCTTTGTTTTTCATAGAGCTTAACTAAAATATGGAACAATTTTACATATGCCTACATGTCTTCCCTCCTGAGTTACATTTAAAGCAGCAAGATGGCTTATAGATCCCAGAGGTCAAATTCAGGGATACTGATGCCCTCACACGATATAATCACTGTGAGAAGCTGGCAGAATCGTCTTGCTACTAAAAATATTGTTGAGGTCTGACTCTTTGTTGTCTGTGTATTTCAGTTATGTGCAAAGTATAATTCACCTAACTGTTCATATGTTGTAACTCTACTGAGCTCATGAATATGAGATGTTTGAAGAACTTCTTCAGGTGCCCCACTGTTTACACTGGGTAAAACCAAGATATAGATAGTTGTACAGAGCACTGTTTCCAACACTTGGGAAACTGAGGCCATCTAATGGTGTTCCCTATGGATAGTACAGGCATAACCATGGTGACAGCACTCTGGTCTAAAGGGCCAGCTTGATTAACGCATGTCATTTGGAAAAGGCAGACAGGTGGAAGTAATTGGTCGACACCTAGGAAAGAAAGCTTGTGTAGAGAAACAAGACCTGAAGGTGAGACTAGCATTTATAAATCTCCATATTCTAGTGTGACTGGGACATGGTGCTTCTCTACTAAGAGAAAACACACAGACACACACACATGTAGAAACATATAAAGACTCAAAGCCCACCTCTTTCATTCAGCCCCTGTCTCTGAAGTTCTCAAATGTTATTTGTGACATTTTGGTTGTACTCCATCACTGTTTAACTCGGAGCATTTCCCTGACCTTCAGAGGTGTGAATGGTTGAAACATAGCAACCCAGAGATGAGCCTGCAAGTGTCAGGGTCCATGTGCATGCTCCAGATTCCACCTTTTGTTCTTCTGTATTGATGAAACTATGTGATGGATATGTTATGCATTTAACTTCCCTCATCTGGCCACTCCTGCTCTTGGACCTTGTCAACATGCTCCAAAACAGGAGCCTAAAGGCCTGCAGGGCCAACAGGTCTCCACAGGGTGATTTGGACTGTTCTGTTCTGTGTCTTTAAACATTTAGATAGGGGTAGGAGCTCATGTGACCTCAAAAATTTAAATCTCTAGATTGTATTCCCATTTTGCATCTTTCTGAGCACTGTTGCTTCCAGAAGTGGGGATATGCTGGTTACCATGCAGGGTAGGAGTTGGGTAAATGACTGGTACACAGTGTGTGGCTAGTTAGAAAGAAAAACAAACAGAAACAAATGCAGTGGGTTGTGCTGTGACTCAGTAGAAGAATATGTGCTCAGCATGAGTGAAAACCTCGGTAGATTCCCAGCACACACAGAGAGATAGAATCACTGAAACTGGCTGTGTAGAATAGCTGGTTCTGAGCACCACATAGTGCTGTGCATTTTAAGAAGAGGAAAAACATCAAGAGGAAAACAAACCAAGCAAGCAAGAAAACAAACAACAACTTTTCCAAAAACTGGTAATTGCTTCTTTGTTTTATTTCCTAATTTGGGCTAAAAGTTAGCACCCACCAGATGAAATATACTTATTTCTGGGAAGGATTAGTTCTGAGAACTTCAGAAACCAGTGGGACTACTTTATCCTTTCTTCTGTTCCCCGTGCAATCTGTCCAAGCAGATTCCTACCCCCCCTTATTCTACAGAGCATCTCAAAGGCCTGAGCTGTGTTTGAAAATCAAAATGTCCTGGATGTAAATCACTCTGGGCACTGCAGTCAGAAATCTTCAGGGCATTCCCACCTACTCTTCGTGGAGGGATGGTGCAGGTAGCTAACTTTGGGCAACCCTGGTAAGATCCTGACTCCCTAGAATGATGCATCCGCCTAAGAGCCAATGATCCTATTGCAACCCTGGTGATAGGTATGAATCTCAAGCAGAATAGAGCATTTTTTGAGACAGGGTTTCTCTGTGTAGCCCTGGCTGTCCTGGAACTCAACTTGTAGTCCAGGCTGGCCTTGAATTCAGAAATCTGCTTGCTTTTGCCTCACAAGTGCTGGGATTGAAAGTGTGTGCCACCACAGCCTGGGCCAGCATTTCTAAATTAACCCCAGTGATCTAATTAATTAGTGGAAGTCCAGAAATGCCTGGATTTCCTATCTTTATGGCTGTCTTGGTGACTCTTGAATTAGTAATTAGGAAGGCAGCTGTTGGTATTATTGCAGCTATTGATACTCTTGTTGCTGCTCAAGGTTGACAGGGATTCTGGGCTGCAGTGTTTCATATGCTCAGTTGCCAAGCATGGAAATTGCTTGGCTCAGCACCTCCGTGTTCCTGTGTTCTGTCCTCAAGATATCTGTCTTTTACTCCTGTTTACCTGTGATTGCTAGTCACTGCAATTTCAGTGTGCCTGCTCAGTATGACACGCTGAGTTTCTGTATTTCATTCTCTGTGCTGTTCTCAACTGGTGGCCGATTAAAAAGCTGCCATACCAAAAGAAAAGTTATATGTATAAATATATATGTGTGCTTCTGTTGAGCTATAGCATATGTGATAAAAACGTGCATTCATGGATTAAAATGTCTTCTGTAACAGTATTCCCTTGGTGTTCCTTTGTCAACTGTGTGTGTCTCTGGCCCTCCTAGGTTATCTGCTCTTACTTCCATTTCCATTAAGCAGAAAGTCTCTTTAGCATGGATGGCGCTGTTGCTCTGTAGCTGGAACAGGAACAGTGAAAACAGGAACAGTGCAGGAACATATAAAGGCCTGCATAGATGCCTCACCAGCCATTGTGCAAGGAATGGCTTATGCTGCAGCTATGAAAGGACAGAAATTCAGCACCTATGTTAAACAATCCTATGGTAGAGGAGGAAAAGGAACCTCCAAGCCTACTTGTTTTAAATGTAGAGAGTCAGGACATATGCAAAGGCAATGTCCAGGAAATAATAAGAGCAACTCCAATAAAAGGAGTGCTCCTCCAGGAGTTTGCGCTCATTGCCAAAAAGGCAAGCATTGGAATGATGAACTGAAATCAAAGCTCCACAAGGATCGACCACCCTTTATAGGGGAAAAGAAAGGAAAACTCAACTTAGATTTTTTAAATCAGAGGCAGCCCCTCAGCCACAAACTTGAAAGAGAGGAAACTTCTGTTAATATGGACATAGAACTAGTAACCTCAGACAAGCAAAATAAACAGCATTTTCCATAAGGGCCAATAAAGGCTCTTTTAATATAGATAAGGTGAAATAAAAATTAAAAAAAATCCTATATGGCTCAATTATGGCCCCTAACGGAAGAAAAAAATACAGGCTATAAATAAACTTGTACAAAAACAATTGGCAAAGAAACATATTAAGAAAAATAACAGTCCTTTAAATACTTACATATCTGTAATAAAGAAATTCAACTCTGTACCCCATTTTTAATAGGTTTACTTGGTTTTCTGGGGTCTACTTTCTTGAGTTCTTTGTATATATTGGATATTGGCCCTCTTTCTGATGTAGGGGTTGGTGAAGATCTTCTCCCAATTTGGTGTTTGCTAATTTGTCCTTTTGATGGTGTCCTTTGCTTTACAGAAACTTTGTAATTTCATGAGGTCCCATTTGTTAATTCTTGATCTTAGCGCAAATTCTAAGAGCAAGTTCTATTAGTGTTCTGTTCAGGAACTTTCCCCATCTACCGATATCCTTAAGGGTCTTCCCCAGTTTCTTTTCTATTACCTTCAGGGTGTCTGGCTTTATGTGGAGGTCCTTCATCAATTTGGAGTTGAGTTTAGTACAAGGAGACAAGGATGGATCAATTCACATTCTTCTGCATGCTGGTTTCCAGTTGAACCAGCACCATTTGTTGAAAAGGCTATCTTTTTTTCCATTGGATGTTTTCAGCCCCTTTGTCGAGGATCAAGTGGCCATAGGTGTGTGGGTTCATTTCTGGATCTTCAATCCTGTTCCATTGATCTGCCTGCCTGTCACTGTACCAATACCTTGCAGATTTTAACACTATTTTTCTGTAGTATTGCTTGAGGTCAGGGATACTGATTCCCCCAGAGTTTCTTTTGTTGTTGAGAATAGTTTTAGCTATCCTGGGTTTTTTGTTATTCCGGATGAATTTGAGAATTGCTCTTTATAACTCTATGAAGAATTGCGTTGGGATTTTGATGGGTATTGCGTTGAATCTGTATATTGCTTTTGGCAAAATGAAAATTTTAACTATATTAATCCTGCCAATCCATGACCTTGGGAGGTTTTACGATTTTTTGAGGTCTTCTTCTGTTTCGTTTTTCAGAGTCTTGAAATTCTGGTGATACAGATCTTTCAATTGTTTGGTAATAGTCACCCCAAGGTACTTTATAGTGTTTGTGGCTATTGTGAAAGGTGTTATTTCCCTAATTTCTTTCGCGGCCTGCTTATCCTTTCGGTATAGGAAAGCTACTGATTTGCTTGTGTTGATTTTATAACCTGCCACTTGGCTGAAGTTGTTTATCAGCTGTAGGAGTTCTCTAGTGGAGTTTTTTGGGTCACTTAAGTAGACTATCATGTCATCTGCAAATAATGATAGTTTGACTTCTTCCTTTAAAATTTGTATTCCTTTGACGTCCTTATCTTGTCTAATTGCCCGAGCTATTACCTCAAGTACAATATTGAAAAGATAAGTAGAAAGGGGGCAGACCAATCTAGTCCCTGATTTTAGTGGGATTGCTTCAAGTTTCTCTCCATTTAGTTTGATGCTGGTTACCAGTTTGCTATATTTTGCTTTTACTATGTTTAAGTATGGGCCTTAAATTCCTGTCCTTTAGGCAGGGAGCCTAAAATGGACCAAATACTTTAATCTCCTTCAAGAGGGGATATTCATATATGTCACCACAGGATACTAACTCCTCACTTGAGATCCCTGAGCAGCATGTGTGATCTACAGCTGTTCAGAGAGACAGCAGCGAAAAGAAAAGCAAGAGAGACAGAAGACAAAAGAGAAGCTACAAAAGCTTTCACTGGCTCCAAAGAGACTGCTGACTGCTGACATGGACGCAGCTAAAGAAGCTAACAAGAGAAGCTATAGAGTTGGTGACTGTTCAGTAGCAGCCACAAACTCTTTAATTTATTTTCCTTGCATTGTATGATTAATTGCTATGCATGTAGACTTACCAATTGTGTGGATTCTGACATAGATAAATATATAACAGTCATGATTCTAGAATCATACAACATATGATTCTACATATGTTATGCTTCCTATAGATTTCTAAGATGCTTTTACAGCTATTTAAAAGATTGAAGGGGCTTATTAGACTAAAGCATTTTATGACAGCCTTGATATTAAATATTAGTGCTTTGATTACAATTATAACTTCATTTAAAGCTCCATCAGTGACTCTAGTCTCAGAAATGAAGCCTGAATACCTCCTTAATGATTTAAATAAAAATATTTCTTTGATGCTACTAAAGCAATAAATTATAGATAAGAAAGTAGAAGCAAAGTTTGATGCTTTAGTGGATGTAGTTTTAGGATTAGGACAAGAGGTAGAAAATATTAAGATTCAGCTTTCTACCAGGTGCCATGCAAGCATTCGATACATATGCATAATGCCATTAGCCTATGATAAACAACATAATTGGACTCTTATTAAAAATCATGTGTTCGGAATTTGGAAAGATAATAGTATTACTCATGATATGGCTCAATTACAAACTCAAATTTCAGCTATGAGCAAGGCATATGATGGGTCCACAAATCTAGAAGACTTAGCTCAATCTATTAGTCTTGGTCTGCAGTCTCTGAACCCTCTAAGTTGTTTACATTGCATCATTGTCATCACTATGACTACAGGAATAACCCTTTTTCTCCTCCTTATTCTTCCATTCATTTTCAGACTAGTCTTCTCCTCCATTTCTGCCAAAAGAGATATTTATGAGCTTCAATTAAAAAAACTAGAAAAGGGAGAGATGCCACACCAACCCCAGTATATTCTGTGTGGCAAAAATTTTCCACAGAATGATGAATTGACTCAGAGGAGAAAGTCTCCTGGAAAGTCTGTGGAAATCTCCAGTTGGAGAATAATTCTGTGCCTTTGTTCTCAAAATCAGTTTTCTCTAAAATTTCCTCTTTTCCACTCTCACATGTTGATCCTAAGAGCCCTGGCCGATACTCCATATTTTGAAGTGGAATCACTGACTGCAAACTGTTTTTAAGAGCTACAACATTTTGCCTCATAGTCATTTACATAATTACAACCCCCAACATCATGCAGGTTTATATGGCTATGCATATGTAGAAGAGGGTGGCTCTGACACTGTACTAAGGAAAGCATTGATTAAGTGTATACGTTTTTACAAGTTAAAAGGTAAATGTTAGATAAGAATTTCACCTGGGAACTCATTAAGCCCCAGGGTGTATAAGAAACTTGAAACTCTTTTTAAAGGTTTGCTGTTAACTACAAGTAGCTCTGTATTCTAATCAGGAAGATACTACTAAGTATCTACAGATACTATCAAGTATCTGTAAATTGATCCTCTAAATCTGTTACATGAGAAGCATTGTGCCTGATTGATTTTGCATTTCCTTGTGCCAAATGCTTATAATAATTGTGCCTGACTTACTGGCTACATCTTTTGAAATGGTAATGGCAACTCTTCTTGTATAAAAATCCTTATTTAGAGCTCCTAGATACATTCAGATTCAAACCTCCTCTGCTGTTCTTTCTGTTTGCCACCACTGAACCTATATCTCTCCTGAAATCCAAAGTCTGCCCTCAGATTAGAATCCTCCAGGCTGGGATTCTCCTCTACCCCCCTGGGTCCTGCTTCTTTTCCACAGCCATAGGTGGATGTTCCAAGGCCCATAATCTGAACTAGACAGACACCAGAATCTTTGGGAACTTTCAACTAACTCATAGGCTCATCACAGCTCCACAGTTAGAAAACTGGGAGATCCAGGGCCTGTTCTGGAGTTAGTGGGCTTGGAATCTCTGCTCACCAACTGCCTTGTAGCCCCTGCCACACTAAGTTTCCTATATGCTTTTGCCATTAGCCAAAGGTTGGGTTTCAGCACCCTAGCTTCTGAAGAGCACCAGCCTCAGGTGTATGCTCTCATTTTTCAGGTTGCACTTGACCCTTTCTCCTCTGTCTTCTCCTCAGATGTAAGTTTCTTCCGTGATGGATTGGTGTGAGAAGAGCGACTTCTCAAAAGTTCTTTGGGACCAGACTGCTTTTGTTACTCCTAACACTGTTCAGTGTCCTCACTCCTGACCTGTCCAAGTGTGACGATCACTTACTGGAGGCTTCATTGGTATGAAAGTTAGCCAATGCATCAATACTTCATATAGCTGTTTCCAACTTCCTCTATGCTCCATCCCAGTAAAGATCATTGTAAGTGACTACCACCCATTTAGAAGCCAATCAAACATTTAGCAGGCTTAACTGGCTGTTCCTGGGTCATGAGAAGGGAAATATCTTTGACCACTCCTGAGGTTGGCGAAAATTAATCTTTTTGGCTGAATATATTGAGGGAATCTCTCTCCTCCTGAGTTTCCAAGGCAGATAAAATGAAAATCTAGAGAGATGCCAATGACCAGTATAGCCTTGACAAGGAATGAGCTTTACTGGGGCAGAAGCACTTAGTTGGGAAGGCTGGATTGAGATGGAAACTGCCTGGGTTAATTATTTCCATTCAGCAATCTCAAGTTTGCCCTATTTTATCTGAGCTCTTTAGACATCCTAAAACCCCACTTCCAGACCTGCCCATGTACCCATCTTGCCATATGCAAATGAGAACTGGATTCAGGAATGTTTCCCAACACAGGGAGAGAAATGATGGAGGTTAATAGCCAAAAGGATCTAAAAGACCTGACTTAAGCTTTGATCTCTTTGTTCGTGGGGGGTTTTATGTTTCTGTTTTTACAGTTCTGGGGATCGAAACTAGGGACTTTTTCCCGCTAGGTAAACAAATGCTCTGCCCACAAGCTTCATCCCCAAGGATGGACGACCTATAAACGCTCATTACACAAGTCAAAACTTCCAACTTTCTAATATGCACAGTGAAGCTCCCAGAAGTGAGGGCATGGCCAGGAGTTTTTTTCAGACATTTTTCAGACTCTTAGAGATCACTTGCTGAAGGATACATGGTGTGCTTTTAGATGGGGGCTTATGCTCCATGCCTAGACTTTAGGGACTAAGATGATGGTGTGTACAGAAGGGCATAATAACCTCTGTTTGGAGAAGACACGTACATGCACACACACACACACACACACACACACACACACACACACAAACCCAAAAAATACATAAAGGCACAACTTAATAAAACCCTTTTTAAAGTTCTGTTTCAAAATCAGCTAGACTTATTCCCAATAAACATTTTTTTACACTTATTTTAAATGTTATTGCTTATTAGAAATCTTAAGTGATTTCCAAGGTTTCACCTTTCATTGTCAGGTCAGTGGCTCACAGTTCAATGTAAATGAAGGGAAATAGACATTTCTTCTTTTGTCTTGTATGGTATGTGAGTGTGAGTGTGTGTGTGTGTGTGTGTGTGTGTGTGTGTGCGCGTGTATGTGTGTGTGTGTATGTGTTTGTGAGTGTGAAACATATACATCTAGATATGGCTGTGCAACCGTGTGCATGATGCATGATCCTCGAAACCAGGAAAGGACATCATATGTTCCTTTGTAACAATTTTCACCATTGAATCAAAATCTCTACCTGAACTTGAATGTACCAAACCCAGCTGTCCTTCTGTCTCTACCTCATCCCCAGCACCATGGTTATGGGTACATATGTTAGTCATATCTAGGTTTTTAGGTGGGCACTGAGATTGGAACTCAGGTCTACTTTCTTATACTGTGAGCTCTCCTACCAACTGAAACATTTCCTAGACTCCCAGATTTTCAATATATTAGGTGAAATGGTTTTCCTCACACAAACTACTGGAGAGCAAAGGTGGTCACTTTGTAATTATTTGAGTAACCAGGTTTACATTAACAGTCAGTTGGTGAGCTATTTTGCTTGATTCTTTAATCTCAGCTAACTCAATACACAGTTTTCTTCATGGTTCAAACCAAATAACTCTTCAATCTCCAAGCTGCCTCACAATTAGTACAGGTCACAGGGGAACTCACTATCTTTCCAAAGTCACAAGACACAGAACTGAACACAAACACACCATGTCTCAATGGGGAATTTCGAGGAATGCTGGCTGCCTGGACCAGCGCATGACTGCATTACAACTCAAGCTGGGCTGTCTAGGGGAGAAGCTGTGAGGCTTGGGGCAAGAAAGAATGTCAGGAAGCACTCGCCTTTTGGAAGGGACTTAGCAGAAAGAGCAGAAATGTTTCCAGGGTTAGGACTCAGGCCTTTGGAGTTAGACCTCTGTATATCACAATAAAGAAAATCCAAAGTGCTACTGAACTTTGAAGATGGAGTGAGGCTATTTTGGCACATAACTATAATGCTATTAGTTTTAGAAAAACAACCCCCCCAAAAAAACTTTGAGATCTCAGATTTTCCTCTGGAGAAGCTGCTTTAATTGATCCAGAGAGACCATATCAACCTCTTCAATCTGTGTCCATTTCAGAAAGAATGTTGATAAACAGATTTCCACTGCGATCTCAGAAATAACTTTGCAGTTGGAGATTTCCCGAGCTTCACTCACGTGCCAGCGATCTTGGAGAGCAACCCTAGAGCAAAATGAAACTCACTGTCATTTTCCTCCCTGATACCCACTGACTGGGGCTGTCTTGTCTGTGAAGCAGAACCAATTTGCATTTAAACTTGTAATTCAAGTAACACAGTTGCCAAGAAAAATTCCAGTTGTGGAGCTGCTCAGGAATGCTCAGGATTTACTATCCTTGGTGCTACTTATAGTGAATGAAGATAGGGGCACATCCTGAGATGGCACCTTGAGGACTTGGAGAAGCTAGCTGCTCCTTGCTTGAGTGGAATATAAGGTTTTCGGGATACATTGGAAGTGCCAAGTGCAGTGCAGATGACCCAGCTGAATTCATTTTTCATGACCAGGGAGACCCTGGAGGGCCTCAGGTATGGGCAACCAGACAATGCTGGAGGCCCAGAATTGCAATTCATTTACATGTCTCTTCCCCATCATGTGGCCAGTGGTGGTAGTATATCCTGTACTGCTGCCAAACCTGGCAATTGAGGTATTTAGTTTACATGCTGCAGAACTGTCAAACACCCTTTGCATCTAAAAGTCCTTCTGTTTTCCTGGATATGTCCCCAAATTTGAATTGTAGTTCAAAACTTCATTCCTGTCTTTTTCTGCTAATGTTGCCTTTAGAATGAAAGTACCATGAGATCTTTAAAGTAACAAGATTCCTATTATGATTTAAAAGAGTCTTTTCCATGATTAGAACGGAAGGGAGCTTTCTTAAGGAAATTCCATTCTCTGCTACTTCCAAGTCCTTATGTATCCAAACTGCTCGTATTTCTCTTGTTTTCAGTTTTATTACAGCCTACAATCAGGGCTCGGGGCAATGTCACAGTGGCAGAGTTTTGCCTAGCATTCAAGCGGGCCTGGACTCAGTTGTCCAGCATCACAAAATGAAATAAACAAAAATTCCCCACCTCAAAAACAATACCCAAAACATAATCCACACATCAAATGACTTACAAGTAGAACAGAGGAGTGGCCCCAGGTTCTGGAAAGACTCAGTATAGCAGTATAGGGCAAAACCAGAAGAGGGAATAGGGAAGGGGTAGATGGGAGAACAGGGGGAGGGAAGGGAGCTAATGTGACTTTCGGGGTGTTGGTGGCCAGAAAAGGGAAAATCATTTGAAATATAAGTAAAAAAATCGAATAAAAAAGATAACTTAGCAAATACAAATAATACCTGCAGGCAGAGATAGTGGTTTTCCATAAGTAAGTAGAAAGTGTATGAGGCCTGCTTTGTTCCTCGGGATAATTAATGCTCAGTGCAATAGTTCTCACCAAGATGGCCCCCAGAGCACAGAAGTCTGAGCCAAGGTGGCTGCCATGTCTTCTGCAGGAGAGTAGCTGGCTAATACAGTCCTCTGTCTTGCTCAAAGAATCAGGGTCATGATTGATTCTGGAAATGGTACGAGAGGAACATGGGCTTCCACCTCTGACAGACTGCCCTGATCAGCAAGGCAGACAACAGGGTTCCTGGAGCTACCTAAAACAAGGTCAGAAGGGCAAAGACACAAGGAGACTGACAGCAAGTCTAATCCTGATCAAGCTGTCAAATTTTATGTTTTACATAAGCTAATATAAAGGGAAGCTCACACGGTTTGGGAGGGGTAAAGGGGGGAACAATCTCAGGGGGTTGGCATCATTGTAAGAAACATAATTTCTGGGTAAAGTTAGTTATTGATGCTGGAATTTTGGCATGATAAAGGGGGTCAGGAGGAGGTAAAGTTGAAAAGGGTTGCTAGAGTAACCTATCCATAGAAGAGCTTAGAAAGGAAGGGGTATCGACATCTATGTAAGAATGGTTCCTCTGATGGAGATCTAAATGAGAATGACCACTGTTATCAAGGTCTCCTGGCATTGAGATCTGGGTGGGGATGGCTTCTGGTATGGAAATTTCTTGGCATTGAGATCTAAGTGAGGATGGCTCCTGACATCTCCACCTTCTCTGTATAGTAGAGACCAGAGTTCAGACAGCCATTGATGTAAAGTAGATAAGGAATCAAAATAATGGGACAGTGCTTGTCTTAACAATCGACCCAGTCATCCAACATCCTGTTCCCATTAGGATGTCTCTGCCAGTCTCCAGAAACTCCTGTCTTAAGTGGGACTGGATCTGGGAAGTTGCGAGTCATTGGCTAACTACCCAGAAATTTAATTGTTACTGATGCCTTCAGCTTGTGGGGTTCCTTCTGGAATCCCAGCTGGAATGGCTGTGACAAAAATGCAATCTCTGTTAAGGTACTAGAGTGTGCTGTTTGGGCTGTTTTGCACTGGGGATATAGGTAGCCATCTCTCAATCCTACAAAGCCAAACGATGGTAATGTACCTGAATAGGCTTGGCTGCCAAGTCATCTTCCTGCTTCCTAATTAGGGCAGTGACACATTTAAAAGCCCATGGTCCAGATGAAAATAACAGTAATATTCCTACAAAGAGACATAATATACTGGGTAAAAGTGTATTGAGCCATGGAAAGGTGGAAAACCAATTCTCATACCAACTTTCTTTTTGTGCTCTTTCTCCTTTATGTTTTTCTAGTCCTTTTCTATTTTCATGCTATTGTTTACAACTCCTGTCTTAATAGTATAAAAACAGAACACTTCTTTCAAAGCTGCACAAAGTGCACCCTGTTGGAAGAACATTAGAACAAGTCCTTGCCTATTTTGGAGGACAACCTCAGCTAGGGAGTCAATTGAGTCAGAGAGATCAATTATCCCCTACTGAATGCGTTGGACTTCTTGATCGATGGTGGCACTTAGCTCTGTGTACCTAGAGTTGCAAAGAACAAGGGAAGAAATACCTGTCCCCACTCTCACAGATCCAAGGCCAAGTAGGACAGAGAGAGTAACAGCAGAGATAGGTTCTCTGCAAGGTCGGCTCAAAGAAGTGGATACTTCAGTGGATGTGGATTGATCCCACAAGTGAAAAAATTCTTCAGAGTGATAATAAACTAAGTGAGGAATCATCTTAATAAGGTTGAAAAACTCAGGCCTCACACCATTCTTTTGATTTTGAAAAAGTGAGGTGGTGAGGCAAGGTATAAGGACATCAAGGTATGCCAACCATGTTCCTTCTGGGGGGGAGAATAAAATAATTGCCAGGAGGGGGAAATTAGGTTTGATTACAAATGTGAGCATAAAATGAGGGGTCATTTGTTCCACTAGAAATCACACAAAAAGTCGCTGGATATATATTTGGGTTGATGAAAGACCTGTACAAGTGCCCTTTTGCCAATGGCAGCGCTGTGGATCATCAGCATGGGGGGTATCACCAAGAACAGCAGTTTCTTCATAAAAGTGTGGTTGGGAATGGTAGTACAACCAGCAATCCTCAACAAGTTCAGAGGAAATGTCATTTAAGTTGAGATATATCTGATTAACTAAAGAAGGTACAAGATTTTTAGTGGAAGCTGGCTGTACAGGCAATTTAGTGGTTGATGCCTTAGCTGCTGGTTGGAGAGGAAATACAGAAGGTAGGGAGGTGCCTTTAAAAGCAGGAGCATGGGTGGTGTCTTGATCAATTCCTTTAGGAGGAACAGGGTTATGTATCAACATAGAATTAGGTCCCATTGGGACTGGCTGGGCATGATATAAAGGCTCTTTAAGGAGCTTAATAGAGAAAATAATACCTGCATCAAAGTCAAGTACATAGAGGCGAAGACCCCATTCATAGCCTATTTGCCAGTGTAGATTGGGAGATTTTGCATGGGTAGTGAATGTAGTTCATAAAGGTGTGCACCATCCTTTTGTAGAAGGATTAGAGGCCAGGCAGGACTCATCATATTTTTGAGATCTAGCTGAGCGTGTAACATTATGCTTTACTTGAATGTAATCCCACAAGAAGTTTAAAGGCTCTCTCAAGGGTCCCAAACAACCAAAGTAAATCCTGTGGATGTGTTAAAGAAAATAAATGACAGGCCACCTTCTATCTTGTCTACACTTGAAATTTGTAATATTTAAATATACAGCCTTATGACACCCTGAAGGAGGGGCAATCAGCAGTAGCCAATATCTCCCCTTTAATCTGTTTATAATTAGTTTAATTTTGAGCTAAATAAAATTGCCATGCAAAGAGGGATGTTGATGTCTGTGGTGTAAGCATTAGTAGGAGACATCCAAAGGTGTTGAGGACTGTATCCATTTTTAATGATTTTAATCGGCATCATTATTTGTCTCAGCATTAGCATAGTTTGACAGCTAGCATGTTCCTTCTGCATCCTGTAGAAAAAACACAAGCATGCCCTCTTTTCTACACTCAGAGTGTTCCCTGGCGTTAAAATTTTAAAATTTTTGTAGTATATAAAGATATGATTCTCCCCTCTTTTATTTATTAAAATATTGTTGTAAAGTTTTATGGGCCTGTACCATAATATTTTGTCCTTGAGGGTTATAAGGAATCTCAGTAATATGAATAATAATAAATAAATAATAAAACATCTTACTGACTTTAATAATCAGTTATAATATTTGTCTTACTGATATGGAACCTTCAGTATAGAAAAAATAACATATGTAATGATTAATTTTAATTTTTGTTGTTTCTTCTGTAAAACATTTATAACTAGAATCCCTGAAAAGCTGTTCATAATCATATGTATATCTTTAATTAAACTTTTTAAATTGTATTTGTATAAATAGTTAAAACGCAAGAATTAGTAGTATTAAAAAAATTTCAAGCAATTATAAGTCACGAGCTATATATATTATTAATATATAAATAAAACTTTTGATTTTTAACATTGTAAAAAGAGCAGCTGCCACACCCAATTCAGTTATCTGTGCTAAAAGGAGGGGAACCTCAAAGGAATAACGATGTGATCTAATTATATTTGCTTTACTCCCACAGTAGATGCATTTTTATAGGATGCATGTATAAGTCTATAAATATATAAAAACATGTATGTAGGCACATTTTAAACAATTCATCTGTCAGAAAACAATTATTAATTTTATCAAGAAAGGCTTGCCATATAATAGATTAACAGTTAATAATAATCAATTTGATTGCTGTTTAAAATAAGGAACAAACATTTCATCATGCTCTTAAAACATTCCTTTTAAAAAATTTTTTTTATGATTTTATCTTGCAACACTTTATTATTACACCAAATCATTATTCGGGATGTTAGAACTTTATTTGGAGAGATTTTACATTAAAGTTCTCTTTGTCAAGCAATGGAAATGAAGATATATCATAAACTGGAAACAAATACTTATTGTAGCTTTCTCAAAGTTATGTTTCTCAATATTTATTTTGCATTTACGTTGAAAACATCAGAGACAAACTCTTATGGCAAACTTAAAGCAGTGTCTAAGCCAAAGAAATTATCTTAACATTTTTGAAAATCATTTACTTAAAAATTTTTGAAGCCCATTGTTAAGAGGAAACCATTTCTTGAGGGAGAACTTTTTAGTGAAATTACTTTATTTTTTTTTTAAAGTTAGCTTCTGTAAAGCCGTATTAACCTTTCACAGATCTAAGTTTGAATTTATTTTGAACTACATCTGTATGAATCTGATAAAAAGGTTCTTTTGGACAGAAACTCTCTAGGTGAGGCCTGCAAGAGGAAAGTTGCATCTATCAAGCCTCTGCTTAGACAGCTCTGAGCTTTGTATTAAATCAAATGTAAAACTTCTGATCTGAGTTGATTATCTCTAAAACCAGACCTTCACCCATCAGTCTGGCAAGGAGTAGCCTGTAACTAGACCCCAATGTATAAAGGTCAAATAACAAAAGGAGCCTGTAATATCAAAGCATAACTACAAGTTTTTGAAAGCAAAACCCAGTTTTAAACAATCTCTTCTTCTCAAAATTAATGTCAAACACATCACTTTCACATTGCAAAGTTTGTCCATCATCTTTTATGTTTGAATGTATGACAGTGTAACTAATATTTTAAATCTTATTTTTATAAGTCTGATTTCTAGAATAAGAACCACTTAAAACATTATGCCAATTTGGAAATATCTCAGAGGTCTGTTTATCTTGGGTTGTGTCACGTCACATGCTGCTTAAGATAGCTCTAACCCTGAATTATCAGTTTTAAACTTTCCTTTTGTGACCATCATTATATTTTTTAAATGATGTCCAATAACTTATGAGCCAATACTCTATAGTCAAGGCACATAAAACATTTATACCTTTAAGATCAATTAGAAATAAAAAAAGTGATCACACAAATCTCATAAATTTAAAACAAATACATTTTTTCCAGCTGTAATTTCAGGGGAATGACGCACTTTGAAACCAATCATCACCATGGTAGAATTTTTTCTAGTAGAATTAACCATTCCTACTTGTCCTAGAGGTTGAGACTGTTGGCCCTTTAAGAAGTAGCTTTTGTTCAGCTGTGTTTGACTCCTAGTTATTAATGTGAGGCACCTTAAATCACCCTCCTCTGAGTAAATTGCAGACTGGCAGGACTGCCAGCATATAACGCATTTTTACCATGTTTTTTTTTTTTTTTCTTTTCAACATAAAAGATTAAAAAAAATCATTCAGCCAATTAAAACAATAGGCAAACATAAATTGACACACATATGGACACGTTTTGGTACACCAAAGACAGACAACAGACAGAGAGGGAACTTGATGTTTTAAAGAGATCTAAATATCTAAACCAGAACTCAGGATATCTCCAGTAGTATTCAGAGAGGAATCAGGACATCTTCTATTTTACTCTCCTCCCCAGGAGAGTTTTGAAATAGCTTTTAACCATTTTTTTTTTTGATAGCACATCCTGCACAAGGAAAAACTGCTTTTCTGAACCCTGCTTTTTCTCTTGTCTAAGATTTAACTCCCAATCTTAATTTTTCTTCTGGGAATTCTGCCCGAGACGGGAGGGGAGGCACAGTGGAAAGCACTGATAGTTACTCCATAGTACCCTGCTTTTATCCCTATTGGGTTCATAAAAAGAGAAAGAGTTTTAGAGAACATGATATATGTTGGTATATGGAATGGGGGATAGTGCCTAGGTTACCACACAGACATGGTATAGAATAAACGTTATCCAGGACAGAGAATGAGGATAAATGGCATAGTAGAGACAGAGAAAGGCAGAGAGAGTGTGTATAGAAATGTAGAGACTGACTATGACGATTAGCATAGAGGTGGGAGGGGAGGAGAGCCCAGGAATTTTGTTGCAGTCCAGGACTTACACTCCGCCAATGAGTGGTTTTACTTTTGATTTCTCCGGGCGCTTCAGGAGCATCTGACTTCCAAAGAAAAAATTCTCGCCCAGAGAGCTCAGGTTGGACAACCTGGATAAATTCCTCAGGTGTGATCCAGCTCTCAGTGAAACATTCTAAGTGCCAAAGTAAAGGAAGCAGTCTGCTCATAGGCTGTGACTGTGGACTTTATTTTTTCTAAAATTTTAAAGTCAAGGGGCTTGTTTTGATTCTGGCTTTTTCTAGATGTTTGTCTTTGAAATAAATCTTGAAGTTAGAGTGACCATTTGTCCCTTTAAGTCTCGTAGCTCCTTTAAGAGGGCTACTTGCTTTCTTTGGCTATCATTTGGCAGAGAGAAGATATTTTTCAGTGGCTCTTCTGCTGGCAGCTTTTTCCTCCAAGTTGACTTGCTCCCCAGGAGAGACAGTGTCAGCACCTGAATTATGACTAGATTTAAGAGTTTATAAAGAAGGATAGACTTTGGTCTTTTTGAGAATTAGTGAAAAATGGAGACATAGAGAGAGAGCATTTGAAATGTCCGTCCTCCATATCTGTCAGAGGCGGGAGCGATAAGAAAGCATAGGGACAGTGTCTGGATGAGCACTTTTTCAGAGAACTAGATGCTGGAAGCAGGAAGAATTCTGAATAATATCATTAATGAGAGACCAGTAGTTAAAGGCAGTAACCAGAACATTTTTAGTTCCCGGACCAAAAATTGCATTGTAATTTCTTACTCCAGCACATGTTTTCTTATCTATGGGTCCTTCCTCTGGGAACTGGGAAAATTTGTCCGAGATAATGCTTAAGACCCTAAGTACTTCTCAAAGAAATACCTAAGATCTCCTTTTCTTAACCCCGCCCCTCGTGTCTCGAGCCTTAAATCAGGCTGAATGAATTTTGCCCCATTGTGTCTCACCTTCGAGATGAGCTGACATGGAGATTTTCCTCTGGCCAAGTGCACTGGCCTGTCAGATATGCCTTGAACTAATCTAATCTGGGAGCTGTATGTGAAGGGCCCTCCTCCTTTCTTTCCTATGTCCTTCTTCATCTTACTAGTTCCACAGTTACTTCACTGTTGGGTGCCAGAGTGTCCCGACCTGCAGGACAGTCAACAGTGTTCCTGGAGCTACCTAAAATGAGGGCAAAGGGGCAAAGACAGAAAGAAACTGACAGCAAGTCTAATCCCAATTAAGCTGTCAAATTTTATGTTTTACACAAGCCAATATAAAGGGAAGATCACAATCCCCATCCCGCCCCTCTGTATCCCCCTCAAAGCAGTTGAGATCTACCACTTGAGAACAACTGTTCTAAAGGATCAAATGACCATCTTGGCCTCCAGAGAGGGAAATGGCTGAGAGGATACTAAGCATTGCATTAGATGTCAATAGAGGCAGCAAAAGATCAGCAAGTATAGCTAGCTAGAAGTAGGAACATGATAGAGTGGAAGAACTATTAAGGCAGTTGGAGTAGAGCCAGTAGCAAGAACAGGAGTCTTAAGATGCAGTCACATAAACTGGCAGAATAAGATCCTAAGGGAGGTCCACTCTGGGCTTTTCAAAGCTTTTCTCAAGTTGGGCATTCAAGGCCCCAAACTGAGTGTCTGTGGTCCCACCCATTGACCTTCAGCTCTAAATTTGCCTTGGGACTGTGTACTCAGACAGCAATATCAATCACCTTTGTGTGTTGTGCAGAGATTATGGCAAGGGCTGGGGTTTATACCCTTGTGAAATATGCCATATCCCACAGTGGTGTTTATGGCCTATGAGACAAGCATGATTAGACTACCCAGGCAGCAGAAATCCAATCCAATCCTTGTCACATCATGGGCCGTACTGAGGCAGGGAGAATGTGTATCCCTATGAACCAGTCAAGGAAGGATGAAGCATGTGGAGCCCTACCCCTGCCTTCTGTGCATTGACCAGGCACAGTGACCCTGTCCACATAGTATGAGTGATGGGGGAGTAATCAGTACTGCTCATCCAGATACACTGTAGCAATGCCATTTCTTCAGTCCCAGAATATAAATTACAGTAAGAAAATGTCTATACTGGGGAAGTCTGGCTTTCATTCTCTTTTCTAGTAAGCCAAAAACTAAAGTAGAGAACACAAGACGTCCACTGTTATCACATTCTCAGGGTCTGGGATAACTAACTTGAGGAGAATTCCAAGAATACTGAAAGTTGATGAGGAGAGAAGAAGGACTCAGAGAAATGAGGACCGAGACTCCATCTTTAAATCACCCAGACTACTCCAGTATTGTGTGTGTGTGTGTGTGTGAGAGAGAGAGAGAGAGAGAGAGAGAGAGAGAGAGAGGGAGAGAGAGAGAGAGAGAGAGAGAGAGAGAGAGAGAGAGAGAGAGAGAGAGTTCATATGAACCACAGTAATTGAAAGCTGAAAGCATGTTCCCAATGGAGCAACCTTGGGCAAGCTAGATGGCTAGTTATCAAGTTGTTCTTGTATTAAGCCTTTTGGGAAGAAGTTGTCTATAAAAAAATACTATCATTATGTCAAATCCTTCCAATTTGAAACTTAAGTATTATAATAATATGTAAGAATTATTGGTGGATATGGAATTTTCTATGACCAAACTTGTTTAGAAGTCCTGTTTTCATACTTTGAATTCTGCCCACCATTGCTTCCGCACCAATCTGTTGCTATGGCTGTGCCTGGGAGTGTCTGAGGAAGCCTAGTCCTAAAAGTCCCAGGGAATTCATGAGATTTTTCACACCTTCTAACCATCATACATCGCTGGTACTCACCTACCTCCTTTGAAATGCATCAAGATGGAACTGGCCTTTGGATGCTGTATGAGGCCTATGTTATACTTCTTAAAAAGTAGGTAGAGATTCAGAAGGAAATGCTGTTCTTAAAGTTGGTCGGCCCCTCATTTCACTAGTTCAGCATAAGGGACAAACATATGTCCATAATCCTTGCAAATTTTTTGGCTTTCATCCTTTTCTACCTTCTGCCTCCAGAGTTTTCACATGTTCTATGAGGTTTTGCAGCCAGCATTAGAAAGAGGTTTTACTTTGTTTCAATTTCAACTGTTAACAATTCCCTGGAATAGTAGGTACGGGGAATTCTATTTGTGTGTCTATTGCGTATTGTGTCTTCACTAGAAGATATCCATGATTGATTAGTGGTATCTACTACAGAAAACAATACAAGAATAGCAGTGATTGACATATGCATCCCTTTCTGATGGGGTGGTAACGAAAAGGATTAACAAAAATATAGGGGCAAAAAGAAATTAAGAAGTGAGATTCAAGGAAAACCCTCAGTAATGATAATTAACACATCCTTGAGAGGACCATCTGTACCTTAGAACTATATTTAGAACAGAATTTAGAGAAAGTAGCATTCTCAATTGATTGGAATTAGAATACTGGTCCATCCAGCTGATTGCACTAAATTTTTAATTCAAAACAAGGTGATAACAATGACCATATCACATGACTTAGATTTGTTTGAGAATACTGTATTTATAATAGTCACATCATTGCTTGCTTTATTACACAGTTTGTGTGTGCGTGTGAATATGTGTGTGTGTAGAAAGAGCCTGACCCAGGTCCTTGTTCTTTGTCACAAGTGCTTTTACACAGGTGCTTAGGGCACTTCCCCTACCCACCAGCCCTAAGTTAGGATTTTTTATATTAATTATGAGGACCAGAGGTCTTAAAAAGCACTGATGTTGGATGATGAGATCCTTTGGAAATTGAACTTTAATAAATCCAGGAGGAAGCCATATTCCATCTCTCTGTTGGAAGTACTCTCATTTCTCCCTGAGAATGGTTGTCCAAAAAAATGTTCATAATTCAATATCTGAAGCCCTTTATTCTGTCCCACAATTGTGAGTCCTCCTTAACCATGGAAGAAGAGCTGTGTGAGTCCTCCTTACCAGACAATCACAAGTCAGAAGACTAATGCAATGAATTTTCTATCGTGAAATATGAAGCAAGGGTAGCTTATACTTGAAAACACACTGTCTGAGGGTTATTCCAAGCACAGAGCTCATGTGGGATACACCAGCAGAGGGCAGGAGAGGTTAATGTACTGGGTGGATAGGGTGAGTGCAATGGTCTCTCCTGCTCTTCCTTTCTCCCTCCTTTTCACCTCTTCCTATCCAAACCTCACTTCTAGTAAGGATAATTTGACTGCTTTTCTAGTTCTCCCAAATGCTTTTTATCCACTGCAGTAGAATCATTAACTGCTGAGCAATAAACCAGCAGTTTTTCCATAAACATGGAAAAGTGGGAAGTACCACAGAACCTCACCACTAGGAAGACAATTGGACACTTAGATAGATTCTTGTGCCATTGGAAAAGGGTCCAAAAAGCCAGAGAACTGAGAAACATCGTCAGAATTCAGCTGGACTGCCCCTAAGCACCATAGTCACTATGAAATTGATTTTCCTTGGGACCATTTAGTTAATGAATCACTCATCTTAGGTCTCTGCTAGCAGATGGTCATCAGCACACAGCACCAACAATGCATGACTGCCTGGGGAAGCTTCTTTCACAATCAAGGGAGTCCACATCTCTAGTTTCTCAAATACACTAAGCCCAAGAGCCTTTCATAAAGGACAGACACACAATGAATAAAAATAAAATAAAATATTTGAACAGGGAGTTCTAGACACTGCAAGCCCTGGTTTAATTAAAAGCAGTGGACAGCACAGCAAAAGGCAGAAAGGCAAGGAGGACAGAGCCCTGTGTCCTGAAGACCACAGCACAAAAGTCATTCTACTCCTTTCTAAACTAGCTTGTTCTGACCTGAATGTTCAGGTACAGTGAACACACCTCTGATGAGCTCTGGGGACTGGCCTGATGATGCTGGCTCTGGGGCAGCCTCTGATTCAGACATGCAACCAGAACCCAGGCAAAATAATCAAATTCTTAGATGCTTGCTTGGGCCATTTCTTCATTGTTTCCTTCACTGTGAATTGAGTACAATAGATACCCCCTTTCCCTTATCATCTATTCCTTTCACAGTTAATACTGATTGTGGAACCAACAGGGAGATAAAGATCTATAAAAAATGGTGGATGAGAGAGTTAGTGTCCTAATGTCATTGCTGAAACCTGCCAAGCTAACTGTGCCCCAATCAGAAGCAATATTTTACTTGTTGATGGTTGGTTTAACCCAGTTTTGACCAGGATCTTTGATTTGTATAGTCTGCATAATATTTACTGAACTATCTATTTTTGAATCTTCGAAAATGTGGACTGACTAAAGACAGATGGAAAATGAGTGGAACATGAACTAAGTCTTAGAGAAATTAATTTGTGGTGTTATTTTGGGCAAATTACTTAAGCATTATGAGCTTAGTTTACTCAAATGAAAGATGGAAAGACGCCTCCGAATTCTAGTTATAGGTAGGACTTCCTAGAGACAATGGCAAGGAACAGAAGAAATGTCATTTCTATTACACTGGGCACCTTGAGAGGGAGGGGAGGGGCTACATAGGGCAGTGGGAAGTTCACCATCCTGGGAGAACAGATCACCTTTCTTCCTGGCATGTGAGAGGAGATCAGCGGCACTCTTGCTCATGACCTTGGTGACATAGAGGGGATAGTTGTTCTGGCTCGTGACAGTGATGGCATGGAACACAGTCTCATTTTCCAACTATAAATAGACCCAATCAGTAAAACAGAGCTCCTCACCATTGACAGGTCCTGTCTCTATAACAGGTGATGATAAAGTACTTTGATGAGGCTAAGAACCACCAGGAGGATTTGAATTTACATGACTTGGATCTGCCTCTGGGATTCTTCTTCTTACATTCCTGTGTTTCCCTCTGTCTGGGAGGAGGAGAATATCATAGGGTTGTGCCTAGGGCACTGCCTGTCATTGTACCTTTCTCCTCTCCTGTAGTTAGCATGAAGCACCCCCCTCCAACATGCCTCTATTCCCCAACCTCAGGGCAGAGTCTCTGGGCAAGCAAAATCCCATCATTCACAGGGGATACAATTAGGAACATAAGTTCTTCAAGAGATATCCTGCAGCAATGGTGTCAGGAAAGGGTTAGTTCTACATAGGATTTCTTATTAGAATTTTTACCAAGCCTCAAAGCACAGCGACTCTTTTTATTACTGATCAGTTCAAGCCTACTACAATGTAGACTTCATGCTTCCAAATATGCCAGCTAGCCAGCTGCACTTAATCCATGTGGGGAATACAGATTAGTTTACCCACACTTGATTAACCAATAGTGATCTGGGAGCTCGGGCTCATTTGATTGACTGAGAGTAAAACCTGGTTCTGTTATGTACAAGGCAGGGAACCTCTCGTAGATCTCAGAATCTCCCAGTGGTGCTGCTGCTCTCCTGGCTAAGTGGGAGCACCAAAGAGTCCAGATCTCTGGAGCCATTGTAAGGATGAAATGATTAATCCCTTTGAGACATCAGTGCCTGGACCAGTGGCTGTTGGTGTGATTGTTGGTCAGTTTCTGACCAATGCTAAGTCTGCGATTGCCTAAACCTTGAGCAAGTCCAGCTCCTCCTAGAGTACAGACACAGTGGTGATTCATCATGGATTCAGCAGCCATTTCTTTTCATATGGATATAACTTTCTGGATTAGCTTGCACAGACCAATACTAAAAAAAATGCTTCAAATGGCTTACAGATGTCTAGTTGCTTCATAAAGCAAAGGAGTCACTCCATTGTATATATGGTTCAGTCAGCTTGAGGAACTGGGTTGACTGAGCTGGAATGTTCCAGATGGCTTTGGGGTGCAGGTAACTACAAGCACTCAGACACCGCACCTCAGAGAATATGCTCAGTGCCCATTGCTCTGCTTTCTAAACAGCATCAATTGATATTATGTCTTGGTGAGCTTTGAGCTAAAAGGCTTTGGCTTTACCAAGGCTCAGGCCCCCTCCTCTTCATACCTTTGATGACCACTTCAGCAGCCTCTATGACTCCAGCCCTGGCCTCTTTGATCCTGTTCCCACCAGCTGACAAAGGATTTTCTGCACTTGGATGACATGACTATCTTTAGAAGGTTACTTCGCATTTCAACTATACTCTAAAGAGCTTCAACAGCTGGAGAGACTTACAGCTAAGTGGCCTTCTTCCTAAAAAGGAGAAGGGTCTGGCAAAGGTTGAGGTGGTGGATGTTGAGCAAGGTTGAGAAATGAAACCAAGGAACAAAAATAAACTTTGCTGTGAAAATCCCTGGTTGGTTCTAAAGAAATCTGTCTTGCCAGCCTATCTCTTCATGGACCAGAATTTCCAGTTTCACAAAGTGTTGACCAGTATGGCCAGCTAACACCATAGAAATGAATTTTTAGTCCTTCAAACATGATTAGCCCATGGCTGACCTCCAACTTTACCTACGAATGGCCAGTACATAGAACGGAAGCAATAATACCAGAAATAAGGCATGAAGTTAACACAGTTAGGAATAACTGTCTCTAACAAAGACCCTGGCATCATTAAGGCACATATTTTTTTCAGGAATGTTGTGTGTGACTGGAATGCCCATCCTTAATTTACAGATAATATCAACTGACAACATCTAGAAAGCTGACCATGTTCTACATCTACTTCTGGATCCACCTGATGCAAATGTATTATTCAGCTTGCAAAAATGTATAACACCATTTTAATAGGAATCTTTCCCTATATCTGTGTTACATGTAAATTTCTTGCTTGCTATAGAAGAGATGAGGGAAGGTCTAAATGTTTAGGTTCTGCTTCTTCAGTGGAGTTTGCCATAAGAGGATTAGCTTCATTGATATGGGAGCCTTGAGATCCCATAATGTGGAAGGTCAGAACAACACTGCTCTCAGATTGGTGGGCAACTAATTCCAAGTTCTGTGCCCTGTTCCAGCAGCAGGTGCTGACAAAAGATACAAGAACCACTAGGCATATTGACTGAAAAGTCGGTTCAACTTCCTTCCCCCCTTGTCAATGTTTTGTAAGACTCACAGCAATATGAAAAAAGTGCATAGAATTTCTCTAGAATTTGGGATGATTAGCAAAGGATGAGACATACAGCTCTACTAATCAAGCACTAGGGAGCATAAGGCAATTGAAGGGCAGAGAGCATCTCCATTACACTTTCTAGCCAGAAGAGGTCTCTGAGAGAAGTCACCCAACAATGATAAATTGAATCTTAGATTCTATCACATTCTTCCAGTCGAACTTGTGCCTAAACTGTGTGTGGATGTGGCTCAAGCAAGAACAAATAGAAACATCCCAGAGTACATAAAGTGAGTGGCAAGCTAGGACTGTGACATCCAGTCTCCCAGAAAACACTGGTGAAACAAGTCTCATGCTCATTTTGGCTTTTCACCCTGTGCTTCTCCCCTCAACCCCCCGTGATACCCACCTCCTCCTGTCAACTCAGAATATGGGCTTCTAGGCCAGTTATCCACATGTCTAGCATCCATGTCTGCTCCTAAAATAAGAGAAACAAAATGGGAAATATTCTTAGATGACTGAATGCAGCATTTGAGAAAATTATATTTGTATGCTCTGGGCAAAAATACATTCAAAGGGTAAAAGTACAAAATTTATTATGTTGGGCAAATACATATTTCTGCATTTGGAGCAATATAGTCAAATCTTTAAAATGTTAACTGGTTTCTTTTATAATCATCATCATCATCATTGTTATTACTATCATTATTATTAAGATCTTTTGATAATCATGTCCTTGTTTTATCTACATTACCAATAAAATGTCATTTATTCTTCAAGTCTTTCAGACCCAACTCACTGGGAACATCTCCTTGCCTACTTGCCAGCTGGGTCAATCTTTCCTTTTTTTCTATTCAATGAAAGGGAAGAATGGATACAGAAAATGTCTTATAGTTACTCAATGGAATACTACTCAGCAATTAAAAATGATGAATTTATGAAATTCTTAGGCAAATGTTTGGAACTAGAAAATATCATCCTAAGTGATGTAACCTAATCACAAAAGAACACACATGGAAAGCAGTCACTGATAAGTGGGTATTAGTCCAGAATCTCTAAATACCCAAGACATAATTCACATATCAAATGATTCCCAAGAATAAGGAAGGAGAGGGCCCTGGTCCTAGAAAGGAGTGTTCCTGCATTTTAGGTGAGTGCCAGGACAGAGAAGTAGGAAGGGTTGATTGGAGAATGGGCTGAGGGAAGAGGGTTTATGGAACTTATGGGGAGGGGTGAACTGGGAAAGAGAAATCATTTGCATTGGAAACAAAGAATGTGTGTGTATATATAAAATACAGGTCTACAAACAAGAATGTGTGTGTAAATATAAAATACAGGTCTTGTACAATGTGGAGTGTTAATTTCCTGGTTAGTTATAGTAACTGTATCATAGAAAAAAGAGACCTATGAACAACAATCTGTATCTGGAAATGAATATACACACCCACAGTAATAAACCTACTCATGTCAGTACTTAGAGTTAGTTCACTGGTACTATTTTATCCAGTCAATAAAAGATTAACATCCTGATTAATGAGTGATTTTGTTTTATAGCTACTGACACTGGTGTCCAGGTATTTCTACTTTACAAGGGATCCTGAATCCATTTACTTTTTATTTAAAACTTCTGGATTGTCTCTGGTTCCACATCCTAGTTATGATGTTCTTTCATTTTTAGCACTTTGGTAATGCTCTTACAGAGAGCAGTGTATCTTTTTCTCATTTTTGTGGTATTGATACAGTACAGGGTGTCGTGATATGAAATGCCTTGTAAGCTACAGCATAAAAAAGAAACTTGTAAATATTTTATGACATACTAAGAAAAGTTAGAGTGATATTATAGAATAACATCAAATGTAAAGTATTGTGGCTTGCATTCACTAACTGGGACTGCAATCAGAAGTCATGATTTTAATATTACTCTATTTTATAAAAGCTTTTCTGGAAGATTATATTAAAATTCTATCCAAAACCCAACTTAGAGATCATTATTAAATAATTAGTGATGTCTCTAGAAAAAAAAAAACTTTAACTAGAGATATAAAATTCCATAATAGAATTATTTAAACCATTTAAAATTGAAAATAAATAAGATCATATATGTTCAGCATTGTGGATTCTAATAGAATTATATCCAAACTATGAGGTTGAAATTATTCTTTAAAACATTAAAAATGCAATAAAACCATCTACAAAATAACCAAAGCATAATTGAAAATCAATGTTCTTTTCTTTGGTGTTGTCAGAAATATACAATAGGATATATTTAAGCATTTGGATATTTTGATGGTTTGTAAAGGAATGGAAGTTGTGAGATAGGATGGTCTAGGCATATAAAACAGCCTGAGAAAATTAAAATTTATTATATCACACAGTCTTTGCTTGGAAAAAATACTCACTATTGTCATATGTATTCACCTCTCATTGATCTATAAAACATTATAAGGAACTGTACAATAGTTCTCAAAGTTCTTTAGGACATGCAAATGTTATAAAACAATGTAACAGAAAATATTATCATTTATAAAATCTTTCCATTGGTAACACTGATACAAATGTTTAATTATATTGTACTTACTATAAATTTTCTTTGCATGAAAAAAAATAAAATTAAATAAAGGGCTTAAAAAATTCATTCAACCCCTACTCAAAATGGAAGTCTTATTCTAAATAGGTACAGGTGTCTCTCTTTTCTTGGAGTCCATCCCTGAGGCAGACTAGACAGGCAATACCATAAAAGGTCACACACAGGATCAGGAAGTGTTGCTGAGTGGATGGTGCAGATCCAAGTTTACTGTGGCTAAGTATCTACAGCAGTTCTAATTGACTTCTGGTGTGATTGGCTTCTAAGAACACCAAAGTGCAGAACATCCTATTAAGAGCAGTGAAGTGTGTGAGAAAGTTTTCTTATGGTGCTAATGATAGCACAAAATGTCAGATTAGACCGAAATACTTACCTCAACTATCTGCAACTTGATTGAATTTGTTATCACCTAGGAGACTAGATTGGTGAGGCATACTTCTCTGGGTGTGTCTACATATTAACTGAGGGTGGGCACAATTCTTCTGGACAATTCTATCAACCAACAGAAATCCAAGGGCCAGACAACGGTAGTACACACCTTTAATCCCAGCACTTGGGAGGTAGAAGCTTGCGAATTTCTGAGTTCAAGGCCAGCCTGGTCTACAGAGTTTGTTCCAGGACAGCCAGGGCTATACAGAGAAACCCTGTCTCGAAAAAAAAAAAAAACACACCAAACAAAGCCAAACCAAACCAAGCCAAAGCAAACCAAAGCAAACCAAAGCAAAGCAAAGCAAAGCACAGCAAAGGAAAGCAAACCAAATAAAACCAAACAAAACGAAACAAAACAAAAAAAAAACAAAAAACAAACAAACAAACCAAACAAAATAAAAAGCCAAATGCCCAGCACTTGGGAGGCAGAGGCATGCGGATATACTAGTACAAGGCTATCCGGGTCTGCAGATCAAGTTCCAGAACAGCTAGGGCTATACAGAGAAACCCTATCTCAGAAAATCAAAGAAAACAAAACAAATCCGGCGTGGGGATGGTTGGTGCGGTATGTCAGGGGGAACACACAGGAGTAAGACTTAAGGACTTACATCACACACTCTGAAAATATATTTGCACATTTGGAGCAATATAGTCAAATCTTTAAAAAGTTAACTGGTTTCTTTTATCATTATTATTAATATTTCTATCATTATTATTAAAATCTCTTGAGAAGAGTGTCCCTGTTTTATCTACATTACCAATAAAATGTCACTTATTCTTCACATTTTTCAGACGCAACACCCTGGGAACATCTCCTTGCATACTTGCTGGATGGGTCAATCTTTGCTTTATTTGTATTCAATGAAAGGAAAGAAAGGATACAGAAAATGTGGTATACTTACTCAATGGAATACTACTGAGCAATTAAAAATGATCAATTGATTCCCAAGAAGAAGGGAAGAGAGGGCCTTGGTCCTGTAAAGACTTCTTCCTGCATTGTAGGGGAGTAACAGGACAGAGAACTAGGAAATGTTGAGTGGAGAATGGGCTGAGGGTATAAGGTTTATGAAACTTATGTGGAGGGGTGAACTGGGAAAGAGAAATCATTTGCAATGGAAACAAAGAATGTGTGTGTATATATAAAATACAGGTCTTGTACAATGTGAAGTGTTAATTTCCTGGTTAGTTTTAGTAACTGTATCATTTAAAAAAAGAGACCTATGAACAACAATCCGTATCTGGAAATGAATATACACACCCACAGTAATAAACCTACTCATGCCAGTACTTAGAGTTAGTTCACTGGTACTATTTTATCCAGTCAATAAAAGATGAACATCCTGATTAATGAGTGATTTTGTTTTATAGCTACTGACACTGGTGTTCAGGTATTTCTACTTTACAAGGGATGCTGAATCCATTTACTTTTTATTCAAAACTTCTGGATTGTCTCTGGTTCCACATCCTAGTTATGATGTTCTTTCATTATTAGCACTTTGGTAATGTTCTTACAGAGAGCAATGTATCTTTTTCTCATTTCTGTGGTATTGATACAGTGCAGGGTGTGGTGATATGAAATACCTTGTAAGCTACTGCATAAAGTAGAAACTTGTAAATATTTTAAGACATACTAAGAAAAGTTGGAGTGATATTATATGAAGAACTTCAAATGTAAAGTATTGTGGCTTGCATTCACTAACTGGGACTGTATTCAGAAGTCATGATTTTAACATGACTCTATTTAATAAAAGCTTTTCTGGAAGATTTTATTCAAATTCTAGTCAAAACCCAACTTAGAGATCATCATTAAATAATTAGTGATGTCTCTAGAGAATAAATTTTACTAGAGTTTTAAAAATCCATAATAGAATTATTTAACCATTTAAAACAGAAAATAAATAAGATCATATGTTCAGCAATGTGTATGCTAATAGAATTATTTTTAAACTATGAGGTACAAAGTATTCTTTAAAAAATTAAAAGTGCAATATAACCAACTATAAAAGAACCAAATGATAATTGAAAATCGACGTTCTTTTCTCTGGTGTTTACAGAAATATACAATAGAATATATTATAGCATTTGGCTATTTTGATGGTTTGTAAAGGAACAGATGTTGTGAGATAGGATAGTCTAGGCAGATAAAGCAGCCTGGAACAAATTAAACTTAATATATCACTCAGTTTTGCTTGGAAAAAATACTCACTATTGTCATATGTATTCATCTCTCATTGATCTATAACACTTTATAAGGAACAGTACCATGGTTATCAAAGTTCTTTAGGACATGCAAATGTTATAAAACAATGTATCAGAAAATATTATCATTTATAAAATCTTTTCATTGCCAACACTTATATAAATGTTTAATTATATTGTACTTACAATAAATTTTCTTTGCAGGAAAAAATTAAATAAAATAAAATTGAGGGCTAAAAAATTTTTATTCAATTCTTATTCAAAATGGAACTCTTATGCTAAATAGGTGCAAGTGTCTCTCTTTTCTTGGAGTCCATCCCAGGGGCAGCTTATAAATGCAATAGCATAAAAGGTCACACACAGAATCAGGAAATATAGCTGAGTGGTTGGTGCAGATCCAAGCTTATTGTGGCTAAGTATACACAGCAGTTCTATCTGACTTCCGTTGTGATTGGCTTCTAAGAACACCAAAGTACAGAACATCCTAATAAGAGCAGCAAATATATGTGAGAAAATTTTCTTATAGCTCTAATGATAGCAAAAAATGGCAGACTAGACAGAAAATAGTTACCTCAGCCTTAGCATTCTTTCTGCAACTTGATTGAATTTGTTATCACCTAGGAGACTAGATTAGAGAGCGTTACTTTTGGGTGTGTCTACAGATTAACTGAGGGTGGGCCAAATTCTTCCAGACAATTCAAACAACCAACAGAAAGCCAAGGGCCAGACAGTGGTGGTACACACCTTTAATCCCAGCACTTGGGAGGTAGAGGCTTGGGGATTTCTGACTTTGAAGCTAACCTGCTCCACAGAGTTCATTCCAGGACAGCCAGGCCTATACAGAGCAAACCTGTCTCAAAAAAAAAAAAAAAAAAAAAAAAAACCAAACCACACCAAAGCAAACCAAAGCAAACCAATGCAAACCAAAGCAAACCAAAACCAAACAAACCAAACCAAACCAGACAAAACAAAACAAAACAAAACAAAACAAAACAAAACAAAACAAAACAAAAAAGAAAGCCAAATGCCCAGCACTAGGGAGGCAGAGGCAAGCAGATATCTGATTTCAAGGCTATCTTAGTCTGCAGATCAAGTTCCAGGGCAGCTAGGGCTATACAGAGAAACCCTATCTCAGAAAAACAAATCTGGCATGGGGATGGTTGGTGTGGTGTGGCAGGGTGAACACATAGGAGGACGCCTTAAAAACTTATATCACACACACTATGAAAACATCTCTTAACACCTCAGAGGCTGATTTTTCTATTATATCAACCTCCTTTTGTCTTCTGGCCATTCTCATTGATTGAATTCTAGAAATATTTTCTTTCAGGCTCTAGTAAGAGCCCTCCCCCCTAATGAGGCACATAAAGGTTAAGGTTTACAATGAAATATCTTCTGCCTTATATCAACTATCTTCGGGTAACATGTGTTAACGCATAATGAAGCCAGTTTATCAGGGTCAAAGTCTTAACACACAGCTTCCATGAGTCCATCACAACAATAAAGACTTCACTATTCTGGACAAAGCACAGCTGTGGCTTCCTTGCATGAATGAGGAAATGACCCTTGTTTTATTTTTGCTTGGAACATAGGATATACAGATTAAATGTTTTTTTTTAAATTTTTGTTTCTTTTGATTCAAATATGATTATATTACTTTCTCCCTTCCCTTTTTCCTTCCACCCCCTCTCAAATACCTGCCTCTCACTTCCCCTCAAAAGCATGGCCTGTTGACATGGTTTTTAAAAGTATTGTTATTGTTACATATATGTAATAGCAGAGAAATCTAATCAACCTGATGACCAGGAGGCTCAAGTGTTTATTTCACAGATGTTTTCTGCTAAGTCAGCATCTCCCTAAGTAGCTATGGCTGACCTTGAAATGAAAATGTAATAACAGAGACATCTAATCAAGTTGAATGTTTTTGGAAGCACTCATATGCACATAATTTCAGGATTAACTAATTTGTATTAGATATCTATATCTGAACTCATCCTGGGAGAAGCTAGTTTTTATTTTACCTGCAATTCTTTGCCTAGTGTTGAGGCCCTATGAGATTTTGTTCTTCTGGGTCATCATATCTATTAGTGTTTTTGCTTGGGTCTTGTTTTGATGTTCTAAGATGGTGTTAACAGGGTTGCGGTTTCCCAGTTGTTTCCTGGAGACAAACTCTCACCGCTGACTTCCTAGAGGATCTTACAACAATTTTGACTCCTCTAAGTCCTGTCAGTGTGAGAGTAGCTCACAGTACTTCTCTGTCTTTGACCTGGTGTGGTTTTCTGATTGTCTCTGTCTATTGCAAATGGATATTTCCTAATTGTGCTACGCTGGTTCCATGACCAGCAGGAAGAAAGACTAGCACACCAGTTCCTTCCAGACAAAGTTTACTCAGAATGAATGTTTAGGTCCAGCTTGCTGGGTGTGCCACACGAATCTCCCTAGAGAGTGACTGACATACTGTTGCTAGGATGGCCCATGGTCCGAGACGACACTTCTATCTACCATTGGCCAAGCAACATGGCGTGAGATCACGCCACTGAGTGATCCAAGCCTCAAGCCTTGTTCGGACTTGTTTACGCCGGACGGCCAGGCTCCGGCAGCACCATCTTTAAGGCGAGGTCAGCTCTCCACAGTTCTCCCTTTTTGTTTTTATAAAAGGCTGATACCATTTGTTCAAACAAAACCCTTCAGGAGTGGTCCTGTGATCAAGAAAAGTTAGGCCAAGAAGTTGACCCACCTTACTGGGTGCAATGTGCAAGAATCCCTCCAGGTGCAAAGGCTGGGCCACAAAGCAAATGGACACCCATCCACAGTAGAATGTGAACAATGTCACGTGGGGTGCAAGGGCTGTCCTACGCTCGAGAAATTGGGGAAAGGAGGTTAGCGCTTATCAATCGCTGCCGGCCACGCCTGAGGAGAAACTCCTGCCTCAAGAGCCTGTGCTCTAGAGCCATCCAGCAGAGATAAAACACACCCAGAGAACAGGCCCCTTGCAGGGCAAGAGTCAACACTCCTACTCCTGCCCGCTCCTTTAGGTGAGACATTGCTTGAAGAATCCAAGAAGAAAATCCTTCAGCAAGCAAGGCATCCACACGTGGAGAATTAACCATGGTAATGGAGACACGCAATTCTTTCATGAGGCTGTCAAATGATCTGGACCAATTACCTGTATGATAGCTAGACAATTTTTTAGAAAGATTTGCAGCTTGAGAATAATTATTATAATATACAGAGGTCACACACAATCCAGAAAACTTCCACTCACATCCCAATTGGGCTATCTGCCAGAGTGTATCTATTTGTTCTTACACTAAGTCAATTCGCTGATTGACTACCATGAGGCCTCCCTTAATCTGCCCATTAATGGAGGCTTGTACATCGAGTGCTTGTGCAACATTGGCAGATAGATTATTTAACGCGGCAGCATTTTGAATGCCCTGGGAAAGAGCCACACCAGCCGCAGCAGCTAATTTTTCAGAAGAGAGGGGCCACTGAGGAACCCACACTGGCTCCTCTGTCTTCCAGGTGTTAGGAATATTCTCAGTGACCCCTAAGAAAAACCCAGTCCTTTTTTATATCTTTCAGGGGTTGCTGTTACTGGATGTATATCCCCCTGAGAATCTTTACCCAATCCTTGCCCAGGCTGCCATCCCATGTGCCACATCATCCGCTGTGAGGGCATTGAATATCCACTATTGGTCAATTGATATCCCATGAGTGTTAGCAGGTCTCTGCCCCAAAAGCTGATAGGTAACTCCAGCACATAAGGTTGGGATTGACCACTATGTCCTTCTTCATCCTTCCAAGAAAGGAGGGCTGCGCTCTTATTAGGAGCTTTTGCATACCTTTGGCCCTGCAGGGACTGAGCAGATGCCTGTACCGGCCAGGCGGCAGGCCAATCCTCAGTGGCAATGATGCTACGATCAGCTCCAGTATCTAATAAACCCTGGATTTTCTTGCCATTAACTATTAATTGTAACATCGGCCAGATGTAAACTAAAGAATATAGCATCATTACCTGTTGAGCAAAATCCGAGGATACCTTGGCGAGTTGTACGCGCAGCAAATGAACTATGGCAACTGGGCAAAAGTAAAACTTGGGCGATGCGATCTCCTGGAGTGATGGCCGTAACCCCCCTTAGGAGAGGAGGCCATGATTTTAACAACCCCTTCATAATCAGAATCAATAACTCCTGGATGAATGATTGGACCCTTTAAGGCAGAAGAGGATCTCTCCAACAGCAACCCCACTGTTCCTGCTGGTAATGGACCTTTCAAGTCCGTAGGGATCAGCTGTACCCCCATCTGTGGTATTAATAAGACTCGGGTGGTGCCTAGGTGGTCCAACCCTGCGGATCCTGGGGTTGCCCTTCTCGGTATCTCAGAAAGCCCAGTGTAGTTCCGGGGGCTGGCGCTGTCATGGCCCCATATATTTGTGGGCCCTGGGGTTGAGGGCCCCTCTGCACGTTTTTTCGCCGGGGGCCACCATAGCCCTGAGTTAAAGGCTGGCCATGGATGTCCGTGACCGACCTGCACTCATTGGCCCAGTGATTTCCTTTACAACACCTGGGGCAAATCCTCCTTTATTAGGACATTGCTTCTTCAGGTGTCCTTGTTTACCACAAGAAAAGCAAGCTCCAGGAGATCTTTTTTTAGTTTTATTATATGGAACTACTCCTTGCACAACAGCTGCTGCCAATCCAGCATTAAATAAAGGTGCTCCTATCTCGCAACATGCTTTCATCCAGGCCTGAAGTCCCTTCCCTTTCCATGGGGTAAGGGCATTGCGGCATTCACGAGTGCACTGCTCAAAAATTAATTGTTGCACCAGGGGCATGGCCATATCGGCATCTCCAAAAATCCGATCTGCTGCCTCCATCATTCTGGCCACAAAAATCTGACAATGGCTGGGTAGCCGCTTGACGAATTTTGGCTGTTCCCAGAAACCTCTCCTTTATATGGGAGAGACTTCCAGGCCTTCTTGGCTATCTGTCTCACCTGATCATACACCTGGATGGGAAAGTTAATCTGATTGTTCAGCCACTGTCCCTTGCCCATGAGCATGTCATAAGTCCAAGCAGCCTGGCCAGTAGCAACATTCTCCCTGGCTTGTTGTTGTACCAGTTCAGCATATATGGACTTCCAGTCTAGATATTGCCCCATAGTCAAACATGCCTTAACTGTGGATTGCCAATAAGAGGGCATCATAACATTCCCAGATATGCGCTCAACCAGCGCAAGAGTGAAAGAGGCATTAATGCCATATGCTTGAACTGACTCTGCCAAATTGTTTAGGAGCTTGATGTCGGGCAGTTCATGAGATCTCACTTGATTAGCATCTTCATAGACTGGGAAAGCCATAGCGGCTTCTCTCCACATATTAGGGCAAAAGGTATGAGATGCTTGCGCACCCTCTGCTGATCCTAGGGACGATGGGCCAGCGGACACTTCCGCATAGGGCGGTGGGGCTGTCTGCAACACCCTGTGTCTCACTTCCTTGTTCTCCCCCTTTAACTCCTTGTCTTGCTTCTCCTTCTTCTCTTTCTTTTTTCTCCTTCGTTCTACCTTTGCTAGGAGCTCCCGTATAGCTTCTTCTAGATCCTCCATATCTAGCTCACTCTCAGAGCTGCCATCTGTTCCTGAATCCTGCTCCCCCTCTATTCCTTTCAAGCTAGGATACAGGCGCGGTGGTTTGCTAGGACGCTCTTGAGATTTAACAGAGCATGTACCAGAGCGGGCCTCTTTATCCTGCTCTAAGGCCTTAGCTGTAGCCTGTATGGCAGGCAGGCAACTCTCACAAGTCAGACAGCTGCAGATAACTTTCCCCAAACCCCTCAGTCCCGTTAAAAAAGTTCTGAATAGTTTTGCCTTTGAACTTTTGGCAACGGAGGCAAAAACAGCTGATTAAAGTTATCAGAACCACTGCTCAAACACCAGAATGACAATTACGGGGGAGGGGGGGATTCCTCCCGGCATGAACATAGTCTGCTGGCTGCTTTTACTTTCACTTTATGATGCCTCCTTCCAAGGACCTAAAAGGGATGAGGCCTCCTTCTGAGGACTTTCTAATGTGGGGCCCAACTTACCGGCCACTTACTAAGCACTTGCTCTGACTCTCAACAGGTTCTGGAACTCCCGGGAACGTGAAGAAAAAAGGGTACCCATACAGGCCACCAAATATGCCATGCCGGTTGCCTGACCAGCAGGAAGAAAGACTAGCATGCCAGTTCCTTCCAGAGAGAGTTTACTCAGAATGAATGTTTAGTTACAGCTTGCTCGGTGTGCCCCCAATCTCCCTAGAGCAAGACTGATATACCTTTGCTAGGACGGCCCATGGTTCCAGATGACGCTTCGCTCTACCATTGGCCAAGCAACATGGAGTGAGATCACGCCACTGAGTGATCCAAGCCTTATACGGGCTTGTTTACTCTGGATGGCCAGGCTAGGGCAGCACCATCTTTAAGGCACCATCAGCTCTACACACCTAATGAGGAGGGGAGATACATTTCTCTGTGGGTTTAATGACATTGTGTCATTTAAGAAAGCTCAGCCCTAGCTTGGCAATTTGGGAGATTTGAAAATTCTCCTTGTTTCTATCCCATGGAGATTGCATTTTGCTCTTACTCCTGTGGAAGCATACAGGAAAACTCTTAAGGATAGCAGATGCCTTCATTTAGGTGACATGATATAATGTTCAGCTGTAGCTGAATCTAATAAATACACATTAGAAAATTATACAAATGCAAAAATGCCCTGATTCTTCTTCCTTATGGAGAACAGATCTTTCCAAGATCAGGAAGAAGTGGGGTGAAGAGGAGGGGGACAGCATCTGCAATGAGGAGCCACAGGGGGGAAACTTTCCAACCAAGCAATGGCACTACAAGTCCAAAATACAAGAAGCAGACTGGATTCGATGGTTGCCAAGGAAGAGCTAGGGCCTCTGGGTGCTAGGCTGAACACTTGGGAAGGGGGAAGGGGTAACAGTTCTTGCACCCATGGTCTATCCCATGAGAGCACTACAAACTGGGGACTCTGGGTAAATAGATTTAAGTTTGGGTGTTCAGGAGACATGGGAAGAAAGCATATCACTGCACTAAAACATGTCAGAGTGAATTGTATACCTCGCTCACCTCCTCCTATCTCAAGAAATTGCTGAGCCTCTGAAATCACAACAGCTAGAGTCCTGTATTTTGGAACTTGAAAAGGAAAGGAGCCCCAGATACAGTATCTCTGAGTAAAGATGCCTGCTGGGGGATATCAATTTGAGAGATTAAAATTGCTTCTACTGGTTATTCATTATGATCCATAAGCCAGTGGTAATATCCTGTTGAGCCTGAAGTTGAGTGGCTCTTTTACTTTTTAAATTAATCATTTTATTTACATCCCAAATGCTGTCCCTTTCCCAGCTACCCCTCCCACAGTTTAAAACTTATATTAGTCCCCAAATAACAGCACTGAGAGACCAAGTTTTCTTTATTTATTTTATTGAAAATGGTCTAGTGGCACATACTTTTAATCCCAGCACAAAGGAGACAGAGGCAGGCAGATCTATCTCTGTAAGTTCAAGGACAGCCTAAGCAACATGGTGAGAATGGAAGGGGTCACAGAACAACATGAGAGCCTATATAGCACTCCTGTAGGCCTGACTGCCACAGTCACTGACCTCTGCTTATGTTCTGAAGGAGATTAGTTTGAATTCTCTTTGGCATCGAAGGCTATGCAAAGCCTGTTTGTGCTGGCCTCTACAGTCAAGTGCCTGGCACCAGGTGTTCAAGAAATGCTGCAGGAAGGAACTGTTTTCCTCTCTGTGAATGTCATCAGATGAATGGAGATCTCCATCTCCTTTTCCTCCTGGTTCCTCCTAGCAGAGTTCAAGGCTGAGTGCATTTCGCAACACATGTCGGGACTGTGCATCCATCCGATTAGGCAGTCCAGGAAATGGGTAGTGAATGGCTTCGCTTCCTACAGATGATCATTGTGGACCTTGTAGCTCTTGCTGTCATCATTTCTTTAACAAGTTAATATGGTTCCTGAGAAGCCAGTGGATCCCAACATGACCGAAATTCATTATTATGGAAGGCTCTGAGATCTGCTGTCCTGGGTCAAATTTCTGAAGAAATGCTGCCTTAGCACAGGCGTAACATCACGTAGCTTTGGCTCACTCTCAAACTCTTCTTTTTATTATAGCCTGGTTCCCTAGACTCTCCAGTCCTCTCCTTGCTTTTTTTACTTTTCATGACTTGCTCTATCTTTTTTTGTAGTTGTTGTTTGTGGTGTTTTTTGTTCTTCTCTCAGAGACCAGGAAGCTCAAGTGTTTATTTTACAGATGTTTTCTGCTAAGTCAGCATCTCCCTAAGTACCTATGGCTGGCCTTGAAATGAAAACTTGTTTCTCTTTCTTAATACTCAGATTGTGACTGATGAAAGGGTGACTGATGATCAAAATCTTAGGTTGCTCCTGGAATAAGATGGCATGCCAGGACTTCTCCAGAAATGTTAGTCAATGGAAATTTGGGTACCGTTACGGGCACTTTTGAGCTTTTGCAGTCTCTGAATTTTCCTGTACTTAGCTCTTCTCATCTTAAACCACCGGTGTACTTCGGATTGTCCCATATACAGCTGTCTTGCAAGGATCTTCTTTGTGATCTCATTAGGGTACTGAACTCCTTGAAAAGCTTGCTCAAGTGAGCCTTGCTGCCAGGGTGTAAGACCTCTACGTATTCGTGGTCGAGTGCGCCGGGGCTGAGGTTTTGGAACTCTGGCAACTATGGTCTCCAATCCTTCCAACTGTAGATGTCTGGGGCTTTGAAGGCTCTCTTGGTTTGAGAAGGTAACATCACCACCAAGGTCGTTCAAGATGACTTCTAGCTTCTTATCACCCTGTTGAATCAGGATACCATGGTGCTCGGGGTTGTCCAGAAAGCTTAGTGCATGTTCTAGGAGAACGCTGTTCTCTTCAGCAGCAAGTGCTTGTGGTTGTTGAACTCTGGCATCTAAGGTGTCCAATACCTCCAACTGTACATGTCTGGGGTTTTGATGACTCTCGTGATTCCAGAAGGCGACATCAACACCAAGGTCATTGAAGCTGACTTCCAGGTTCTTATCACCCTGTTGGTTCAGGATACCCTGGTACTCGGGGTTGTCCACGAGGCCTAATGCAGGATCATGGAAAATGCTATTCTCTTCAGCAGCAACTACCTCTTGGTCATCTTTGATTTCCACCTCAATCTCAGGTTCCGCCATGTTGAGGATATTGGATGTAGAGTTATCTGTGAGGAGTTCCATTTCTTGAACTCTGTAGAAGAAGCCTTCTTTCATAGATAAGGACGTGGTCTGCATAATCCAACAGTCAGTGTCTTTCTCTATCTGAAAAAGCTGACAATCCAGAGCTGCTCAGTGCACCAAGCTGTACTTCTCCACAGTCTCAATCTGGCATAGAAATCTGAACAGAATCCTGTTGTACTGTTCTACAGTCTTTGGTCTTTTGTGAAATCGCAAGGAACTTGGTCCTACTTCCAGTGATGGAGCAGCAAACAACAGGACAAGGTAACTGACCAGCAAGAAGGAGGGCAAGTGGCAGAAAAGCAAACATTCCTTCCATCAAGTCCTTTTATAGATGTCCCAGGCAAAAGGCCCCACCCACATTTAGGGACGGCCTCACATCAAAAGGTCAATTACAGAAAACTCCTTGGTATCTGGGCATAGTAACACACACCTTTAATCCAAGAATTCTGGAAGTAGAAGCAACGGGATTTTTTTGAGCTCCATGGGGACTTGTGTATATAGAAAGTTCTAGATGGAAGGATGGAGGTAGAGAGAGATATGCAACAGAGAGAGACAGAGAGAGAGAGAGAGAGAGAGAGAGAGAGAGAGAGAGAGAGAGGAGCTGTGCATGACCTTGTTCAGGAATTTGTTTTTGATTCCAGATGCAATTAAAAGAACGGCCAATAAACCAATCAAAATTTTCTAGATGTAAACTCTTTCAGTGACAGAAGACTTACATAGCATGTAACTTTTAGATATTCCTTTCTTCACTTCTTATCTAACTAAATATATAAGTTGAAACTGCTGCCTCAAAATTAAAAACAATTGGAGAAGATATCAGTCAAATTAGAAAGAAAATTTTGTAACCAGATTTATGGTGAAAATTTGAAGATTCATTTTTGTTTGGTTGGGTTTTTGTTTGTTTGTTTGTTTGTATGGGCTTTGGTTTTCTGAAACAGGGTTTTACTATACAATTTTGGTTGTCCTGGAACTCACAGGATCTACCTTTTTTCTGACTCCTTAGTGCTGGGATTAAAGGTACACACCATTAACTGACCTTGAAAATTAAGATGTGTTTTTGCGTTTTGTTTTGTTTTTGAGATAGCCTTTTTTGTGTAGTCCTGGTTGTTCTTAACCTGGATTTGTAGACCATTCTGGCCAAAAACTCAGAGACCCTACAACCTCTGACTCTAGAGTGCTGGGATTAAAAGCATTTGCTATCACTGCCTGGCTGATGACCAATTCTTTTTCTTTTTTTTTTTTTTTTTATTCGATGTATTCTTTATTTACATATCAAATGATTTCCCCTTTTCTTGGTCCCCACTCCGCACAAGTCCCATAAGCCCTCTTCCCTCCCTCTGTTCCTCCATCAACTCCTTCCCACTTCCCTGTTCTGGTATTCCCCTATACTGTTGCATTGAGTCTTTCCAGAACCAGGAGCCACTCCTCTGTTCTTTTTGAACATCATTTAATATGTGGATTATTTCTTCGGTATTCAATGTTTTTAGGTTATTATCCACTTATCAGTGAGTTCATACCATGGCTGACCTTTTGAGACTGGGTTACCTCACTTACTATGGTGTTCTCCAGCTCCATCCATTTGTCTACGAATTTCATGAATCCATTGTTTCTAATGGCTGAATAGTAAGTAGTCCATTATATAAATATACCACATTTTTTTGTATCCATTCCTCTGTTGAGGGACACCTGGGTTGTTTACAGCTTCTGGCTACTACAAGTAGGTCTGCTATGAGCATAGTGGAGCATGTGTCCTTATTAGACGCTGGGAAATCCTTTGGGTATATGCCCAGGAGTGGTATAACAAGGTCCTCTGGAAGTGCCATGCCCAGTTTTCTGAGGAACCACCAGATTGATTTCCAAAGTGGTTGCACCATCTTACAATCCCACCAGCAATGGAGCAGTGTTCCTCTTTCTCCACATCCTTGACAGCACCTGCTGTCTCCTGAGTTTTTGACCTTAGCCATTCAGACTGGTGTGAGGTGAAATCTCAGGGTTGTTTTGATTTGCATTTCCCTAATGATTAATGATGAGGAACATTTCTTAAGGTGTCTCTCAGCCCTCCAAAGTTCTTCATGTGAAAAATTTTGTTTAGCTCGGTACCCCACATTTTAATGGGGTTATTTCGTTCTCTAGGTTCTATCTTCTTGAATTCTCTGTATATATTAGATATTAGCCCTCTGTCATATTTAGAGCTGGTGAAGATCCTTTCCCAATCTGTTGGTTGACATTTTGTCCTTTTTACAGTGTCCTTTGCCTTACAGAAACTTTGGAGTTGTATGAGGTCCCATTTATCAATTCTCGATCTTAGAGCATAAGCTATTGGTGTTCTATTCAGGAACTTTTCCCCTGTGCCCATGTCCCCAAGGGTCTTCCCCAGTTTATTTTCTATTACTTTCAGTGTGTCAGGTTTTATGTGGAGGTCCTTGATTCATTTGGATTTGAGCTTAGTACAAGGAGATAAGAATGGATCGATTTGCATGTTTCTGCATGCTGACCTCCAATTGAACCAGCACCATTTGTTGAAAAGACTATCTTTTTTCCACTGGATGCTTTCAGCTCCTTTGTCCAAGATCAAGTGACCATAGATGTGTGAGTCCATTTCTTGGTCTTCAATCCTATTCCATTGATCTGCTTGCCTGACTTTGTACCAATACCATGCAGTTTTTATCACTATTGCTCTGTAGTAAAATTTGAGGTCTGGGATACTAAATTCCCCTGAAGTTCTTTTACTGTTGAGAATAGTTTTAGCTATCCTGGTTTTTTTGTTATTCCAGATGAATTTGAGCATTGCTCTTTCTAGCTCTATGAAGAAGTGGGTTGGGATTTTGATGGGGATTGCATTGAAACTGCACATTGCCTTTGGCAATATGACCATTTTAACTATATTAGTCCTGCCAATCCACGAGCAAGAAGATTTTTTCCATTTTCTGAGATCTTCTTCAATTTTCTTCTTCAGAGATCTGAAGTTCTTGTCATATAGTTATTTCACTTGTTTGGTTAGAGGCTCTCCAAGATACTTTATGCTGTTTGTGGCTATTTTGAAGGGTGTCATTTCTCTAATTTCTTTCTCAGTCTGCTTATACTTTGAGTATATAAAGGCTACTGATTTGCTTGAGTTGATTTTGTAGTCAGCCACTTTGCGGAAGTTGTTTGTCAGCTGTAGAAGTTTCCTTATATTCAACCATCCCTGCATCGCTGGGATGAAGCCTACTTGATCCTGGTGGATGATCATTTTGATTCTTAAAGAACAAAGACACAGTACTTCCAGCCAGGAACAAAAAGCTTGAAATCACATCTAATTGCCTTGAAATTTTGAGTACCCTCCTACCTCTGCAGACCTAATTTTGGGAGTAAAATGTAAGCCCGGAGCTATAAGCTTTTTGAGCATGGATTTTGATTTTAGCATTGTGTTTATGCCAGAGTCATGAACACTTGGGGTGTTAAAGCTATGCTGAAGAGAAGAAATGGATGGGAAGCAGAACCAAGTTCACACAGATTACTCACTCCATGCAGTTACCTGGGCAATGATATGTGCCCTCCTGGCATGAACTTAAGCAATGGCCTCCAGCTTTTCCAGGAAGGCAAAGATCTCATTGAGCTAAAACAGAAATAAACAGCATCACAGCATCTTTTAGCATCATGACAAAAATGGCCATTTATTAATTCCAGGACTTATCCTGTCTTAAAATGGATAGGAATATAGTCCAAAGAGATTTAAGAGGCTTTGTCTCTATAAAAGATTTGTCATGAATTACATACAGTTTGGACCAGTATCTGAGGAACCTTCTCTCAGGCATCCAGATTGAATGGAGGCTAGACATGGTACACTAGAATTCTTTTCAACAAGTGCTCCAACAGCCCCCAAGGGCCTGGTCAAAGCTAACACACATATTCAAACTATTACTCTGTGTCTTTCAAGACAAAATTACCCTTACTCTCCACCAAGTTAAGACTACTATTTTCTTGCATTTCCCATGATTGATTCATGTTTATCAAAACTCATGCACATCCATGATATTTCCTAGGAAAAGGCAAACTGATACAAATATGACAGCCAAGCCAGTGCAACGGGCAGGAAGCTTACCAGATTCTATGAGGTAGACAAATGCACACTTTCACCAGGTTTATAAGAGGTTCAGAGACCAGCTTTCCCTTATTCAAGCACCTTAGTTACCCAACCCATAACCTTCTTTAAAATGTAGTATGTACAGCAAGGTCTTCAATAAACGACCTGACATAGTGGCCACCCACAAGCAACCATAGTGGCTCATGTCCCAAAAGCCAGGGTCAACAGCAACAATAGGAAACCCATGTAGACCATCCAAACCAGACAGCCTAATGGATTGTTACCTCAGTGTTGAACAGTTGATATAAATCCTTGTAGGCTGTGTAAACCATGAAGGAATTTACACCTGCCAGGCAAGAAAAGGAAAAAAGTCAGGAAAAAGTCATGATTAGCTATCAACATAGTCATCTCATGTTTATCATATATACATACAAAACCACACCCACTCCACCCCCCCACACACAGATAGAGAGAGAGAGAGACAGAGATAGAGACCTAGAGAAAGAAAGACCATGAGCACATGGCTCAGATGCCTGTCCAATAGAGGTGAAGACATTTGTAATGCTTTTATCCTATCATGTCTTTTCTTGTCCTGTAAAATCCATAGTTTGTTAGTAGTGTCTTGGCAGAATGGTGTCGCCCGTCTGCAGCTTTAGCTACTCTCAATTTCCAGCATTGCCAGAATTTAGAAGAGCAAAACTGATATTGTTTGAGGAAGCAGATACCAAGAAGTTACATTAACATACCAGCTGTGCAAAGACACTAGGGGTTGTAGAACATGAATGTTCCACCACACTACGATAACCTGGGAATGCTTTCCTTTGGGGCATCTGTTCCTCCAGCCTTGTAAATTGGAAAATAACACTCACCTCATGAGGAAGTAGTTCACCATTAAAGGAGCCAATAGTCTTTTAGTCCCTGTGAGGCGAGCATATGGTCTCCATGGGGTGGGTTTATTTCACTATTCGGTAAAAGACTGTTAAATACTATGCTGCAGGCTGAAGTGCCAAAGAGGAGAAAGAATACAATAAAAACTAACCTTAAAAACTACTTATGGGCTAGACCTGGCGATGGGAAAAGCTTATCATCCTATTATTGGGTTGGCTAAGGCAGGAAGATTACCTTGAATTTTCTTTCTATGATTTGGTGTATCCCATGAGTTTTGCCAGTAGCCTGGGCTACATAAAACATATCTGGCCACCCAGTAAGGCTTTGCATCAAAATAAAATTAAAGCCAAATCTCTGAAAGCCTTGTATCCTCCATAAAAACTATTTTGTAATTTGTAGAATGTATATACTTATAGGATGTAATATTTTCTGCCATGGAACTTACACTTTTCAATACACACATACACAGCACATGTACACATGGATTCACACATACACAGCACACCTGCACAGTTTTTTTTTTAACTATATTATTTTCCCACCATTCTCTACAATTTGTTTGAAGAATAAAACAGGTTGTGGTGGCCCAAGCCTACTTTTATCCCAGCACTAAGAAGGCAGAGACAGGCAACAATCTGTGAGTCCAAAGTCAGCCTGGTCCACAGAGCAAGATCCAGGACAACCAAAGCTACAGAGAAACCCTATCTCAGAAAGAAAAAATAATCTAGTTTTCCATGTAAGAATATCGTGACTTTTATTAGAAAAGGGTGGATACTATCTACTCAGTGTGGCTGTTTGGATAGGAGTGACTCCCATAGGCTGACTTATTTAAATGGTCATTATGGAGTGATAATGCTTGGCAGTGATTAAGATGTAGCCTTGTTGGGTTTAGTATGGCCTATTGAAGCAAACTTGTCACAGGTGGTGTGATTTGGAGTTTTCAATTGTAGATTTAGTGTTTTTCTCTCTTCCTCCTGCCTACAGATCTAAATGTCTAAGCCTCAGCTACATCTCCAGCCCCATGTATGTCTGTGTAGTCCCATCCTTCCCAGCATGGGGATAAAGGAGTAAACCGCCAAATCTGTAAGGTGGCCTCAATGGCATGTTTCAGTTTTATAAGAGTTGCTGTGCTCATGGTATATTCACAGCAAATAACATTGACTAAGAAAATGTTCAACAGTTTGAAGAATAACTCTTTCACGTGTGAAGTTTCTAAGCTTTGAATGCAGTTTCTAAATTTCAAATGTAGAAATAAAAATTAGATATAAAACCTGGCTTCAGTCAATTAACAGAGAGTACAGATAGCAATTTGTGACTTGAATCTATGCCTTGTACTCTCATACCTAAGTCATCAGCATTATAGGAAAAGATCTATTTGATTTTCATCCTCATCAATAAGTAGTTGGGATGGTGGAACTCAGTGTGGGTCATCTCAGGGCAGTTTTCCACAATATTCTCATTTCCAAAAGCCTCCAAGTAATTCTTGGAATGACCCAAGTTGTGTAATTTCCGTAAAACAGCTGAATTTTTACTACTATTAAAATTCTCTGTGTGTCAGGCAACAGAGAAGGAGGATGGGGCTAATTGTTGTTTTGTGTGCTCAAGGATTGGGCAAGATTTATAGGGTGCAGGAAGGGATAGAAAGGAAGAGGCATCCTTTGAAAGATCGTCCTCTCTCCTCCAACTTAGACACATAATATTTCCCTAAAGTTTATGCACAGTGGCAAAACAGAACTGGTGCTTTGAAGCATCCTATCTGCTGCCATTCCTTCAACTGCTTTCCTTTGCACCACAACATCAACAGAGGCTGTTGTTTATCCATCTCTGATATTCTGGATCACCTTACAAAGCTAAGCACATGACTCATTTGCATAACTATGTGTGATCCTGTGGATGTACAGAGTCTAATGACAAGAACATAAGAAGAGACCAGAAGAATCTATGATGATAATGGAACCAAAATCAACATTGCAATGATAGGACGGACACACACACACACACACACACACACACACACACACACTGCATTTTTATTACTAACTATCAATCTATCCTTGCTCCTTGCATGTCTTAGACTTTCTTAAAGATGTGTCATTATTACATAATATTAACCTTTGGTCTTATAAAACAAATAGAGGTTAGAATCATTTGTTCTCAGATTTGTGAGGAATGTGACCTCAGGAAAGATTAGTCCCCTTGCTGCAAGTTCTGCCTTTGTAGTACTGGTATTGATGCATTGTGCTGGGTAGTTTCATGTCAACCTGATTCAAGCTAGAGTCATTTTGGAAGAGGGAACACAGACAGAGAAAATATTTCTACTGTGGGCAAACCTGTAATATATTTTTCTTGAATGGTGGCTAATGTGGGAAATCTAGCTCACTGTGGACAGAGTCATCCCTGGGATGATAGTTCTATGTGCTGTAAGAGGCAGACTGAGCAAGCCATGAGGAGCAAGCCAGTAAGAGGTGCTTCTTCAAGGTCTATACTTCCACTCTGACCTCCAGGTTCCTGTCCTGCTTGAGTTCATGTCCTGCCTCCCTTCAGTGACACACTACCAGCTGTAAGATGTAAGAAACCCTTTAGTCCTTGATTTGGTTTTTGTCATGGTTTTTAATCATAGCAATAATTAACTCAGATGCCCATGAAGGTGGAAATCATCATCTTTGTGCAAATCTGTTGACTAACTGTCACCCCAGGCAGTTATCCTGACTTCCTGCGTTTTTCTTTTTTCTTTTTTTTTTCTATTTATTTATTTATTTATTTATTTATTTATTTATTTATTTATTTTGGCTTTAAAAACAGCTTTTATTTAGCAAGGAAATTACAACTGTGTACATGTCCTTTTTTTGCTTTCTAGTGTCTGATCTTGTCTCAGCTGTACTTGATCTGGGGAAATGTCTGTCTCCCTGTGCTTGCTTGTACAGTCATAGATGTGATGATCTTTAAATCCGTGAGCTCATAAATGATCTTCTTCAACTCTGTAACAGGTAAGAGAAAGGGCAGTGGGATTTTATTTCTAAGAAATTCTTGACAAGGACCCTGCTAATACAACACAGACTTAACAATGCATAAGTAAACCAGACATTCTGTTCACTCTTTCAAAGGAAAATGGCTCAAAAATATATTATGCATTCTTTTTTTTCTGTTTTTTTTAATATTTTTATTTTCTATATTCTTTGTTTTCATTCCAAATGATTTCCCCTTTACCGGATCCCCCCTCCCCATATGTCCCATAAACCCTCTTTTATCCATCCCTTCGCCAATCACCTCCCTCCTTTTTCTTTTTCCTTATATTCCCTTCCAAGGCTAGATCAATCCTTTCCAGGATCAGGACCCTCTCCATACTTTTTCATGGGAGTCATTGTTATGCTATTTGTGCCGTGGGTTTTCAGGGCTTCTGGGCTAATTAATATCCACTTATCAGAGATTGCATTCCATGTGTATTCTTTTGTGCTTGGGTTACCTTGCTTAGGATGATATTTTCCAGATCAAACCATTTGCCTAAAAATTTTGTGAATTCATTGTTTCTAATTGCTGAATAGTATTCCATTGTGTAAATATAACACATTTTCTCTATCCATTACTCCTTTGAGGGGCATCTGTGTTCTTTCCAGCTTCTGGCTATTATAAATAAGGCTGCTATGAACATAATGGAGCATGTGTCTTTATTGCATGCTGGGGAATCCTTTGGGTATATGCCCAGGGGAGGTATAGCAGGGTCCTCTGGAAGTCTCATGTCCAGTTTTCTGAGGAACCTCCAGACTGATTTCCACAGTGGTTGTACCATATTGCAGCCCAACCAGCAGTGGAGGAGTGTTCCTCGTTCTCCACATCCTCGCCAACACCTGCTGTCTCCTGATTTTTTAACCTTAGCCATTCTGACTGGTGTAAGGTGAAATCTTAGGGTTGTTTTGATCTTCATTTCCCTAATGACTAATGATGTTGAGCACTTTTTAAGGTGCCTCTCGGCCATCTGAATTTCTTCAGGTGAAAATTCTTTATTTAGATCTGTACCCCATTTTAATAGCGTTATTTGGTTCCCTGGGGTCTAACTTCTTGAGTTCTTTGTATATGTTGGATATTAGCCCTCTATCAGATGTGGGGTTGATGAATATCCTTTCCCAATTTGATGAGATAGTTTTAGCTATCCTGGGTTTCTTGTTATTCCAGATGAATTTGAGAATTGCTTTTTTTAACTCAGTGAAGAACTGAGTTGGGATTTTGATTGGGATTGCATTGAATCTGTAGATCGCTTTTGGCAAGATGGCCATTTTAACTATATTAATCCTGACAATCCAAGCACATGGCAGATTTTTCCATTTTCTGAGGTCTTCTTCAATTTCCTTCTTCAGAGACCTGAAGTTCTTTTCATATAGATCTTTCACCTGTTTGTTTAGAGTCACACCAAGATACTTTATATTGTTTGTGGCTATTTTGAAGGGTGTCATTTCCCTAACTTCTTTCTCAGCCTGCTTATCCTTTGAATATAGGAAGGCAACTGATTTGCTTTAGTTGATTTTATAACTAGCCACTCTGTGGAAATTGTTTATCAGCTGTAGGAGTTCTCTGGTGGAGGTTTTCCGGTCACTTCAGTAGACTATCATGTCATCTGAAAATAGTGATTATTTGACTTCTTCCTTTCCACTTTGTATCACCTTGACCTCCTTATGTTGTCTAATTGCTCTAGCTAGAACTTCAAGTACTATATTAAAAAGATATGGAGAGAGTACAGCCTTGTCTAGTCCCTGATTTTAGTGGGATTGCTTCAAGTTTCTCTCCATTTAGTTTCATGTTGGCTACCGGTTTTCTGTATATTACTTTAATGATGTTTAGGTATGGGCCATTGATGTTAAGAGATATTAAGGAATAGTGATTGTTACTTCCTGTCATTTATGACGTTATTTTTTTTTTTTTTACATTTGATTGGTTAACTTGTTTTGGGTTTGATGAAAGGTTACTATCTTGCTTTTTCCAGGGTGAAGTTTCCCTCCTTGTATTGCTGTTTTCCTCCCATTATCCTTTGTAGGGCTGGGTTTGTGGATAGATATAGGGTAAACTTGGTTTTGTCATGGAATATCTTAGTTTCTCCTTCTATGGTGATTGAGAGTTTTGCTGGATATCATAGTTTTGGCTGGCATTTGTGTTCTCTTAGACTCTGCATGAGATCTGCCCAGGATCTTCTAGCCTTCATAGTCTCAGGTGAAAAGTCTGCTGTGAATCTGATAGGTCTTAATTTATATGTTACTTTTTCTCTTACTGCCTTTAATATTCTTTCTTTGTTTAGTACATTTGGTGTTTTGATTATGTGACGGGAATTATTTCTGTTCTGCTCCAGTCTGTTTGGCATTTTGTAGGCTTCTTGTATATTCATGGGCATCTCTCTCTTTAAGTTAGGGAAGTTTTCTTCCATAATTTTATTGAAGATATTTGCTGGCCCTTTAAGTTGTAAACCTTCACTCTCATCTATTCCTATAATCCTTAGGTTTGGTCTTCTCATTGTGTCCTGGATTTCCTGGATATTTTAGATTACAAGCTTTTTGCATTTTGCATTTTCTTTAACTGTTGAGTCCATGGTTTCTATGGTATCTTCAGCATCTGAGATTCTTACATCTATCTCTTGTATTCTGTTGTTGATATTTGCATCTATGTCCCCTGATTTCTTCCCAAGGCTTTCTATCTCCAAAGTTGTCTCCCTTTGAGTTTTCTTAGTTGTTTCTACTTCTGATTTTAGATCCTGGATGGTTTTGCTTAGCTCCTTCACTTGCTTGTTTGTGCTTTCCTCTAATTCTTTAAGAGATATTTGTGTTTCCTCTTTCATTACCTTGGCCTGTTGACCAAAGTTCTCCTGTATTTCATTAAGTGGTTTTTGCGTTTCCTCCTTATTGGCTTTTGTATTCTCCTGAATTTCTTTCAATGATTTTTGTGTTTCCCTTGCAAGGGCGTCTAACTTTTGATCCATTTTCTCTTGAATTTCTTTAAGTATGTCCTTCATGTGTTCCTGTACCAGCATCATGACCAGTGATTTTAAATCCAAGTCTTGTTTTACTGGTGTGATGGGGTATCCAGGAAATGCTGTTAAAGGAGAATTGGGTTCAGATGTTGCCATATTGCCTTGATTTCTGTTAGTGTCTTTCCTGTGTTTGCCTTTTGCCATCTAGTTCTCACTTGTGTTAGTTGGTCTTGTCAATGCTGGACTCACCAGTGCAAGCTGCCTCTTCCCCGGTGGCCTCTGGTGCACAGCTTACCTCCTGCACTGCCTGGAGACAGGGTGCTATTGCCCAGGCTGTTCAGATCCCGAAGCAGACACCTGAAGGCTCCTGCTGGGGGCCCGCTGGATTCACCAGAGCACATTGACTACCCCCAGCTGGCCTCCCAGAAGCCCCTATTGCCTCTTGCAGGACCTGGAGATGTGTGTGGTGTTGACACCCAGGCTGATCTGGAACTGGAAGCAGAGCGATCTGAGGGCTCCCACCAGAGGCCTCAGGACTGGAATGTAAGCTCCGTACCACCGGAGCAAGCTGTGTGCTCCTAGACTGCCTCCGGGTGCACACCAGATCTCCCGCACTTCCTGGAGACAGAGTGCTGTGGCCCAGGCTGTTCAGATCCCAACGTAGACCCCTGAATGCTCCTGCCGGGGCCTGTTGGGTTCACCAGAGCACACTAGAAGCAGACACCTGAAGGCTCCCACAGGGGCCCGCTGGATTCCTTCCTGCATTTTTCGTCTGCATAGTGACTATTTATCTCATGAAGATCCTACAAAAAGTAAAGTTTCATAAAAAGAAAGTGCCTGGAACAAGGTAAAAGCCCCCCAGGCATCCCTCATGTTTTAGTTATCAGACTCCAATCAAGAGTAATGACTCACATGCATGGGAAGTTGTGGGAGGTACAGACCAGGCAGCAGAGAGACAAGGCTGGTGAACTTGCTTTGGCTCACCTTTTGCTTTGCTGAGGTTCTGCACTTCCTGCTAGACACTGTCATTCCAGTGTTTGATGTCCACATCATGCTATACAAAGCATAGTTGCAGCAGCTGTTAATATCAGCCCACTTATGCCACTTTTCATAGGCCTCTGTCAGGTTAGACTCAGGTTCAGGCACCACATGGTCAACTGAAGACAGAGGGCAAAATGTGTGACTCAGACACAGCTTGGTCTCCCTGCCTCATTCCTGGTCCTTCCTGCTTAGTTGACTCCAGGACTTGGAACAAATTGCTAGCTTTCTGAAACCTAGGCTTTCTTTTCTTAAAAATGGGTGTTAAGTAAATAAGGAACATATTCTGACATTATTTTCCATCTAAGTTTGCCATTTGACTAAGTAAATAATGCATATATAAGGTGCTTCACCGATACCTGTTGTATGCTAAGTGTTCTGTAAGTGTTAACACCACTATACTTTGCATCCTGCTGATACATATTTTTATATAATTGTGGGTGTATCTGCATCTATTTGTGTCAGCTGCTGGGTGGAGTGCCTCAGAGGACAGCCATGTTAGTCTTCTGTCTTAAGCATACCTGGGTATCATTAATAGTGTTGGAGATTGGTGCTTGCCGGTGGGATGGGTCTTCAGTTGGGCTGGTTATTTGTTGTCCTTTCCCTCAGTCTCTGCTCCATCCTCCATCCCTTCATTTCTTGTTGACAGGATACATTTTGTGTCTAGAGTTTGGTGGGTGGGTTTGTGTCCCTATCACTCTATTGGAACTATTGTGAGAGGCTGTTACCAGCAGGCAGGCAGTGACCAGTGTATAAAGTGAATTAGTTAACAAAAAACTAAAACAATAATGGAGTTGTATTGTCAGATTTGTTGGTCAACTTGATAGAGGCTGGAGTTATCACAGAGAAAGGAGTCTCAGTTGAGGAAATGTCTCCATGAGATAATATTAATATGGTTGCTCATCAGCTGTAAGGCATTTTCTCAATTAGTCATCAATGGTGGGAGGGCCAATTGTTGGTGGTGCTGTTCCTGGGCTGGTAGTCTTGGACTCTATAAGAAAGCAAGCTGAGCAAGTCAGGAGAACATTCCAGTAAGTCACATCTCTCCAAGAACTCTACATTAGCTCTTGCTTCCTGACCTGCTTGACTTCCAGCCCTGACTTGCTTTGGTGATGAACAACAGTGGGAAGTGTTAGATGAATAAAGCTAGCCAGGCAGTCCTGGCACAAATCTTTAATCCCAGCACTTGGGAGGTACAGGCAGATGGATTTCTGAGTTTGAGGCCAGCCTGCTCTACTGTCATTTCAGACAACTAGGGTTATAAGGCAAACCCTAGTTCAAAAAACCAAAATAACAACAACAACAACAACAACAACAACAACAAAAGCTATCTAGAGAGAAAAAGATGCTTGGTAATCTCCAAACTGAGCAAATTAAAAAAAAAACCCAAACAAAAACAAAAACAAAAACAAACAAACAAACAAAACAAAAAAACAAAAAACAAAAAACAAAAAAAAAAACAAGCAGTCTCCCAGCTGCCTTGAGCCAAACAGGTGATCAGCTTGGACAGCTGATTTGAGTTTGTTTTCAACCGTTGACACACATCCCTTCTCTTAGAACCCCTCTTTAAGCCAAGGTTGGTCCTTGGCAGTTATAGATGACACTAATTATTTTAGAAAATTTTGTGGTTGTTTAAGCATTTATTCTAGCATAGAATTCTCCACTATATACTTTATTTGGATCAGAGCGTTAGACTTCCATTGGATACTCAGTTTAGAACACTTAGTAGGTATCTGCATACTTGGTCCACCTGTCTGGCCTTCCTAGGAATAAAAATGCTTGTATATCATTGGCAGCTGCTTGAACCTAATCCAGACCAAAGCTGTTTTCACTTGACCGACATTCAGAATTTCCCTTACATGAGTGAAATGAACTGGGACACAATCGTGCAGAAGAGGCTCATTCTAGGCTTTGTTCAACATTGAGTCAAGACTTCCAAGTCCAAAACGTACCCACATTCTTTTCCCATAACTCTGTGCACAAGTCCACCCTGGGTCGTACTTGATGAGTACACCAGTTAAATAACACCCTGATGCTAGCTTTACAGAGAAGAAAATGGAGGCATATGTAGGGTAAGTTGAAAACCCTAAGTCACATGATTGGCAAGTCACTAAGCAGGATGTCAACATATGAACTTCTAGGCTTTAGCCACATATTTTTCTATAAGTGGTTCCAGTGTTCCTAATAGTCATTTTCAGAAATATTCTCATAGAAATAGAAGTTTCCTTATTGCAAAGAGGTACTCTTTAATGTCCATTGAAATCTATGATTTGGTTAATGGTAAAACTCCAGGATCATTCCTCCTCTTTTGTTAGTTTTTTTTTTTTTTTTTTACTGATCCATAGTTTTCCGGACTAATAGTGAAATTAATAATAATATAAATAAATTAATAAAAGTTAAAAAAAACTAATAGTGACAGAGAAATAATTTCCGTTGATTCAGTACCCAATCAAGGGATATTGTGTCTCATGGAATATTGCTGGGTAAGTGTTATGTTGGAGCCCTACTGAAGCTCCTCTCTCTTTTTCTTTCCTTGGTATTTAAATTACTCTACAGGATTTAGGAATATTGGCAAGAGCAATATGCTCTGCAGAGGCGTATAGAGACAAATCGTGGGTTTCTCTTCATGTCCAAGCGAGGCACTTGTCCTGGAGACATGGGCAACTGGCTGTTTCAATGAACAGCTGGAAAAAGTGCATTGTTAATGTGTCAGATGAAAGCCTTGTGGAAGTTGGAACAGTGTGATGGCATTCAAGTATGTCAGTGTCTACTCTAGTGAGTAAGAGCAAAGTGAGGTGACTATGGGGAACCCTGGGTGCCACCTGCCACAGACAACACCTTCCTTCGTTTAGCTGCTCCTCACACCCTAAGAGAACATCCACCTTATAGATCTTGGCCCTTTCTGTAAATCTGACTCTTTGCAGAATTTATCAAGTTTCAAATTCTTGGCCTCACATTCAGAAATCCTGATATTGAAACCTGGTTGTGGAACTTGGATGGTGACCAAGCAATGGCCATGATACTGGTCTACTGAGAATCCCATAATTTAAACCTTAGCAATATTGTTTTAGTATGGTCTGCTTCATTGTTCACCTAGGTATAGTTAGATATTTGTAAAATTAACTAAACTATACTATCAAAGAATGTAACAATGAATGCTGCCATTAAATACTATAAATTCTGAGAGAGAGAGAGAGAGAGAGAGAGAGAGAGAGAGAGAGAGAGAGAGAGAACCTGTTATTATTCTTGGGCTACCCCATCAAGACTATTCATTACTCTCTCTGTTAGTCTTCTATGTTTTAGGAATGATACAGGGATCTGAGGACTGAGCCCTGCTTTCCTTCTTACAGAAAGGCAGGCTCAATTGTGATCCCACTTTGAACTTGAAGAAGTGATTTTGGAGTCTAAAACTCTTCACAAAAAAAGATGCTCCTGGCAAAAAAGGAGTAGGAAATGAGGAAAAAGGGAAGGGCAGTTCATTTCAGATCTGCTAAGGCAGTACATCTTAGAAGCTTGCACCTGCATGATGTTGGGGGCTTATAATAATAAGGGAGGCACAGCAACAGAGGACATTATGTTATTTGTCTTCAGCCCTGTGATACAGTAACAAGCAGTAAGCAGAAGACAGTTTCCCAGGATTTAAAAGATATTGTCACAATTTCCCATCTGTAAGGTGTGGTACAGGTTTCTGAAGGTACATGAGCAGGATTCCTCTCAGAGACACAATGGGTGGAATAACCTCTACAGTATTAGCAGTGAAATTGCAATTTATCTGCACCTACTCATGGAAGTTATGTGTGATTACATACACACACACACACACACACAAACACACACACACACACACACACACACACACACACACACACACACACAATATGTATGTCTATATTCTGGAGTTCCAAAAACATTGTACCTAATTCTGATAGAGCAATGATCCAACGTTGAGAACTATCTTAGTTAGGCTTTTAGTGCTGTGAACAGACACCATGACCAAGGCAATGCTTATAATAAAACATTTTATTGGGGCTTGCTTACAGGTTCAGAGGTTCAGTCCATTATCATCAAGGCAGGAACATGGTAGCACCCAGGCAGGCATGGGGCTGGAGGAGCTGAGAGTTCTACATCTTCTTTTGAAGGCTGCTACCAGAAATCGCACTTCTGGGCAGTTAGGATGAGGGTCTTAAAGCACACACCCACATTGACATACCTACTGCAAAAGGGCCACAATTTCTAGTTGTGCCACTCCCTTTGCCAATTAATTTGGCCAAGGTTATATATATATATATATATATAAATATACACACACACATATATATATGTCGGACACTTTGTGCATCTGGAAACAGGTATTCCTCTATATATGGTGCTCACTGAATGCTCTATGGTGTATGGGACATTTGAGGTCCCCATGTGTCAAGTAAGTGTGCCTCTGTTTCTTTGTCATGTTCCCCTTGAAGACATGCCTTCTTCAAGTGCATCTTGATGCTGTTCTGAAAGAATTTATTACTTTCAACAAAGAAAAGTAAGTAACTCTGGGCTGTATACCAGTGACTTAAAATGATATCATATAGGCAGATTTTGTTTGCAGGGATTTCATATATATTATAGACCAAAGTCTGCCACAAGATAACCAGGATTCTTTGGTCCAGGAAGGCACAGGTCCAGGGTGATGACAAACTGACAGGACCACAGAAGCAGTGTGAAATAAGAATGTATTTTTCTGGATGTCTCCTAGTCGAGTCTGAAGGACTTTCGTCACCAGGATGAATGGGCTTAAAGGGGGGAGTATAGATGGTTAGGTTAGTGTGGCTAGGAGGCATCCTGGGCACCTCTGCCCATGAGGGACCACAGACACACATACATGGTATAGACAGGGGGGAGAAAGAAGGAGAGAGAGAGAGAGAGAGAGAGAGAGAGAGAGAGAGAGAGAGAGAGAGAGAGAGAGAAGAGAGAGTGTGGAGGCCGGCCATGACCACGTGGAGGGGGGAAGAGCCCCAGGGGCAGAGAGGTGAGAGAGTGTGGGAGCGCAGAAAGCAAAGAGAGAGAGGAGGAGCAAGTAGCCCCTCTTATAGTGGGCCAGATCTCTGGGGCAGGGCATACATGGCTATTGCCAGGTAGGTGTGGGGTGGAGCTTAGACAAAACCCCAACATACCCCAAGGTTTGGTTAATTAATTAAAGAAAAAGAAAAAAGAAAAGAAGGGACGGAGAATACAGTGAAGCAGGAATAGGGTCGTTGTTGAGATCTGGCTGCTTCATGCTGACATTGGGGCGACGTGTCTCTGCGGAACCTAGAGAAAGCTGTATGGGGGGGTGATTGTCCAGTCTCAGGAGGACAGGATGCTTCTTTGCTGTCCAGGGTTTGTAGAGACATTTGAAGATAGGTCAGGAGAACAGGTCCAGTAGAAGCTGTCTGCATTTGGAGAAGCTGAGAGGAGATTGGAGCATCTGAAGGTTGCTTCTCTGGAGCTGTCCTGGATATGGCAAGGGCCTGGACTTAACAAGATGTTGGAACACATTAGTATAGTTAGGGAATAAGACTAAGTACATTTGGGAGAAAGGAAAATTTTCTTAAGATGTACAATTGAAACCCAGAGGAATCCCACCCTTTGGAAAGGTAGTAAAGTGGGAACTTGGGCAGATGTACTTATCTGGATGGAGCCTACTTGGTCCATGAGCAGTAGATCTCGGTAGGTTTCCTGTAGCTAACAAGTTTATTAAAGAGATAACAACATGAGTTAACCACATGAACAGTCTTTAAGATGAGCCTTTGTGGATCAGAAGGAATAGAATTGAAGGTTGGGACAGTGACAGAGCAAAAGGGGAAATATAAAGCATTTAATGGAAACAGAGTTTAGGTAAGGAGATAACTGTCTAGCTGTCAATGTAGTCAGAAGTCTGAGGAATAAACAATAACTTAGCAGTTATATTATTAAAGAATGACAGATTTCAGTAGTCAGCAGTTCTTTGTGGTCTCTGGTCTCCATGGGGGCTTTGGTTGTCAGTCTGGCTTTCAAGCACAGAAGATGCACAGCTTTTTCTGTGGAATGGATACCCATGACATGAGAAATGGCTTACTTCTGTTTAGCTAAGTCATTTCACTCAAGGTATCCAGTTTTGTCCACTGCACTCTTTCAGGCAGCATCCTGTGGCGGTGTCCATCTTTCTTCTGAGACCTCCTGGGAGAAGCTGTCAGGCCTTTGGGAATTCTGTCTGTCTTATATCTAATTACAAATGTGTGACAAGATTGAGCACAAGAGAGGAGAGCAATAGTTAAGAGAGAATAGGAATGGAAATCTTAAGTAGGTTGACAGGTTGCATAGGTAGAGGAAAGTATATTGCCTTGGTTAGTAAAGACGCTAGGATCAGAGTAAGAAAGCTGGCAGCAATGGATAAAATTGTGGTGACAGAAAATGAGTTTGTCTAGGCAGATTTAGGCTTGTTAACATCAACTTGAGCACGCAAGCTATAGGAGCAAATGAGTTAAGGGTGTGGGAACACAGAATATGTGAGGTTCAGATTCTTTATCATTTACCAGACTGTTAATTTTAAAAGTATACAGTCGAAGACAAGTAGCACCCACTGGGTAGGGGAGGGAGTTGCTCTGCAAACTTAGCGTCCTAAAGAGTGCAGAAACAACTGAAAGGCAGCTAAGCCAAAGAGTCCAGACCGTCGTGAGGACCCTTGGGAGCTAGGGCTAGAAAAGCCGGAGCTTTAAAAGTGGGAGGAAGCATCCCGCCTGGACCAGGATTTTCAAGGACAGCTGCAAAAGCCAAATGGAGACTCAGGATCACTTCCGGATTAGGATACACCCGAGGGTGGGTCTAGAAGTCCTAAGCAGGAGTGTCGACTAGGCATGAGAGGAAACCCTTCGTTCCAAAAGAGGTTGGCCAGACTTCATTTGAAAGCTAAGGGTTATTTACTATTATGGTTAATGTTTATTTAAATTTTTAATCTGCTAGAGGGAAGAACCTGACATGTAGCCCACATCAGTGGAAGCCAGTGTAGACCGCTTGACTGTGGGAACCGGTCCCCCAACCTTGCTTCTCCTGCCTGTGCGTGGCTGCAAGACAAGTCATGGCCTGCTCTTTTAACAGTAGAGGACATTGGGAGTGGTGGGACCTCGCAGTGAAGAAGAGGAAAGACAGGGTGGTAGGGAGAACCCATAGAGCTGTGAGAGAATCGGGTAGTAGAATTGATGGGGCATCCCAGCAGCCAATGCAGAGCTGGGCATGGTCTGTGGCTAGGCTTTTGCAGGTAAAGGCCCTAGAAATCTGCATTGTAGCCAGCAGAGTGGGACAGTATGGTGGGGGGGGGGGGGGTTGCAGCAATGAGAAAGGAGTGCAGGCTTGTTGTGGCGAGGAGGCAGCATCGCTCAGCAGGGATGGAGCACAGCCGATTCTCAGAGCCTGGAGAGACCTCGCCATGGGTAGCAGTCACTGTCCCAACTCTGCAGCGGTTCTGATGAAAGTTAGTGATCGCGCATGCGCAGGGCAGAACTTCCTGTCAGCAGCGGAAGTAGGAAGTTAAGTAGCCTGCAGTGGCTGGGAAGTAGCTTGTTTCTTATCCTAGCAATGGCGCAGGTGGGGCAGAGCTGCCAAGGATGTGGCAGCAGACACAGCAGCTTCGTCAGCAGTTCTGGAGCAGGAGGGGGTCTGCCGTGGGCTGCAGCAGCCACAGCCAAGGCCGGGGCTTGGCCAGCGTGCCATGAGCCCCGAGGGCCACAAAGCCAGCATGCAGGAAAACAAGGGGAACCAGTAGAATAAATGATGCTGTCATATCAATAAGATGCAGGAGTGAATTAGATATCTGAGCCTGGTGGTTCCACCCAGATAGAGGGAGGGAACAGAACAGCAGCGGGGAAGTGCGGGAAGTGCAGAGACTATTGCTCTCACCAGTGGGGGTGTAAGACTTACACAGAGGCTTAATATCCCATGGTGTTTCTCATTCCTAGGTTTCAGCACCAAGTGAAGGACTTTCGGCAGCAAGATGAAGGGGCTTAAAAGGGGGGAGAATAGGGGGTTAGGTGAGTGTGGCTAGACGGCGTGGGCAAAGGTGTCCAGGCGGGCCCTTGCCTGGGCATCTCTGCCCCTGAGGGACCACACACCCACATACATGGTATATAATAGAGTTTATTCAGAATAGGGGATGGGAGTTAGTGGTAGAGAGAGAGGGGGAGAGAGAGAGAGAAAGAGAGAGAGAGAGAGAGAGAGAGAGAGAGAGAGAGAGAGAGAGAGAGAGAGAGAGAGTGGAGGCCGGCCATGACCACGTGGAGGGGGGAAGAGCCCCAAGGGCAGAGAGGAGAGAGAGTGTGGGAGATCAGAGAGCAAAGAGAGAAAGGAGGAGCAAGTAGCACCTCTTATAGTGGGCCAGATCTCTGGGGCGGGGCATAACAGGCTATTGCCAGATAGGTGTGGGGTGGAGCTTAGACAAAACCCCAACACAGTCAACATCTCAAATTAAACATCACATTCCTCTGTAAAATGCTAGGGTTTCATGGGCAATATAGGATGTTTACCCAAAGTCCAGGGCACATGCAGTTAAAGGGTTTCCTCACCTTGGCTCCACCATCATGCTATCCTGGGAGCTGAAGAAGGATGGTTCCCATGTCTGCTCTTCCAGACAAAGATGGCGGTATTGTAAAGTTTGGGAAGCTGCCTGGCTCGAGCTGTCTTCAAAGAGCACTTATGCCTAGTCCGCCAATTGTATTCTTCTCTGTGCCATGCCCGGTGCCACCATAGGCCTCTGAGGCCCCTGATGATCAGCTCTGATAGCAGCCTCTAGCCCCCAGCCTGATGAACTCACCAGCTGTAGCCCTAAGGCACAGCCTGGTAAACTAACCAGCTGCAACCCTAAGGCTCAGCTTGGTGTGCTAACTAACTCACTACTACTCCAATTATCTCTCTGAGTTAAAAGTACCTACTGTCCCCTGAATCTCACATGGATAAGGTAAAAATGTTGTTTTGGTCAAAAACTCCCTAGGTGGAGTCTGCAACACAAAAGCAGTTCCTCACAAACTTCCCTTGCCATCCAGGTCGTCCTTGGTAGACATATCCTGTCTGCATAACAAGCAAGCTCAAGAGTTAAAAGCAGAACAGGCTTAACATGTCAGTGGATGTCCCTGGAATATACAAATTCAGTTGCAAGACAGAAAGCCTGGCCTCTGGAATGGGGGAAGGTAGCTATGATCCAGGTACCAACTCAAATGTAAAATCTTTCTATTTTGTCCAATATCCATTCATATGGCAAGAACCTTGTAAGGTTTTTCTGATGTAAATACCCTTAGTCTGGACCTATTGTTTGTAATCTACCTGCTCTTAAGAGAGAAAGAACAAAAGAAAGAAAGTAAGAAAGAAAGAAAGAAAGAAAGAAAGAAAGAAAGAAAGAGAAGAAAGGAGGAGAAGAAAGAAAGAAAGAAAGAAAGAAAGAAAGAAAGAAAGAAAGAAAGAAAGAAAGAAAGAAAGAAAGAAAGAAAGAAAGAAAAGAAAGGAAGAAGGAAAGAAAGAACCTGTGATTTAGAGTTCCTGGAATTTTTTTACAGTGATTACATAAATGATTAGAGCAAAGCTTAGCAGAATTTTGGCTACAAGATGGATTCTTTCATATCTATATTTGCTTGGTTATACTATTTCCCTGTCACTAGGAAGGAGGAGAGTTTTCAGTAGTATAGTAAATTGCCAAGTGAGATTTTCATCTTATGAATATACAGGAAGTTCCACTTTTTCCTAGGACACTTTTCTTACCTCTGTCTGTAAAATATGATTTTCCAGGTTTCACCGGGCCATCATGGCAATATATTTTTAAGTTTTTATTTTTATGGCAATAAAAAAGGATGCAATTCCAGGATGGAGATTTTGAAATAGCAGGAGCCTTTTTTTGTCGCTGTTTTTTGATTGTTAAATTACCCCTGTGTAGTATATTTGTGAACTGGAATGTAAGCATGGTGACTATTTATAAAGTCTTAACATTTTCAGGCATGAGATGAATGAGAGGTAGCCACTGGACAAGCTGCAGGAGCCAGTTCTCCCCTTTCTACCATTTGTGGGCCCTTGGAATTAAAGTCAGGCTTATTCATCAATGGCTCTAACTACTGAGCCCAACATGATGACTTGTAAAAGCTTTCTTAGCTCAGACTTCGTTATAAATTGAGGCAACAGTGAATGAACTTTAGTGTTACATTCATATAGTTATTCATTTGTTTATTCATGTACAGCTTACATTCATATATTTATTCATTTACTTTTGTAACAACAATGATTAAAGACAAGAAGGCCGTGGATTTGGGAGGGGCTGGGTCTGACAAGAAATGGGTAGTAGTGAGAAAATGGACATAGAAATGTTTTAATTATCTTTTAATTACATTTTAAAAGAATGAAAAATTTTGCATTATATGGTATCATTTCAAAAGTTTAAATTCCTTTCTCCTTTAATGAATGATACTCTCTCCCACCATACCTCTCTCTCCATACTTTTTTCCATTAAGAGTAAAAAGAGAATCTAATCAAAGACAAGGAAATGTAGCCTTGGAACAAACCAAAAACAACACAGAAGAGGAGGATTGGCAGAATAACAACCCATAAAATGCTTCGTAGGACAGTGTTTGGCACCTGGCTGGAAACTCCTGATTACCACAACAGAAGACCTGACAGCAGTTCTTGCTACTCCTGTACCTCATGACTTAGAGAATGTGATTGAAAAGTCCTCAAAAGTGGTGCCACTCTGCAGCAACAGGAGAGGAAGTGAATTCCTTGTTCTGAGCACTTCAGTACTGGCTTCTGTACACACTGAGTCTGTGACCTTAAGGGAATCATTTAACTACTTCCTCTGTTTTAGTTCCCCACTGAAAAGGTAGAGGGTTATTTCAGAAGAACTGGCCTTTGCTCTTTTAATGCTACAGTTGTTCTAAACAGCCTTCATTCTTATTTTTAAATGAATATTTGAATGTAGATTTATTCTTTATTCCTTTTGATGACACTGTGAAACATGAACACAGTGAGCCACTTCAGGACTAGAGAATATCACACAGTGGCCAGAATTCCAAAGCTTGATTGTGGAGGAATAAAGATGTTCCATCAGGAATAAATACATAGGTCAGATTAGAAGTAGGACCTTGCAGTGGGAGACTGCATCTGCAAGGAATCAGTTTGCAAGTGCCTCCTGTGCATGTGGCCTCTCCCCTTCTCTTCTGCCTTTGAGGTGGCCTTGATCAATTGAACAAAATTCCACTGATAGGAGTCACACACACAGAAGTTGAGCAAATGCTGCGGGTTGGGAAACAGTTTTTTTTTTTCAGCATGGCAGTTGCAAAATATCATATGCCAGTATTTTTCTACCTTGAGGGCAAATGTCCCTCAAGATTATCAGAGACCAGCTTCTGCAGAGGATCAGACAGTACTGCTGAACTAAAGGGTTACTTGCACCTGTTCAGTGATGTTACACCATATAGTAGAGTTTTGCATGCTACATTTGGAAGCCAGCAAACTTTTCCTTGAGAAACTCCTAGCTCTCCAAAGTGAAAGGGAAAAAAGTTAATAGCTTTTTGTTGTCAAGAAACATCAATATGATTTTGTGTTCTTTGGACCTTTGTTTTTCATAGAGCTTAACTAAAATATGGAACAATTTTACATATGCCTACATGTCTTCCCTCCTGAGTTACATTTAAAGCAGCAAGATGGCTTATAGATCCCAGAGGTCAAATTCAGGGATACTGATGCCCTCACACGATATAATCACTGTGAGAAGCTGGCATTATCGTCTTGCTACTAAAAATATTGTTGAGGTCTGACTCTTTGTTGTCTGTGTATTTCAGTTATGTGCAAAGTATAATTCACCTAACTGTTCATATGTTGTAACTCTACTGAGCTCATGAATATGAGATGTTTGAAGAACTTCTTCAGGTGCCCCACTGTTTACACTGGGTAAAACCAAGATATAGATAGTTGTACAGAGCACTGTTTCCAACACTTGGGAAACTGAGGCCATCTAATGGTGTTCCCTATGGATAGTACAGGCATAACCATGGTGACAGCACTCTGGTCCAAAGGGCCAGCTTGATTAACGCATGTCATTTGGAAAAGGCAGACAGGTGGAAGTAATTGGTCGACACCTAGGAAAGAAAGCTTGTGTAGAGAAACAAGACCTGAAGGTGAGACTAGCATTTATAAATCTCCATATTCTAGTGTGACTGGGACATGGTGCTTCTCTACTAAGAGAAAACACACAGACACACACACATGTAGAAACATATAAAGACTCAAAGCCCACCTCTTTCATTCAGCCCCTGTCTCTGAAGTTCTCAAATGTTATTTGTGACATTTTGGTTGTACTCCATCACTGTTTAACCCGGAGCATTTCCCTGACCTTCAGAGGTGTGAATGGGTGAAACATAGCAACCCAGAGATGAGCCTGCAAGTATCAGGGTCCATGTGCATGCTCCAGATTCCACCTTTTGTTCTTCTGTATTGATGACACTATGTGATGGATATGTTATGCATTTAACTTCCCTCATCTGGCCACTCCTGCTCTTGGACCTTGTCAACATGCTCCAAAACAGGAGCCTAAAGGCCTGCAGGGCCAACAGGTCTCCACAGGGTGATTTGGACTGTTCTGTTCTGTGTCTTTAAACATTTAGATAGGGGTAGGAGCTCATGTGACCTCAAAAATTTAAATCTCTAGATTGTATTCCCATTTTGCATCTTTCTGAGCACTGTTGCTTCCAGAAGTGGGGATATGCTGGTTACCATGCAGGGTAGGAGTTGGGTAAATGACTGGTACACAGTGTGTGGCTAGTTAGAAAGAAAAACAAACAGAAACAAATGCAGTGGGTTGTGCTGTGACTCAGTAGAAGAATATGTGCTCAGCATGAGTGAAAACCTCGGTAGATTCCCAGCACACACACAGAGATAGAATCACTGAAACTGGCTGTGTAGAATAGCTGGTTCTGAGCACCACATACTGCTGTGCATTTTAAGAAGAGGAAAAACATCAAGAAGAAAACAAACCAAGCAAGCAAGAAAACAAACAACAACTTTTCCAAAAACTGGTAATTGCTTCTTTGTTTTATTTCCTAATTTGGGCTAAAAGTTAGCACCCACCAGATGAAATATACTTATTTCTGGGAAGGATTAGTTCTGAGAACTTCAGAAACCAGTGGGACTACTTTATCCTTTCTTCTGTTCCCAGTGCAATCTGTCCAAGCAGATTCCTATCCCCCCTTATTCTACAGAGCATCTCAAAGGCCTGAGCTGTGTTTGAAAATCAAAATGTCCTGGATGTAAATCACTCTGGGCACTGCAGTCAGAAATCTTCAGGGCATTCCCACCTACTCTTCGTGGAGGGATGGTGCAGGTAGCTAACTTTGGGCAACCCTGGTAAGATCCTGACTCCCTAGAATGATGCATCCGCCTAAGAGCCAATGATCCTATTGCAACCCTGGTGATAGGTATGAATCTCAAGCAGAATAGAGCATTTTTTGATACAGGGTTTCTCTGTGTAGCCCTGGCTGTCCTGGAACTCAACTTGTAGTCCAGGCTGGCCTTGAATTCAGAAATCTGCTTGCCTTTGCCTCACAAGTGCTGGGATTGAAAGTGTGTGCCACCACAGCCTGGGCCAGCATTTCTAAATTAACCCCAGTGATCTAATTAATTAGTGGAAGTCCAGAAATGCCTGGATTTCCTATCTTTATGGCTGTCTTGGTGACTCTTGAATTAGTAATTAGGAAGGCAGCTGTTGGTATTATTGCAGCTATTGATACTCTTGTTGCTGCTCAAGGTTGACAGGGATTCTGGGCTGCAGTGTTTCATATGCTCAGTTGCCAAGCATGGAAATTGCTTGGCTCAGCACCTCCGTGTTCCTGTGTTCTGTCCTCAAGATATCTGTCTTTTACTCCTGTTCACCTGCGATTGCTAGTCACTGCAATTTCAGTGTGCCTGCTCAGTATGACACGCTGAGTTTCTGTATTTCATTCTCTGTGCTGTTCTCAACTGGTGGCCGATTAAAAAGCTGCCATACCAAAAGAAAAGTTATATGTATAAATATATATGTGTGCTTCTGTTGAGCTATAGCATATGTGATAAAAACGTGCATTCATGGATTAAAATGTCTTCTGTAACAGTATTCCCTTGGTGTTCCTTTGTCAACTGTGTGTGTCTTGGCCCTCCCAGGTTATCTGCTCTTACTTCCATTTCCATTAAGCAGAAAGTCTCTTTAGCATGTATGGCGCTGTTGCTCTGTAGCTGGAACAGGAACAGTGAAAACAGGAACAGTGCAGGAACATATAAAGGCCTGCATAGATGCCTCACCAGCCATAGTGCAAGGAATGGCTTATGCTGCAGCTATGAAAGGACAGAAATTCAGCACCTATGTTAAACAATCCTATGGTAGAGGAGGAAAAGGAACCTCCAAGCCTACTTGTTTTAAATGTAGAGAGTCAGGACATATGCAAAGGCAATGTCCAGGAAATAATAAGAGCAACTCCAATAAAAGGAGTGCTCCTCCAGGAGTTTGCGCTCATTGCCAAAAAGGCAAGCATTGGAATGATGAACTGAAATCAAAGCTCCACAAGGATCGACCACCCTTTATAGGGGAAAAGAAAGGAAAACTCAACTTAGATTTTTTAAATCAGAGGCAGCCCCTCAGCCAGAAACTTGAAAGAGAGGAAACTTCTGTTAATATGGACATAGAACTACTAACCTCAGACAAGCAAAATAAACAGCATTTTTCATAAGGGCCAATAAAGGCTCTTTTAATATAGATAAGGTGAAATAAAAATTAAAAAAATCCTATATGGCTCAATTATGGCCCCTAACGGAAGAAAAAAATACAGACTATAAATAAACTTGTACAAAAACAATTGGCAAAGAAACATATTAAGAAAAATAACAGTCCTTTAAATACTTACATATCTGTAATAAAGAAATTCAACTCTGTACCCCATTTTTAATAGGTTTACTTGGTTTTCTGGGGTCTACTTTCTTGAGTTCTTTGTATATATTGGATATTGGCCCTCTTTCTGATGTAGGGGTTGGTGAAGATCTTCTCCCAATTTGGTGTTTGCTAATTTGTCCTTTTGATGGTGTCCTTTGCTTTACAGAAACTTTGTAATTTCATGAGGTCCCATTTGTTAATTCTTGATCTTAGCGCAAGTTCTAAGAGCAAGTTCCATTAGTGTTCTGTTCAGGAACTTTCCCCATCTACCGATGTCCTTAAGGGTCTTCCCCAGTTTCTTTTCTATTACCTTCAGGGTGTCTGGCTTTATGTAGAGGTCCTTCATCAATTTGGAGTTGAGTTTAGTACAAGGAGACAAGGATGGATCAATTCACATTCTTCTGCATGCTGGTTTCCAGTTGAACCAGCACCATTTGTTGAAAAGGCTATCTTTTTTTCCATTGGATGTTTTCAGCCCCTTTGTCGAGGATCAAGTGGCCATAGGTGTGTGAGTTCATTTCTGGATCTTCAATCCTGTTCCATTGATCTGCCTGCCTGTCACTGTACCAATACCATGCAGATTTTAACACTATTTTTCTGTAGTATTGCTTGAGGTCAGGGATACTGATTCCCCCAGAGTTTCTTTTGTTGTTGAGAATAGTTTTAGCTATCCTGGGTTTTTTGTTATTCCGGATGAATTTGAGAATTGCTCTTTATAACTCTATGAAGAATTGCGTTGGGATTTTGATGGGTATTGCGTTGAATCTGTATATTGCTTTTGGCAAAATGAAAATTTTAACTATATTAATCCTGCCAATCCATGACCTTGGGAGGTTTTACCATTTTTTGAGGTCTTCTTCTGTTTCGTTTTTCAGAGTCTTGAAGTTCTGGTGATACAGATCTTTCACATGTTTGGTAATAGTCACCCCAAGGTACTTTATAGTGTTTGTGGCTATTGTGAAGGGTGTTATTTCCCTAATTTCTTTCACGGCCTGCTTATCCTTTCGGTATAGGAAAGCTACTGATTTGCTTGTGTTGATTTTATAACCTGCCACTTGGCTGAAGTTGTTTATCAGCTGTAGGAGTTCTCTAGTGGAGTTTTTTGGGTCACTTAAGTAGACTATCATGTCATCTGCAAATAATGATAGTTTGACTCTTCCTTTAAAATTTGTATTCCTTTGACGTCCTTATGTTGTCTAATTGCCCGAGCTATTACCTCAAGTACAATATTGAAAAGATAAGTAGAAAGGGGGCAGACCTATCTAGTCCCTGATTTTAGTGGGATTGCTTCAAGTTTCTCTCCATTTAGTTTGATGCTGGTTACCAGTTTGCTGTATTTTGCTTTTACTATGTTTAAGTATGGGCCTTAAATTCCTGTCCTTTAGGCAGGGAGCCTAAAATGGACCAAATACTTTAATCTCCTTCAAGAGGGGATATTCATATATGTCACCACAGGATACTAACTCCTCACTTGAGATCCCTGAGCAGCATGTGTGATCTACAGCTGTTCAGAGAGACAGCAGAGAAAAGAAAAGCAAGAGAGACAGAAGACAAAAGAGAAGCTACAAAAGCTTTCACTGGCTCCAAAGAGACTGCTGACTGCTGACATGGACGCAGCTAAAGAAGCTAACAAGAGAAGCTATAGAGTTGGTGACTGTTCTGTAGCAGCCACAAACTCTTTAATTTATTTTCCTTGCATTGTATGATTAATTGCTATGCATGTAGACTTACCAATTTTGTGGATTCTGACATAGATAAATATATAACAGTCATGATTCTAGAATCATACAACATATGATTCTACATATGTTATGCTTCTTATAGATTTCTAAGATGCTTTTACAGCTATTTAAAAGATTGAAGGGGCTTATTAGACTAAAGCATTTTATGACAGCCTTGATATTAAATATTAGTGCTTTGATTACAATTATAACTTCATTTAAAGCTCCATCAGTGACTCTAGTCTCAGAAATGAAGCCTGCATACCTCGTTAATGATTTAAATAAAAATATTTCTTTGATGCTACTAAAGCAACAAATTATAGATAAGAAAGTAGAAGCAAAGTTTGATGCTTTAGTGGATGTAGTTTTTGGATTAGGACAAGAGGTAGAAAATATTAAGATTCAGCTTTCTACCAGGTGCCATGTAAGCATTCGATACATATGCATAATGCCATTAGCCTATGATAAACAACATAATTGGACTCTTATTAAAAATCATGTGTTCGGAATTTGGAAAGATAATAGTATTACTCATGATATGGCTCAATTACAAACTCAAATTTCAGCTATGAGCAAGGCATATGATGGGTCCACAAATCTAGAAGACTTAGCTCAATCTATTAGTCTTGTTCTGCAGTCTCTGAACCCTCTAAGTTGTTTACATTGCATCATTGTCATCACTATGGCTACAGGAATAACCCTTTTTCTCCTCCTTATTCTTCCATTCATTTTCAGACTAGTCTTCTCCTCCATTTCTGCCAAAAGAGATATTTATGAGCTTCAATTAAAAAAACTAGAAAAGGGAGAGATGCCACACCAACCCCAGTATATTCTGTGTGGCAAAAATTTTCCACAGAATGATGAATTGACTCAGAGGAGAAAGTCTCCTGGAAAGTCTGTGGAAATCTCCAGTTGGAGAATAATTCTGTGCCTTTGTTCTCAAAATCAGTTTTCTCTAAAATTTCCTCTTTTCCTCTCTCACATGTTGATCCTAAGAGCCCTGGCCGATACTCCATATTTTGAAGTGGAATCACTGACTGCAAACTGTTTTTAAGAGCTACAACATTTTGCCTCATAGTCATTTACATAATTACAACCCCCAACATAATGCAGGTTTATATGGCTATGCATATGTAGAAGAGGGTGGCTCTGACACTGTACTAAGGAAAGCATTGATTAAGTTTATACGTTTTTACAAGTTAAAAGGTAAATGTTAGATAAGAATTTCACCTGGGAACTCATTAAGCCCCAGGGTGTATAAGAAACTTGAAACTCTTTTTAAAGGTTTGCTGTTAACTACAAGTAGCTCTGTATTCTAATCAGGAAGATACTACTAAGTATCTACAGATACTATCAAGTATCTGTAAATTGATCCTCTAAATCTGTTACATGAGAAGCATTGTGCCTGATTGATTTTGCATTTCCTTGTGCCAAATGCTTATAATAATTGTGCCTGACTTACTGGCTACATCTTTTGAAATGGTAATGGCAACTCTTCTTGTATAAAAATCCTTATTTAGAGCTCCTAGATACATTCAGATTCAAACCTCCTCTGCTGTTCTTTCTGTTTGCCACCACTGAACCTATATCTCTCCTGAAATCCAAAGTCTGCCCTCAGATTAGAATCCTCCAGGCTGGGATTCTCCTCTACCCCCCTGGGTCCTGCTTATTTTCCACAGCCATAGGTGGATGTTCCAAGGCCCATAATCTGAACTAGACAGACACCAGAATCTTTGGGAACTTTCAACTAACTCATAGGCTCATCACAGCTCCACAGTTAGAAAACTGGGAGATCCAGGGCCTGTTCTGGAGTTAGTGGGCTTGGAATCTCTGCTCACCAACTGCCTTGTAGCCCCTGCCACACTAAGTTTCCTATATGCTTTTGCCATTAGCCAAAGGTTGGGTTTCAGCACCCTAGCTTCTGAAGAGCACCAGCCTCAGGTGTATGCTCTCATTTTTCAGGTTGCACTTGTCCCTTTCTCCTCTGTCTTCTCCTCAGATGTAAGTTTCTTCCGTGATGGATTGGTGTGAGAAGAGCGACTTCTCAAAAGTTCTTTGGGACCAGACTGCTTTTGTTACTCCTAACACTGTTCAGTGTCCTCACTCCTGACCTGTCCAAGTGTGACGATCACTTACTGGAGGCTTCATTGGTATGAAAGTTAGCCAATGCATCAATACTTCATATAGCTGTTTCCAACTTCCTCTATGCTCCATCCCAGTAAAGATCATTGTAAGTGACTACCACCCATTTAGAAGCCAATCAAACATTTAGCAGGCTTAACTGGCTGTTCCTGGGTCATGAGAAGGGAAATATCTTTGACCACTCCTGAGGTTGGCGAAAATTAATCTTTTTGGCTGAATATATTGAGGGAATCTCTCTCCTCCTGAGTTTCCAAGGCAGATAAAATGAAAATCTAGAGAGATGCCAATGACCAGTATAGCCTTGACAAGGAATGAGCTTTACTGGGGCAGAAGCACTTAGTTGGGAAGGCTGGATTGAGATGGAAACTGCCTGGGTTAATTATTTCCATTCAGCAATCTCAAGTTTGCCCTATTTTATCTGAGCTCTTTAGACATCCTAAAACCCCACTTCCAGACCTGCCCATGTACCCATCTTGCCATATGCAAATGAGAACTGGATTCAGGAATGTTTCCCAACACAGGGAGAGAAATGATGGAGGTTAATAGCCAAAAGGATCTAAAAGACCTGACTTAAGCTTTGATCTCTTTGTTCGTGGGGGGTTTTATGTTTCTGTTTTTACAGTTCTGGGGATCGAAACTAGGGACTTTTTCCCGCTAGGTAAACAAATGCTCTGCCCACAAGCTTCATCCCCAAGGATGGACGACCTATAAACACTCATTACACAAGTCAAAACTTCCAACTTTCTAATATGCACAGTGAAGCTCCCAGAAGTGAGGGCATGGCCAGGAGTTTTTTTCAGACATTTTTCAGACTCTTAGAGATCACTTGCTGAAGGATACATGGTGTGCTTTTAGATGGGGGCTTATGCTCCATGCCTAGACTTTAGCGACTAAGATGATGGTGTGTACAGAAGGGCATAATAACCTCTGTTTGGAGAAGACACGTACATGCACACACACACACACACACACACACACACACACACACACAAACACAAAAAATACATAAAGGCACAACTTAATAAAACCCTTTTTAAAGTTTTGTTTCAAAATCAGCTAGACTTATTCCCAATAAACATTTTTTACACTTATTTTAAATGTTATTGCTTATTAGAAATCTTAAGTGATTTCCAAGGTTTCACCTTTCATTGTCAGGTCAGTGGCTCACAGTTCAATGTAAATGAAGGGAAATAGACATTTCTTCTTTTGTCTTGTATGGTATGTGAGTGTGAGTGTGTGTGTGTGTGTGTATGTGTGTGTGTGTATGTGTTTGTGTGTGTGAAACATATACATCTAGATATGGCTGTGCAACCGTGTGCATGATGCATGATCCTCGGAACCAGGAAAGGACATCATATGTTCCTTTGTAACAATTTTCACCACTGAATCAAAATCTCTACCTCAACTTGAATGTACCAAACCCAGCTGTCCTTCTGTCTCTACCTCATCCCCAGCACCATGGTTATGGGTACATATGTTAGTCATATCTAGGTTTTTAGGTGGGCACTGAGATTGGAACTCAGGTCTTCTTTCTTATACTGTGAGCTCTCCTACCCACTGAAACATTTCCTAGACTCCCAGATTTTCAATATATTAGGTGAAATGGTTTTCCTCACACAAACTACTGGAGAGCAAAGATGGTCACTTTGTAATTATTTGAGTAACCAGGTTTACATTAACAGTCAGTTGGTGAGCTATTTTGCTTGATTCTTTAAACTCAGCTAACTCAATACACAGTTTTCTTCATGGTTCAAACCAAATAACTCTTCAATCTCCAAGCTGCCTCACAATTAGTACAGGTCACAGGGGGACTCACTATCTTTCCAAAGCCACAAGACACAGAACTGAACACAAACACACCATGTCTCAATGGGGAATTTCGAGGAATGCTGGCTGCCTGGACCTGCACATGACTGCATTACAACTCATGCTGGGCTGTCTAGGGGAGAAACTGTGAGGCTTGGGGCAAGAAAGAATGTCAGGAAGCACTCGCCTTTTGGAAGGGACTTAGCAGAAAGAGCAGAAATGTTTCCAGGGTTAGGACTCAGGCCTTTGGAGTTAGACCTCTGTATATCACAATAAAGAAAATCCAAAGTGCTACTGAACTTTGAAGATGGAGTGAGGCTATTTTGGCACATAACTATAATGCTATTAGTTTTAGAAAAACAACCCCCCCAAAAAAACTTTGAGATCTCAGATTTTCCTCTGGAGAAGCTGCTTTAATTGATCCAGAGAGACCATATCAACCTTTTGAATCTGTGGCCCTTTCAGAAAGAACGTTGATAAACAAATTTCCACTGCGATCTCAGAAATAACTTGGCAGTTGGAGATTGCCCGAGCTTCACTCACGTGCCAGCGATCTTGGTGAGCAACCCTAGAGCAAAATGAAACTCATTGTCATTTTCCTCCCTGATACCCACTGACTGGGGCTGTCTTGTCTGTGTAGCAGAACCAATTTGCATTTAAACTTGTAATTCAAGTAACACAGTTGCCAAGAAAAATTACAGTTGTGGAGCTGCTCAGGAATGCTCAGGATTTACTATCCTTGGTGCTACTTATAGTGAATGAAGATAGGGGCACATCCTGAGATGGCACCTTGAGGACTTGGAGAAGCTAGCTGCTCCTTGCTTGAGTGGAATATAAGGTTTTCGGGATACATTGGAAGTGCCAAGTGCAGTGCAGATGACCCAGCTGAATTCATTTTTCATGACCAGGGAGACCCTGGAGGGCCTCAGGTATGGGCAACCAGACAATGCTGGAGGCCCAGAATTGCAATTCATTTACATGTCTCTTCCCCATCATGTGGCCAGTGGTGGTAGTATATCCTGTACTGCTGCCAAACCTGGCAATTGAGGTATTTAGTTTACATGCTGCAGAACTGTCAAACACCCTTTGCATCTAAAAGTCCTTCTGTTTTCCTGGATATGTCCCCAAATTTGAATTGTAGTTCAAAACTTCATTCCTGTCTTTTTCTGCTAATGTTGCCTTTAGAATGAAAGCACCATGAGATCTTTAAAGTAACAAGATTCCTATTATGATTTAAAAGAGTCTTTTCCATGATTAGAACGGAAGGGAGCTTTCTTAAGGAAATTCCATTCTCTGCTACTTCCAAGTCCTTATGTATCCAAACTGCTCATATTTCTCTTGTTTTCAGTTTTATTACAGCCTACAATCAGGGCTCGGGGCAATGTCACAGTGGCAGAGTTTTGCCTAGCATTCAAGCGGGCCTGGACTCAGTTGTCCAGCATCACAAAATGAAATAAACAAAAATTCCCCACCTCAAAAACAATACCCAAAACATAATCCACACATCAAATGACTTACAAGAAGAACAGAGGAGTGGCCCCTGGTTCTGGAAAGACTCAGTACAGCAGTATAGGGCAAAACCAGAACAGGGAATAGGGAAGGGGTAGATGGGAGAACAGGGGGAGGGAAGGGAGCTAATGTGACTTTCGGGGTGTTGGTGGCCAGAAAAGGGAAAATCATTTGAAATATAAGTAAAAAAATCGAATAAAAAAGATAACTTAGCAAATACAAACAAATCAGGGTCATGATTGATTCTGGAAATGGTACGAGAGGAACATGGGCTTCCACCTCTGACAGACTGCCCTGATCAGCAAGGCAGACAACAGGGTTCCTGGAGCTACCTAAAACAAGGTCAGAAGGGCAAAGACACAAGGAGACTGACAGCAAGTCTAATCCTGATCAAGCTGTCAAATTTTATGTTTTACATAAGTCAGTATAAAGGGAAGCTCACACGGTTTGGGAGGGGTAAAGGGGGGAACAATCTCAGGGGGTTGGCATCATTCTAAGAAACATAATTTCTGGGTAAAGTTAGTTATTGATGCTGGAATTTTGGCATGATAAAGGGGGTCAGGAGGAGGTAAAGTTGAAAAGGGTTGCTAGAGTAACCTATCCATAGATGAACTTAGAAAGGAAGGGGTATCGACATCTATGTAAGAATGGTTCCTCTGATGGAGATCTAAATGAGAATGACCACTGTTATCAAGGTCTCCTGGCATTGAGATCTGGGTGGGGATGGCTTCTGGTATGGAGATTTCTTGGCATTGAGATCTAAGTGAGGATGGCTCCTGACATCTCCACCTTCTCTGTATAGTAGAGACCAGAGTTCAGACAGCCATTGATGTAAAGCAGATAAGGAATCAAAATAATGGGACAGTGCTTGTCTTAACAATCGACCCAGTCATCCAACATCCTGTTCCCATTAGGATGTCTCTGCCAGTCTCCAGAAACTCCTGTCTTAAGTGGGACTGGATCTGGGAAGTTGCGAGTCATTGACTAACTACCCAGAAATTTAATTGTTACTGATGCCTTCAGCTTGTGGGGTTCCTTCTGGATTCCCAGCTGGAATGGCTGTGACAAAAATGCAATCTCTGTTAAGGTACTAGAGTGTGCTGTTTGGGCTGTTTTGCACTGGGGATATAGGTAGCCATCTCTCAATCCTACAAAGCCAAACGATGGTAATGTAGAGATAGGTTCTCTGCAAGGTCGGCTCAAAGAAGTGGATACTTCAGTGGATGTGGATTGATCCCACAAGTGAAAAAATTCTTCAGAGTGATAATAAACTAAGTGAGGAATCATCTTAATAAGGATGAAAAACTCAGGCCTCACACCATTCTTTTGATTTTGAAAAACTGAGGTGGTGAGGCAAGGAATAAGGCCATCAAGGCATGCCAACCATGTTCCTTCTGGGGGGGAGAATAAAATAATTGCCAGGAGGGGGAAATTAGGTTTGATTACAAATGTGAGCATAAAATGAGGGGTCATTTGTTCCACTAGAAATCACACAAAAAGTCGCTGGATATATATTTGGGTTAATGAAAGACCTGTACAAGTGCCCTTTTGCAAATGGCAGCGCTGTGGATCATCAGCATGGGGGGTATCACCAAGAACAGCAGTTCCTTCATAAAAGTGTGGTTGGGAATGGTAGTACAACCAGCAATCCTCAACAAGTTCAGAGGAAATGTCATTTAAGTTGAGATATATCTGATTAACTAAAGAAGGTACAAGATTTTTAGTGGAAGCTGGCTGTACAGGCAATTTTGTGGTTGATGCCTTAGCTGCTGGTTGGAGAGGAAATACAGAAGGTAGGGAGGTGCCTTTAAAAGCAGGAGCATGGGTGGTGTCTTGATCAATTCCTTTAGGAGGAACAGGGTTATGTATCAACATAGAATTAGGTCCCATTGGGACTGGCTGGGCATGATATAAAGGCTCTTTAAGGAGCTTAATAGAGAAAATAATACCTGCATCAAAGCCAAGTACATAGAGGCGAAGACCCCATTCATAGCCTATTTGTCAGTGTAGATTGGGAGATTTTGCATGGGTAGTGAATGTAGTTCATAAAGGTGTGCACCATCCTTTTGTAGAAGGATTAGAGGCCAGGCAGGACTCATCATATTTTTGAGATCTAGCTGAGCGTGTAACATTATGCTTTACTTGAATGTAATCCCACAAGAAGTTTAAAGGCTCTCTCAAGGGTCCCAAACAACCAAAGTAAATCCTGTGGATGTGTTAAAGAAAATAAATGACAGGCCACCTTCTATCTTGTCTACACTTGAAATTTGTAATATTTAAATATACAGCCTTATGACACCCTGAAGGAGGGGCAATCAGCAGTAGCCAATATCTCCCCTTTAATCTGTTTATAATTAGTTTAATTTTGAGCTAAATAAAATTGCCATGCAAAGAGGGATGTTGATGTCTGTGGTGTAAGCATTAGTAGGAGACATCCAAAGGTGTTGAGGACTGTATCCATTTTTAATGATTTTAATCGGCATCATTATTTGTCTCAGCATTAGCATAGTTTGACAGCTAGCATGTTCCTTCTGCATCCTGTAGAAAAAACACAAGCATGCCCTCTTTTCTACACTCAGAGTGTTCCCTGGCATTAAAATTTTAAAATTTTTGTAGTATATAAAGATATGATTCTCCCCTCTTTTATTTATTAAAATATTGTTGTAAAGTTTTATGGGCCTGTACAATAATATTTTGTCCTTGAGGGTTATAAGGAATCTCAGTAATATGAATAATAATAAATAAATAATAAAACATCTTACTGACTTTAATAATCAGTTATAATATTTGTCTTACTGATATGGAACCTTCAGTATAGAAAAAATAACATATGTAATGACTAATTTTAATTTTTGTTGTTTCTTCTGTAAAACATTTATAACTAGAATCCCTGAAAAGCTGTTCATATTCATATGTATATCTTTAATTAAACTTTTTAAATTGTATTTGTATAAATAGTTAAAACGCAAGAATTAGTAGTATTAAAAAAAATTTCAAGCAATTATAAGTCACGAGCTATATATATTATTAATATATAAATAAAACGTTTGATTTTTAACATTGTAAAAAGAGCAGCTGCCACACCCAATTCAGTTATCTGTGCTAAAAGGAGGGGAAGCTCAAAGGAATAACGATGTGATCTAATTATATTTGCTTTACTCCCACAGTAGATGCATTTTTATAGGATGCATGTATAAGTCTATAAATATATAAAAACATGTATGTAGGCACATTTTAAACAATTCATCTTTCAGAAAACAATTATTAATTTTATCAAGAAAGGCTTGCCATATAATAGATTAACAGTTAATAATAATCAATTTGATTGCTGTTTAAAATAAGGAACAAACATTTCATCATGCTCTTAAAACATTCCTTTTAAAATTTTTTTTATGATTTTATCTTGCAACACTTTATTATTACACCAAATCATTATTCGGGATGTTAGAACTTTATTTGGAGAGATTTTACATTAAAGTTCTCTTTGTCAAGCAATGGAAATGAAGATATATCATAAACTGGAAACAAATACTTATTGTAGCTTTCTCAAAGTTATGTTTCTCAATATTTATTTTGCATTTACGTTGAGAACATCAGAGGCAAACTCTTATGGCAAACTTAAAGCAGTGTCTAAGCCAAAGAAATTATCTTAACATTTTTGAAAATCATTTACTTAAAAATTTTTGAAGCCCATTGTTAAGAGGAAACCATTTCTTGAGGGAGAACTTTTTAGTGAAATTACTTTATTTTTTTTTTTTAAAGTTAGCTTCTGTAATCCGTATTAACCTTTCACAGATCTAAGTTTGAATTTATTTTGAACTACATCTGTATGAATCTGATAAAAAGGTTCTTTTGGACAGAAACTCTCTAGGTGAGGCCTGCAAGAGGAAAGTTGCATCTATCAAGCCTCTGCTTAGACAGCTCTGAGCTTTGTATTAAATCAAATGTAAAACTTCTGATCTGAGTTGATTATCTCTAAAACCAGACCTTCACCCATCAGTCTGGCAAGGAGTAGCCTGTAACTAGACCCCAATGTATAAAGGTCAAATAACAAAAGGAGCCTGTAATATCAAAGCATAACTACAAGTTTTTGAAAGCAAAACCCAGTTTTAAACAATCTCTTCTTCTCAAAATTAATGTCAAACACATCACTTTCACATTGCAAAGTTTGTCCATCATCTTTTATGTTTGAATGTATGACAGTGTAACTAATATTTTAAATCTTATTTTTATAAGTCTGATTTCTAGAATAAGAACCACTTAAAACATTATGCCAATTTGGAAATATCTCAGAGGTCTGTTTATCTTGGGTTGTGTCACGTCACATGCTGCTTAAGATAGCTCTAACCCTGAATTATCAGATTTAAACTTTCCTTTTGTGACCATCATTATATTTTTTAAATGATGTCCAATAACTTATGAGCCAATACTCTATAGTCAAGGCACATAAAACATTTATACCTTTAAGATCAATTAGAAATAAAGAAAAGTGATCACACAAATCTCATAAATTTAAAACAAATACATTTTTTCCAGCTGTAATTTCAGGGGAATGACGCACTTTGAAACCAATCATCACCATGGTAGAATTTTTTCTAGTAGAATTAACCATTCCTACTTGTCCTAGAGGTTGAGACTGTTGGCCCTTTAAGAAGTAGCTTTTGTTCAGCTGTGTTTGACTCCTAGTTATTAATGTGAGGCACCTTAAATCACCCTCCTCTGAGTAAATTGCAGACTGGCAGGACTGCCAGCATATAACGCATTTTTACCATGTTTTTTTTTTTCTTTTCAACATAAAAGATTAAAAAAAATCATTCAGCCAATTAAAACAATAGGCAAACATAAATTGACACACATATGGACACGTTTTGGTACACCAAAGACAGACAACAGACAGAGAGGGAACTTGATGTTTTAAAGAGATCTAAATATCTAAACCAGAACTCAGGATATCTCCAGTAGTATTCAGAGAGGAATCAGGACATCTTCTATTTTACTCTCCTCCCCAGGAGAGTTTTGAAATAGCTTTTAACCATTTTTTTTTTGATAGCACATCCTGCACAAGGAAAAACTGCTTTTCTGAACCCTGCTTTTTCTCTTGTCTAAGATTTAACTCCCAATCTTAATTTTTCTTCTGGGAATTCTGCCCGAGACGGGAGGGGAGGCACAGTGGAAAGCACTGATAGTTACTCCATAGTACCCTGCTTTTATCCCTATTGGGTTCATAAAAAGAGAAAGAGTTTTAGAGAACATGATATATGTTGGTATATGGAATGGGGGATAGTGCCTAGGTTACCACACAGACATGGTATAGAATAAACGTTATCCAGGACAGAGAATGAGGGTAAATGGCATAGTAGAGACAGAGAAAGGCAGAGAGAGTGTGTATAGAAATGTAGAGACTGACTATGACCATTAGCATAGAGGTGGGAGGGGAGGAGAGCCCAGGAATTTTGTTGCAGTCCAGGACTTACACTCCGCCAATGAGTGGTTTTACTTTTGATTTCTCCGGGCGCTTCAGGAGCCTCTGACTTCCAAAGAAAAAATTCTCGCCCAGAGAGCTCAGGTTGGACAACCTGGATAAATTCCTCAGGTGTGATCCAGCTCTCAGTGAAACATTCTAAGTGCCAAAGTAAAGGAAGCAGTCTGCTCATAGGCTGTGACTGTGGACTTTATTTTTTCTAAAATTTTAAAGTCAAGGGGCTTGTTTTGATTCTGGCTTTTTCTAGATGTTTGTCTTTGAAATAAATCTTGAAGTTAGAGTGACCATTTGTCCCTTTAAGTCTCGTAGCTCCTTTAAGAGGGCTACTTGCTTTCTTTGGCTATCATTTGGCAGAGAGAAGATATTTTTCAGTGGCTCTTCTGCTGGCAGCTTTCTCCTCCAAGTTGACTTGCTCCCCAGGAGAGACAGTGTCAGCACCTGAATTATGACTAGATTTAAGAGTTTATAAAGAAGGATAGACTTTGGTCTTTTTGAGAATTAGTGAAAAATGGAGACATAGAGAGAGAGCATTTGAAATGTCCGTCCTCCATATCTGTCAGAGGCGGGGAGCGATAAGAAAGCATAGGGACAGTGTCTGGACGAGCACTTTTTCAGAGAACTAGATGCTGGAAGCAGGAAGAATTCTGAATAATATCATTAATGAGAGACCAGTAGTTAAAGGCAGTAACCAGAACAATTTTAGTTCCCGGACCAAAAATTGCATTGTAATTTCTTACTCCAGCACATGTTTTCTTATCTATGGGTCCTTCCTCTGGGAACTGGGAAAATTTGTCCGAGATAATGCTTAAGACCCTAAGTACTTCTCAAAGAAATACCTAAGATCTCCTTTTCTTAACCCCGCCCCTTGTGTCTCGAGCCTTAAATCAGGCTGAATGAATTTTGCCCCATTGTGTCTCACCTTCGAGATGAGCTGACATGGAGATTTTCCTCTGGCCAAGTGCACTGGCCTGTCAGATATGCCTTGAACTAATCTAATCTGGGAGCTGTATGTGAAGGGCCCTCCTCCTTTCTTTCCTATGTCCTTCTTCATCTTACTAGTTCCACAGTTACTTCACTGTTGGGTGCCAGAGTGTCCCGACCTGCAGGACAGTCAACAGTGTTCCTGGAGCTACCTAAAATGAGGGCAAAGGGGCAAAGACAGAAAGAAACTGACAGCAAGTCTAATCCCAATTAAGCTGTCAAATTTTATGTTTTACACAAGCCAATATAAAGGGAAGATCACAATCCCCATCCCGCCCCTCTGTATCCCCCTCAAAGCAGTTGAGATCTACCACTTGAGAACAACTGTTCTAAAGGATCAAATGACCATCTTGGCCTCCAGAGAGGGAAATGGCTGAGAGGATACTAAGCATTGCTGTAGATGTCAATAGAGGCAGCAAAAGATCAGCAAGTATAGCTAGCTAGAAGTAGGAACATGATAGAATGGAAGAACTATTAAGGCAGTTGGAGTAGAGCCAGTAGCAAGAACAGGAGTCTTAAGATGCGGTCACATACACTGGCAGAATAAGATCCTAAGGGAGGTCCACTCAGGGCTTTTCAAGGCTTTTCTCAAGTTGGGCATTCAAGGCCCCAAACTGAGTGTCTGTGGTCCCACCCATTGACCTTCAGCTCTAAATTTGCCTTGGGACTGTGTACTCAGACAGCAATATCAATCACCTTTGTGTGTTGTGCAGAGATTATGGCAAGGGCTGGGGTTTATACCCTTGTGAAATATGCCATATCCCACAGCGGTGTTTATGGCCTATGAGACAAGCATGATTAGACTACCCAGGCAGCAGAAATCCAATCCAATCCTTGTCACATCATGGGCCATACTCAGGCAGGGAGAATGTGTATCCCTATGAACCAGTCAAAGAAGGATGAAGCATGTGGAGCCCTACCCCTGCCTTCTGTGCATTGACCAGGCACAGTGACCCTGGCCACATAGTATGAGTGATGGGGGAGTAATCAGTATTGCTCATCCAGATACACTGTAGCAATGCCATTTCTTCAGTCCCAGAATATAAATTACAGTAAGAAAATGTCTATACTGGGGAAGTCTGGCTTTCATTCTCTTTTCTAGTAAGCCAAAAACTAAAGTAGAGAACACAAGACGTCCAGTGTTATCACATTCTCAGGGTCTGGGATAACTCACTTGAGGAGAATTCCAAGAATACTGAAAGTTGATGAGGAGAGAAGAAGGACTCAGAGAAATGAGGACCGAGACCCCATCTTTAAATCACCCAGACTACTCCAGTATTGTGTGTGTGTGTGTGTGTGAGAGAGAGAGAGAGAGAGAGAGAGAGAGAGAGAGAGAGAGAGAGAGGGAGAGAGAGAGAGAGAGAGAGAGAGAGAGAGAGAGAGAGAGAGAGAGAGAGAGAGAGAGTTCATATGAACCACAGTAATTGAAAGCTGTAAGCATGTTCCCAATGGAGCAACCTTGGGCAAGCTAGATGGCTAGTTATCAAGTTGTTCTTGTATTAAGCCTTTTGGGAAGAAGTTGTCTATAAAAAAATACTATCATTATGTCAAATCCTTCCAATTTGAAACTTAAGTATTATAATAATATGTAAGAATTATTGGTGGATATGGAATTTTCTATGACCAAACTTGTTTAGAAGTCCTGTTTTCATACTTTGAATTCTGCCCACCATTGCTTCGGCACCAATCTGTTGCTATGGCTGTGCCTGGGAGTGTCTGAGGAAGCCTAGTCCTAAAAGTCCCAGGGAATACATGAGATTTTTCACACCTTCTAACCATCATACATCGCTGGTACTCACCTACCTCCTTTGAAATGCATCAAGATGGAACTGGCCTTTGGATGCTGTATGAGGCCTATGTTATACTTCTTAAAAAGTAGGTAGAGATTCAGAAGGAAATGCTGTTCCTTAAAGTTGGTCGGCCCCTCATTTCACTAGTTCAGCATAAGGGACAAACATATGTCCACAATCCTTGCAAATTTTTTGGCTTTCATCCTTTTCTACCTTCTGCCTCCAGAGTTTTCACATGTTCTATGAGGTTTTGCAGCCAGCATTAGAAAGAGGTTTTACTTTGTTTCAATTTCAACTGTTAACAATTCCCTGGAATAGTAGGTACGGGGAATTCTATTTGTGTGTCTATTGCGTACTGTGTCTTCACTAGAAGATATCCATGATTGATTAGTGGTATCTACTACAGAAAACAATACAAGAATAGCAGTGATTGACATATGCATCCCTTTCTGATGGGGTGGTAACGAAAAGGATTAACAAAAATATAGGGACAAAAAGAAATTAAGAAGTGAGATTCAAGGAAAACCCTCAGTAATGATAATTAACACATCCTTGAGAGGACCATCTGTACCTTAGAACTATATTTAGAACAGAATTTAGAGAAAGTAGCATTCTCAATTGATTGGAATTAGAATACTGGTCCATCCAGCTGATTGCACTAAATTTTTAATTCAAAACAAGGTGATAACAATGACCATATCACATGACTTAGATTTGTTTGAGAATACTGTATTTATAATAGTCACATCATTGCTTGCTTTATTACACAGTTTGTGTGTGCGTGTGAATATGTGTGTGTGTAGAAAGAGCCTGACCCAGGTCCTTGTTCTTTGTCACAAGTGCTTTTACACAGGTGCTTAGGGCACTTCCCCTACCCACCAGCCCTAAGTTAGGATTTTTTATATTAATTATGAGGACCAGAGGTCTTAAAAAGCACTGATGTTGGATGATGAGATCCTTTGGAAATTGAACTTTAATAAATCCAGGAGGAAGCCATATTCCATCTCTCTGTTGGAAGTACTCTCATTTCTCCCTGAGAATGGTTGTCCAAAAAAATGTTCATAATTCAATATCTGAAGCCCTTTATTCTGTCCCACAATTGTGAGTCCTCCTTAACCATGGAAGAAGAGCTGTGTGAGTCCTCCTTACCAGACAATCACAAGTCAGAAGACTAATGCAATGAATTTTCTATCGTGAAATATGAAGCAAGGGTAGCTTACACTTGAAAACACACTGTCTGAGGGTTATTCCAAGCACAGAGCTCATGTGGGATACACCAGCAGAGGGCAGGAGAGGTTAATGTACTGGGTGGATAGGGTGAGTGTAATGGTCTCTCCTGCTCTTCCTTTCTCCCTCCTTTTCACCTCTTCCTATCCAAACCTCACTTCTAGTAAGGATAATTTGACTGCTTTTCTAGTTCTCCCAAATGCTTTTTATCCACTGCAGTAGGATCATTAACTGCTGAGCAATAAACCAGCAGTTTTTCCATAAACATGGAAAAGTGGGAAGTACCACAGAACCTCACCACTAGGAAGACAATTGGACACTTAGATAGATTCTTGTGCCATTGGAAAAGGGTCCAAAAAGCCAGAGAACTGAGAAACATCGTCAGAATTCAGCTGGACTGCCCCTAAGCACCATAGTCACTATGAAATTGATTTTCCTTGGGACCACTTAGTTAATGAATCACTCATCTTAGGTCTCTGCTAGCAGATGGTCATCAGCACACAGCACCAACAATGCATGACTGCCTGGGGAAGCTTCTTTCACAATCAAGGGAGTCCACATCTCTAGTTTCTCAAATACACTAAGCCCAAGAGCCTTTCATAAAGGACAGACACACAATGAATAAAAATAAAATAAAACATTTGAACAGGGAGTTCTAGACACTGCAAGCCCTGGTTTAATTAAAAGCAGTGGACAGCACAGCAAAAGGCAGAAAGGCAAGGAGGACAGAGCCCTGTGTCCTGAAGACCACAGCACAAAAGTCATTCTACTCCTTTCTAAACTAGCTTGTTCTGACCTGAATGTTCAGGTACAGTGAACACACCTCTGATGAGCTCTGGGGACTGGCCTGATGATGCTGGCTCTGGGGCAGCCTCTGATTCAGACATGCAACCAGAACCCAGGCAAAATAATCAAATTCTTAGATGCTTGCTTGGGCCATTTCTTCATTGTTTCCTTCACTGTGAATTGAGTACAATAGATACTCCCTTTCCCTTATCATCTATTCCTTTCACAGTTAATACTGTTTGTGGAACCAACAGGGAGATAAAGATCTATAAAAAATGGTGGATGAGAGAGTTAGTGTCCTAATGTCATTGCTGAAACCTGCCAAGCTAACTGTGCCCCAATCAGAAGCAATATTTTACTTGTTGATGGTTGGTTTAACCCAGTTTTGACCAGGATCTTTGATTTGTATAGTCTGCATAATATTTACTGAACTATCTATTTTTGAATCTTCGAAAATGTGGACTGACTAAAGACAGATGGAAAATGAGTGGAACATGAACTAAGTCTTAGAGAAATTAATTTGTGGTGTTATTTTGGGCAAATTACTTAAGCATTCTGAGCTTAGTTTACTCAAATGAAAGATGGAAAGACGCCTCAGAATTCTAGTTATAGGTAGGACTTCCTAGAGACAATGGCAAGGGACAGAAGAAATGTCATTTCTATTACACTGGGCACCTTGAGAGGGAGGGGAGGGGCTACATAGGGCAGTGGGAAGTTCACCATCCTGGGAGAACAGATCACCTTTCTTCCTGGCATGTGAGAGGAGATCAGCGGCACTCTTGCTCATGACCTTGGTGACATAGAGGGGATAGTTGTTCTGGCTGGTGACAGTGATGGCATGGAACACAGCCTCATTTTCCAACTATAAATAGACCCAATCAGTAAAACAGAGCTCCTCACCATTGACAGGTCCTGTCTCTATAACAGGTGCTGATAAAGTACTTTGATGAGGCTAAGAACCACCAGGAGGATTTGAATTTACATGACTTGGATCTGCCTCTGGGATTCTTCTTCTTACATTCCTGTGTTTCCCTCTGTCTGGGAGGAGGAGAATATCATAGGGTTGTGCCTAGGGCACTGCCTGTCATTGTACCTTTCTCCTCTCCTGTAGTTAGCATGAAGCACCCCCCTCCAACATGCCTCTATTCCCCAACCTCAGGGCAGAGTCTCTGGGCAAGCAAAATCCCATCATTCACAGGGGATACAATTAGGAACATAAGTTCTTCAAGAGATATCCTGCAGCTATGGTGTCAGGAAAGGGTTAGTTCTACATAGGATTTCTTATTAGAATTTTTACCAAGCCTCAAAGCACAGCGACTCTTTTTATTACTGATCAGTTCAAGCCTACTACAATGTAGACTTCATGCTTCCAAATATGCCAGCTAGCCAGCTGCACTTAATCCATGTGGGGAATACAGATTAGTTTACCCACACTTGATTAACCAATAGTGATCTGGGAGCTCGGGCACATTTGATTGACTGAGAGTAAAACCTGGTTCTGTTATGTACAAGGCAGGGAACCTCTCGTAGATCTCAGAATCTCCCAGTGGTGCTGCTGCTCTCCTGGCTAAGTGGGAGCACCAAAGAGTCCAGATCTCTGGAGCCATTGTAAGGATGAAATGATTAATCCCTTTGAGACATCAGTGCCTGGACCAGTGGCTGTTGGTGTGATTGTTGGTCAGTTTCTGACCAATGCTAAGACTGCGATTGCCTAAACCTTGAGCAAGTCCAGCTCCTCCTAGAGTACAGACACAGTGGTGATTCATCATGGATTCAGCAGCCATTTCTTTTCATATGGATATAACTTTCTGGATTAGCTTGCACAGACCAATACTAAAAAAAAATGCTTCAAATGGCTTACAGATGTCTAGTTGCTTCATAAAGCAAAGGAGTCACTCCATTGTATATATGGTTCAGTCAGCTTGAGGAACTGGGTTGACTGAGCTGGAATGTTCCAGATGGCTTTGGGGTGCAGGTAAGTACAAGCACTCAGACACCGCACCTCAGAGAATATGCTCAGTGCCCATTGCTCTGCTTTCTAAACAGCATCAATTGATATTATGTCTTGGTGAGCTTTGAGCTAAAAGGCTTTGGCTTTACCAAGGCTCAGGCCCCCTCCTCTTCATACCTTTGATGACCACTTCAGTAGCCTCTATGACTCCAGCCATGGCCTCTTTGATCCTGTTCCCGCCAGCTGACAAAGGATTTTCTGCACTTGGATGACATGACTATCTTTAGAAGGTTACTTCGCATTTCAACTATACTCTAAAGAGCTTCAACAGCTGGAGAGACTTACAGCTAAGTGGCCTTCTTCCCAAAAAGGAGAAGGGTCTGGCAAAGGTTGAGGTGGTGGATGTTGAGCAAGGTTGAGAAATGAAACCAAGGAACAAAAATAAACTTTGCTGTGAAAATCCCTGGTTGGTTCTAAAGAAATCTGTCTTGCCAGCCTATCTCTTCATGGACCAGAATTTCCAGTTTCACAAAGTGTTGACCAGTATGGCCAGCTAACACCATAGAAATGAATTTTTAGTCCTTCAAACATGATTAGCCCATGGCTGACCTCCAACTTTACCTACGAATGGCCAGTACATTGAACGGAAGCAATAATACCAGAAATAAGGCATGAAGTTAACACAGTTAGGAATAACTGTCTCTAACAAAGACCCTGGCATCATTAAGGCACATATTTTTTTCAGGAATGTTGTGTGTGACTGGAATGCCCATCCTTAATTTACAGATAATATCAACTGACAACATCTAGAAAGCTGACCATGTTCTACATCTCCTTCTGGATCCACCTGATGCAAATGTATTATTCAGCTTGCAAAAATGTATAGCACCATTTTAATAGGAATCTTTCCCTATATCTGTGTTACATGTAAATTTCTTGCTGGCTATAGAAGAGATGAGGGAAGATCTAAATGTTTAGGTTCTGCTTCTTCAGTGGAGTTTGCCATAAGAGGATTAGCTTCATTGATATGGGAGCCTTGAGATCCCATAATGTGGAAGGTCAGAACAACACTGCTCTCAGATTGGTGGGCAACTAATTCCAAGTTCTGTGCCCCGTTCCAGCAGCAGGTGCTGACAAAAGATACAAGAACCACTAGGCATATTGACTGTAAAGTCTGTTCAACTTCCTTCCCCCCTTGTCAATGTTTTGTAAGACTCACAGCAATATGAAAAAAGTGCATAGAATTTCTCTAGAATTTGGGATGATTAGAAAGGATGAGACATACAGCTCTACTAATCAAACACTAGGGAGCATAAGGCAATTGAAGGGCAGAGAGCATCTCCATTACACTTTCTAGCCAGAAGAGGTCTCTGAGAGAAGTCACCCAAAAATGATAAATTGAATCTTAGATTCTATCACATTCTTCCAGTCGAACTTGTGCCTAAACTGTGTGTGGATGTGGCTCAAGCAAGAACAAATAGAAACATCCCAGAGTACATTAAGTGAGTGGCAAGCTAGGACTGTGACATCCAGTCTCCCAGAAAACACTAGTGAAACAAGTCTCATGCTCATTTTGGCTTTTCACCCTGTGCTTCTCCCCTCAACACCCCGTGAAACCCACCTCCTCCTGTCAACTCAGAATATGGGCTTCTAGGCCAGTTATCCACATGTCTAGCATCCATGTCTGCTCCTAAAATAAGAGAAACAAAATGGGAAATATTCTTAGATGACTGAATGCAGCATTTGAGAAAATTATATTTGTATGCTCTGGGCAAAAATACATTCAAAGGGTAAAAGTACAAAATTTATTATGTTGGGCAAATACATATTTCTGCATTTGGAGCAATATAGTCAAATCTTTAAAATGTTAACTGGTTTCTTTTATAATCATCATCATCATCATTATTATTACTATCATTATTATTAAGATCTTTTGATAATCATGTCCTTGTTTTATCTATATTACCAATAAAATGTCACTTATTCTTCAAGTCTTTCAGACCCAACTCACTGGGAACATCTCCTTGCCTACTTGCCAGCTGGGTCAATCTTTCCTTTTTTTCTATTCAATGAAAGGGAAGAATGGATACAGAAAATGTCTTATAGTTACTCAATGGAATACTACTCAGCAATTAAAAATGATGAATTTATGAAATTCTTAGGCAAATGTTTGGCACTAGAAAATATCATCCTAAGTGATGTAACCTAATCACAAAAGAACACACATGGAAAGCAGTCACTGATAAGTGGGTATTAGTCCAGAATCTCTAAATACCCAAGACATAATTCACATATCAAATGATTCCCAAGAATAAGGAAGGAGAGGGCCCTGGTCCTAGAAAGGAGTGTTCCTGCATTTTAGGTGAGTGCCACGACAGAGAAGTAGGAAGGGTTGATTGGAGAATGGGCTGAGGGAAGAGGGTTTATGGAACTTATGGGGAGGGGTGAACTGGGAAAGAGAAATCATTTGCAATGGAAACAAAGAATGTGTGTGTATATATAAAATACAGGTCTACAAACAAAGAATGTGTGTGTAAATATAAAATACAGGTCTTGTACAATGTGGAGTGTTAATTTCCTGGTTAGTTATAGTAACTGTATCATAGAAAAAAGAGACCTATGAACAACAATCTGTATCTGGAAATGAATATACACACCCACAGTAATAAACCTACTCATGTCAGTACTTAGAGTTAGTTCACTGGTACTATTTTATCCAGTCCATAAAAGATTAACATCCTGATTAATGAGTGATTTTGTTTTATAGCTACTGACACTGGTGTCCAGGTATTTCTACTTTACAAGGGATCCTGAATCCATTTACTTTTTATTTAAAACTTCTGGATTGTCTCTGGTTCCACATCCTAGTTATGATGTTCTTTCATTTTTAGCACTTTGGTAATGCTCTTACAGAGAGCAGTGTATCTTTTTCTCATTTTTGTGGTATTGATACAGTACAGGGTGTAGTGATATGAAATGCCTTGTAAGCTACAGCATAAAAAAGAAACTTGTAAATATTTTATGACATACTAAGAAAAGTTGGAGTGATATTATAGAATAACATCAAATGTAAAGTATTGTGGCTTGCATTCACTAACTGGGACTGTAAACAGAAGTCATGATTTTAATATTACTCTATTTTATAAAAGCTTCTCTGGAAGATTATATTCAAATTCTATCCAAAACCCAACTTAGAGATCATTATTAAATAATTAGTGATGTCTCTAGAAAAAAAAAAACTTTAACTAGAGATATAAAATTCCATAATAGAATTATTTAAACCATTTAAAATTGAAAATAAATAAGATCATATATGTTCAGCATTGTGGATTCTAATAGAATTATATCCAAACTATGAGGTAGAAATTATTCTTTAAAACATTAAAAATGCAATAAAACCATCTACAAAAGAACCAAAGTATAATTGAAAATCAATGTTCTTTTCTTTGGTGTTTTCAGAAATATACAATAGGATATATTTAAGCATTTGGATATTTTGATGGTTTGTAAAGGAATGGAAGTTGTGAGATAGGATGGTCTAGGCATATAAAACAGCCTGAGAAAATTAAAACTTATTATATCACACAGTCTTTGCTTGGAAAAAATACTCACTATTGTCATATGTATTCACCTCTCATTGATCTATAAAACATTATAAGGAACTGTACAATAGTTCTCAAAGTTCTTTAGGACATGCAAATGTTATAAAACAATGTAACAGAAAATATTATCATTTATAAAATCTTTCCATTGGTAACACTGATACAAATGTTTAATTATATTGTACTTACTATAAATTTTCTTTGCATGAAAAAAAATAAAATTAAATAAAGGGCTTAAAAAAATTCATTCAACCCCTACTCAAAATGGAAGTCTTATTCTAAATAGGTACAGGTGTCTCTCTTTTCTTGGAGTCCATCCCAGAGGCAGACTAGACAGGCAATACCATAAAAGGTCACACACAGGATCAGGAAGTGTTGCTGAGTGGATGGTGCAGATCCAAGTTTACTGTGGCTAAGTATCTACAGCAGTTCTAATTGACTTCTGGTGTGATTGGCTTCTAAGAACACCAAAGTGCAGAACATCCTATTAAGAGCAGTGAAGTATGTGAGAAAGTTTTCTTATGGTGCTAATGATAGCACAAAATGTCAGAATAGACCGAAAATACTTACCTCAACTATCTGCAACTTGATTGAATTTGTTATCACCTAGGAGACTAGATTGGTGAGGCATACTTCTCTGGGTGTGTCTACATATTAACTGAGGGTGGGCACAGTTCTTCTGGACAATTCTATCAACCAACAGAAATCCAAGGGCCAGACAGCGGTGGTACACACCTTTAATCCCAGCACTTGGGAGGTAGAAGCTTGCGGATTTCTGAGTTCAAGGCCAGCCTGGTCTACAGAGTTTGTTCCAGGACAGCCAGGGCTATACAGAGAAACCCTGTCTCGAAAAAAAAAAAAAAAAAAAAAACAAACCACACCAAACAAAGCCAAACCAAACCAAGCCAAAGCAAAGCAAAGCAAAGCAAAGCAAAGCAAAGCAAAGCAAAGCAAAGCAAAGGAAAGCAAACCAAATAAAAGCAAACAAAACGAAACAAAACAAAACAAAACAAAAAAACAAACAAACAAACCAAACAAAATAGAAAGCCAAATGCCCAGCACTTGGGAGGCAGAGGCATGCGGATATACTAGTACAAGGCTATCCGGGTCTGCAGATCAAGTTCCAGAACAGCTAGGGCTATACAGAGAAACCCTATCTCAGAAAATCAAAGAAAACAAAACAAATCCGGCGTGGGGATGGTTGGTGCGGTATGTCAGGGGGAACACACAGGAGTAAGCCTTAAGGACTTACATCACACACTATGAAAATATATTTGCACATTTGGAGCAATATAGTCAAATCTTTAAAAAGTTAACTGGTTTCTTTTATCATTATTATTAATATTTCTATCATTATTATTAAAATCTCTTGAGAAGAGTGTCCCTGTTTTATCTACATTACCAATAAAATGTCACTTATTCTTCACGTTTTTCAGACGCAACACCCTGGGAACATCTCCTTGCATACTTGCTGGATGGGTCAATCTTTGCTTTATTTGTATTCAATGAAAGGAAAGAATGGATACAGAAAATGTGGTATACTTACTCAATGGAATACTACTGAGCAATTAAAAATGATGATTTCATGAAATTCTTGGGCAAATGTTTGGAACTAGAAAATATCATCCTAAGTGATGTAACCTAATTACAAAAGAACACACATGGAATGCAGTCACTGATAAGTGGTTATTAGCACAGAAGCTCTGAATACCCAAGACACAATTCACATATCAATTGATTCCCAAGAAGAAGGGAAGAGAGGGCCTTGGTCCTGTAAAGACTTCTTCCTGCATTGTAGGGGAGTACCAGGACAGAGAACTAGGAAATGTTGAGTGGAGAATGGGCTGAGGGTATAAGGTTTATGAAACTTATGTGGAGGGGTGAACTGGGAAAGAGAAATCATTTGCAATGGAAACAAAGAATGTGTGTGTATATATAAAATACAGGTCTTGTACAATGTGAAGTGTTAATTTCCTGGTTAGTTTTAGTAACTGTATCATTTAAAAAAAGAGACCTATGAACAACAATCCGTATCTGGAAATGAATATACACACCCACAGTAATAAACCTACTCATGCCAGTACTTAGAGTTAGTTCACTGGTACTATTTTATCCAGTCAATAAAAGATGAACATCCTGATTAATGAGTGATTTTGTTTTATAGCTACTGACACTGGTGTTCAGGTATTTCTACTTTACAAGGGATGCTGAATCCATTTACTTTTTATTCAAAACTTCTGGATTGTCTCTGGTTCCACATCCTAGTTATGATGTTCTTTCATTATTAGCACTTTGGTAATGTTCTTACAGAGAGCAATGTATCTTTTTCTCATTTCTGTGGTATTGATACAGTGCAGGGTGTGGTGATATGAAATACCTTGTAAGCTACTGCATAAAGTAGAAACTTGTAAATATTTTAAGACATACTAAGAAAAGTTGTAGTGATATTATATGAAGAACTTCAAATGTAAAGTATTGTGGCTTGCATTCACTAACTGGGACTTTATTCAGAAGTCATGATTTTAACATGACTCTATTTAATAAAAGCTTTTCTGGAAGATTTTATTCAAATTCTAGTCAAAACCCAACTTAGAGATCATCATTAAATATTTAGTGATGTCTCTAGGGAATAAATTTTACTAGAGTTTTAAAAATCCATAATAGAATTATTTAACCATTTAAAACAGAAAATAAATAAGATCATATGTTCAGCAATGTGTATGCTAATAGAATTATTTTTAAACTATGAGGTACAAAGTATTCTTTAAAAAATTAAAAGTGCAATATAACCAACTATAAAAGAACCAAATGATAATTGAAAATCGACGTTCTTTTCTCTGGTGTTTACAGAAATATACAATAGAATATATTATAGCATTTGGCTATTTTGATAGTTTGTAAAGGAACAGGTGTTGTGAGATAGGATAGTCTAGGCAGATAAAGCAGCCTGGAACAAATTAAACTTAATATATCACTCAGTTTTGCTTGGAAAAAATACTCACTATTGTCATATGTATTCATCTCTCATTGATCTATAACACTTTATAAGGAACAGTATCATGGTTATCAAGGTTCTTTAGGACATGCAAATGTTATAAAACAATGTATCAGAAAATATTATCATTTATAAAATCTTTTCATTGCCAACACTTATATAAATGTTTAATTATATTGTACTTACAATAAATTTTCTTTGCAGGAAAAAATTAAATAAAATAAAATTGAGGGCTAAAAAATTTTTATTCAATTCCTATTCAAAATGGAACTCTTATGCTAAATAGGTGCAAGTGTCTCTCTTTTCTTGGAGTCCATCCCAGGGGCAGCTTATAAATGCAATAGCATAAAAGGTCACACACAGAATCAGGAAATATAGCTGAGTGGTTGGTGCAGATCCAAGCTTATTGTGGCTAAGTATACACAGCAGTTCTATCTGACTTCCGTTGTGATTGGCTTCTAAGAACACCAAAGTACAGAACATCCTAATAAGAGCAGCAAATATATGTGAGAAAATTTTCTTATAGCTCTAATGATAGCAAAAAATGGCAGACTAGACAGAAAATAGTTACCTCAGCCTTAGCATTCTTTCTGCAACTTGATTGAATTTGTTATCACCTAGGAGACTAGATTAGTGAGCGTTACTTCTGGGTGTGTCTACAGATTAACCGAGGGTGGGCCAAATTCTTCCAGACAATTCAAACAACCAACAGAAAGCCAAGGGCCAGACAGTGGTGGTACACACCTTTAATCCCAGCACTTGGGAGGTAGAGGCTTGGGGATTTCTGACTTTGAAGCTAACCTGCTCCACAGAGTTCATTCCAGGACAGCCAGGCCTATACAGAGCAAACCTGTCTCAAAAAAAAAAAAAAAAAAAAAAAAAAAACACCAAAGCAAACCAAAGCAAACCAATGCAAACCAAAGCAAACCAAAACCAAGCAAACCAAACCAAACCAGACAAAACAAAACAAAACAAAACAAAACAAAACAAAACAAAACAAAACAAAAAAGAAAGCCAAATGCCCAGCACTAGGGAGGCAGTGGCAAGCAGATATCTGATTTCACGGCTATCTTAGTCTGCAGATCAAGTTCCAGGGCAGCTAGGGCTATACAGAGAAACCCTATCTCAGAAAAACAAATCTGGCATGGGGATGGTTGGTGTGGTGTGGCAGGGTGAACACATAGGAGGACGCCTTAAAAACTTATATCACACACACTATGAAAACATCTCTTAACACCTCAGAGGCTGATTTTTCTATTATATCAGCCTCCTTTTGTCTTCTGGCCATTCTCATTAATTGAATTCTAGAAATATTTTCTTTCAGGCTCTAGTAAGAGCCCTCCTCCCTAATGAGGCACATAAGGTTAAGGTTTACAATGAAATATCTTCTGCCTTATATCAACTATCTTCGGGTAACAAGTGTTAACGCATAATGAAGCCAGTTTATCAGGGTCAAACTCTTAACACACAGCTTCCATGAGTCCATCAAACAATAAAGACTTCACTATTCTGGACAAAGCACAGCTGTGGCTTCCTTGCATGAATGAGGGAATGACCCTTGTTTTATTTTTGCTTGGAACATAGGAGATACAGATTAAAAGTTGTTTTTTAAATTTTTGTTTCTTTTGATTCAAATAAGATTATATTACTTTCTCCCTTCCCTTTTTCCTTCCACCCCCTCTCAAATACCTGCCTCTCACTTCCCCTCAAAAGCATGGCCTGTTGACATGGTTTTTAAAAATATTGTTATTGTTGCATATATGTAATAGCAGAGAAATCTACTCAAGCTGATGACCAGGAGGCTCAAGTGTTTATTTCACAGATGTTTTCTACTAAGTCAGCATCTCCCTAAGTAGCTATGGCTGGCCTTGAAAAAAAATGTAATAGCAGAGACATCTAATCAAGTTGAATCTTTTTGGAGGCACTCATATGCACATAATTTCAGGATTAACTAATTTGTATTAGATATCTATCTCTGAACTCATCCTGGGAGAAGCTTGTTCTCCTTTTACCTGCAATTCTTTGCCTAGTGTTGAGGCCCTATGTGATTTTGTTCTTCTGGGTCATCATATCTACTACTGTTTTTGCTTGGGTCTTGTTTTGGATGTTCTAAGATGATGTTAACAGGATTGAGGTTTCCCAGTTGTTTTTTTAGATGTTCTAAGATGGTGTTAACAGGGTTGAGGTTTCCCAGTTGTTTCCTGGAGACACACTCTCACGGCTGACTTCCTAGAGGATCTTACAACAATTCTGACTCCTCTAAGTCCTGTCAGTGTGAGAGCAGCCCTGTTGTAGCTATAACCACTGAGATAGTACTTCTCTGTCTTTGACCTGGTGCAGTTTTCTGATTATCTCTGTCTACTACAAATAGATATTTCCTAATTGTGCCGCGCTGGTTCCCTGACCAGCAGGGAAGAAAAACTAGCACACCAGTTCCTTCCAGAGAGAGTTTACTCAGAATGAATGTTTAGGTCCAGCTTGCTGGGTGTGCCCCCCAAATCTCCCTAGAGCGTGACTGACATAACCTTGCTAGGATGGCCCATGGTCCGAGACGACGCTTCGCTCTACCATTGGCCAAGTAACATGGCGTGAGATCACACCACTGAGTGATCCCAGCCTCAAGCCTTACACGGACTTGTTTACTCCGGACGGCCAGGCTCCGGCAGCACCATCTTTAAGGCGCGGTCAGCTCTCCACAGTTCTCCCTTTTTGTTTTTATAAAAGGCTGATACCATTTGTTCAAACAAAACCCTTCATGAGTGGTCCTGTGATCAAGAATGGTTAGGCCAAGAAGTTGACCCACATTACTGGGTGCAATGCGCAAGAATCCCTCCAGGTGCAAAGGCTGGGCCACAAAGCAAATGGACACCCATCCACAGTAGAATGTGAACAATGTCATGTGGGGTGCAAGGGCAGTCCTATGCTCTAGAAATTGGGGAAAGGAGGTTAGCGCTTATCAAAACTCACCCAGAGCACAGGCACCCAGCAGGGCAAGAGTCAACACTCCTATTCCTGCCCACTCCTTTAGGTGAGACATTGCTTGAAGAATCCAAGAAGAAAATCCTTCAGCAATCGAGGCATCCACACGTGGAGAATTAACCATGGTAATGGAGACACGCAATTCTTTAGAAAGATTTGCAGCTTGAGAATAATTATTATAATATACAGAAGTCACACACAATTCAGAAAACTTTCACTCACATCCCAATTGGGCTATCTGCCAGAGTGTATCTATTTGTTCTTGCACTAAGTCAATTCGCTGATTGACAACCATGAGGCCTCCCTTAATCTGTCCATTAATGGAGGCTTGTACATCGAGTGCTTGTGCAACATTGGCAGATAGATTATTTAACGCGGCAGCATTTTGAATGCCCTGGGAAAGAGCCACACCAGCTGCAGCAGCTAATTTTTCAGAAGAGAGAGGCCACTGAGGAACCCACACTGGCTCCTCTATCTTCCAGGTGATAGGAATATTCTCAGAGGCCCCTAAGAAAAACCCAGTCCTTTTTTTAATCTCTTTTAGGGGTTGCCGTTACTGGATGTATATCCCCCTGAGAATCTTTACCCAATCTTTACCCAATCCTTGCCCAGGCTGCCATCCCATGTGCCACATAATCCGCTGTGAGGGTATTGAATATCCACTATTGGTCAATTGATATCCCATGAGTGTTAGCAGGTCTCTGCCCCAAAAGCTGATAGGCAACTCCAGCACATAAGGTTGGGATTGACCACTATGTCCTTCTTCATCCTTCCAAGAAAGGAGGGCTGCGCTCATATTAGGAGCTTTTGCATACCCTTGGCCCTGCCGGGACTGAGCAGATGCCTATACCGGCCAGGCGGTAGGCCAATCCTCAGTGGCAATGATGCTATGATCAGCTCCAGTATCTAATAAACCCTGGATTTTCTTGCCATTAACTATTAATTGTAACATCGTCCAGATGTAAACTAAAAAATAGAGCATCATTACCTTTTGAGCCAAATCCGAGGATACCTTGGCGAGTTGTACGCACAGCAAATGAACTATGGCAACTGGTCAAAAGTAAAAGTTGGGCGATGCGATCTCCTGGAGTGATGGCCGTAACCCCCCTAGGAGAGGAGGCCATGATTTTAACAACCCCTTCATAATCAGAATCAATAACTCCTGGATGAATGATTGGACCCTTTAAGGCAGAAGAGGATCTCCCCAACAGAAACCCCACTGTTCCTGCTGGTAATGGACCTTTAAACTCCATAGGGATCAGCTGTACCCCCACCTGTGGTATTAATACGACTCGGGTGGTGCATAGGTGGTCCAACCCTGCGGATCCTGGGGTTGACCTTCTCGGTATCTCGGAAAGCCCAGTGTAGTTCCGGGGGCTGGCGCTGTCATGTCCCCATATATTTGTGGGCCCTGGGGTTGAGGGCCCCTCTGCACGTTTTTTCGCAGGGGGCCACCATAGCCCTGAGTTAAAGGCTGGCCATGGATGTCCTTGACCGACCTGCACTCATTGGCCCAGTGATTTCCTTTACAACACCTGGGGCAAATCCTCCTTTATTAGGGCATTGCTTCTTCAGGTGTCCTTGCTTACCACAAGAAAAGCAAGCTCCAGGAGATCTTTGTTTAGTTTTAGAATATTGAACTACTCCTTGCACAACAGCTGCTGCCAATCCAGCATTAGATAAAGGTCCTCCTATCTCGCGACATGCTTTCATCCAGGCCTGAAGTCCCTTCCCTTTCCATGGGGTAATGGCATTGCGGCATTCACGAGTGCACTGCTCAGAAATTAATTGTTGCACCAGTGTCATGGCCACATCGGCATCTCCAAAAATCTGATCTGCTGCCTCCATCATTCTGGCCACAAAAATCTGACAATGGCTGGGTAGCTGCTTGACGAATTTTGGCTGTTCCCAGAAACCTCTCCTTTATATGGGAGAGACTTCCAGGCCTTCTTGGCTATCTGTCTCACCTGATCATACACCTGGATGGGAAAGTTAATCTGATTGTTCAGCCACTGTCCCTTGCCCATGAGCATGTCATAAGTCTAAGCAGCCTGGCCATTAGCAACATTCTCCCTGGCTTGTTGTTGTACCAGTTCAGGGTATATGGACTTCCAGTCTAGATATTGCCCCATAGTCAAACATGCCTTAACTGTGGATTGCGAATAAGAGGGCATCATAACATTCCCAGATATGCCCTCAACCAGCGCAAGGGTGAAAGATGCATTAATGCCATATGCTTGAACTGACTCTGCCAAATTGTTTAGGAGCTTGATGTCGGGCAGTTCATGAGATCTCACTTGATTAGCATCTTCATAGACTGGGAAAGCCATAGCGGCTTCTCTCCAAGTATTAGGGCAAAAGGTATGACATGCTTGGGCACCCTCTGCTGATCCTAGGGACAATGGGCCAGTGGACACTTCCGCATAGGGGGGAGGGGCTGTCTGCAACACCCTGTGTCTCACTTCCATGTTCTCCCCCTTTAACTCCTCGTCTTGCTTCTCCTTCTTCTCTTTCTTTTTTCTCCTTCATTCTACCTTTGCTAGGAGCTCCTGTATAGCTTCTTCTAGATCCTCCACATCTAGCTCACTCTCAGAGCTGCCATCTGTTCCTGAATCCTGCTCCCCCTCTATTCCTTTCAAGCTAGGATACAGGCACAGTGGTTTGCTAGGAGGCTCTTGAGATTTAACAGAGCGTGTATCAGAGCGGGCCTCTTTAACCTGCTCTAAGGCCTCAGCTGTAGCTGTATGGCAGGCAGGCAACTCTCACAAGTCAGACAGCTGCAGATAACTTTCCACAAATGCCGCACTCCCATTAAAAAGTTCTGAATAGTTGTGCCTTTGAACTTATGGCAACGGAGGCAAAAACAGCTGATTAAAGTTATCAGAACCACTGCCACAAACACCAGAATGACAATTAACGGGGGGGATTTCTCCAGGCATGAACATAATCTGCTGGCTGCTTTTACTTTCACTTTATGATGCCTCCTTCCAAGGACCTAAAAGGGATGAGGCCTCCTTCGGAGGACTTTCTAATGTGGGGCCCAACTTACTGGCCACTTACCAAGCGCTTGCTCTGACTCTCAACAGGTTCTGGAACTCCCGGGGACGTGAAGAAAAAAGGGTGCCCGTACAGGCCACCAAATATGCCATGCCGGTTCCCTGACCTGCAGGAAGGAAGACTAGCACACCAGTTCCTTCCAGAGAGAGTTTACTCAGAATGAATGTTTAGTTACAGCTTGCTGGGTGTGCCCCCGAATCTCCCTAGAGCGTGACTGATATACTTTGGTTGAATGGCCCATGGTCCGAGATGACTCTTTGCTCTACCATTGGCCAAGAAACATGGAGTGAGATCACACCACTGAGTGATCCAAGCCTTATACAGGCTTGTTTACTCTGGATGGCCAGGCTAGGGCAGCGCCATCGTTAAGGCATGGTCAGCTCTACACACCTAATGAGGAGGGGAGATACATTTCTCTGTGGGTTTAATGACATTGTGTCATTTAAGAAAGCTCAGCCCTAGCTTGGCAATTTGGGAGATTTGAAAATTCTCCTTGTTTCTACCCCATGGAGATTGCATTTTGCTCTTACTCCTGTGGAAGCATACAGGAAAACTCTTGAGGATAGCAGATGCCTTCCTTTAGGTGACGTGGTATAATGTTCAGCTGTAGCTGAATCTAATAAATACACACTAGAAATTATCCAAATGCAAAAATGCCCTGATTCTTCTTCCTTATGGAGAACAGATCTTTCCAAGATCAGGAAGAAGTGGGGTGAAGAGGAGGGGGAGAGCATCTGCACTGAGGAGCCACAGGGGGGAAACTTTCCAACCAAGCAATGGCACTACAAGTCCGAAATACAAGAAGCAGACTGGATTCCATGGCTGCCAAGGAAGAGCTAGGGCCTCTGGCTGCTGGGCTGAACACATGGGAAGGGGGAAGGGGTAACAGTTCTTGCACCCATGGTCTATCCCATGAGAGCACTACAAACTGGGGACTCTGGGTAAATAGATTTAAGTTTGGGTGTTCAGGAGACATGGGAAGAAAGCATATCACTGCACTAAAACATGTCAGAGTGAATTGTATACTTCGCTCACCTCCTCCTATCTCAAGATATTGCTGAGCCTCTGAAATCACAACAGCTAGAGTCCTGTATTTTGGGACTTGAAAAGGAAAGGAGCCCCAGATACAGTATCTCTGAGTAAAGATGCCTGCTGGGGGATATCAATTTGAGAGATTAAAATTGCTTCTACTGGTTATTCATTATGATCCATAAGCCAGTGGTAATATCCTGTTGAGCCTGAAGTTGAGTGGCTCTTTTACTTTTTAAATTAATCATTTTATTTACCTCCCAAATGCTGTCCCTTTCCCAGCTACCCCTCCCACAGTTTTAAACTTATATTAGTCCCAAAATAACTGCACTGAGAGACCAAGTTTTCTTTATTTATTTTATTGAAAATGGTCTAGTGGCACATACTTTTAATCCCAGCACAAAGGAGACAGAGTCAGGCAGATCTATCTCTGTAAGTTCAAGGACAGCCTAAGCTACATGATGAGAATGGAAGGGGTCACAGAACAACATGAGAGCCTATATAGAACTCCTGTAGGCCTGACTGCCACAGTCAGTGACCTCTGCTTATGTTCTGAAGGAGATTAGTTTGAATTCTCTTTGGCATCAAAGGCTATGCAAACCCTGTTTGTACTGGCATCTACAGTCAAGTGCCTGGCACCAGGTGTTCAAGAAATGCTGCAGGAAGGAACTGTTTTCCTCGCTGTGAATGTCATCAGATGAATGGAGATCTCCATCTCCTTTTCTTCCTGGTTCCTCCTAGCAGAGTTCAGGGCTGAGTGCATTTCGAAACGCATGTCGGGACTGTGCATCCATCCGATTAGGCAGTCCAGGAAATGAGTAGTGAATGGCTTCGCTTCCTACAGATGATCATTGTGGACCTTGTAGCTCTTGCTTTCATCATTTCTTTAGCAAGTTAATATGGTTCCTGAGAAGCGAGTGGATCCCAACATGACCAAAATTCATTATTATGGAAGGCTCTGAGATCTGCTGTCCTGGGTCAAATTTCTGAAGAAATGCTGCCTTAGCACAGGCATAACATCACATAGCTTTGGCTCACTCTCAAACTCTTCTTTTTATTATAGCCTTGTTCCCTAGACTGTCCAGTCCTCTCCTTGCTTGTTTTACTTTTCATGACTTGCTCTATCTTTTTTTGTACTTGTTGTTTGTGGTGTTTTTTGTTCTTCTCTCAGAGACCAGGAAGCTCAAGTGTTTATTTTACAGATGTTTTCTGCTAAGTCAGCATCTCCCGAAGTAGCTATGGCTGGCCTTGAAATGAAAACTTATTTCTCTTTCTTAATACTCAGATTGTGATTGATGAAAGGGTGACTGCTGATCACAATCTTAGGTTGCTCCTGGAATACGATGGCATGCCAGGACTTCTCCAGAAATGTTAGTCAATGGAAATTTGGGTACCGTTAGGGGCACTTTTGAGCTTTTGCAGTCTCTGAATTTTCCTGTACTTAGCTCTTCTCATCTTAAACCACCGGTGCACTTCGGATTGTCCCATATACAGCTGTCTTGCAAGGATCTTCTTTGTGATCTCATTAGGGTACTGAACTTCTTGAAAAGCTTGCTCAAGTGTGCCTTGCTGCCAGGGTGTAAGACCTCTACGAATTCGTGGTCGAGTGCGCCGGGGCTGAGGTTTTGGAACTCTGGCAACTATGGTCTCCAATCCTTCCAACTGTAGATGTCTGGGGCTTTGATGACTCTTGGTTTGAGAAGGTGACATCACCACCAATGTCGTTCAAGCTGACTTCTAACTTCTTATCACCCTGTTGATTCAGGATACCATGGTGCTCGGGGTTGTCCAAAAAGCTTAGTGCATGTTCTAGGAGAACGCTGTTCTCTTCAGCAGCAAGTACTTGTGGTTGTTGAACTCTGGCATCTAAGGTGTCCAATACCTCCAACTGTACATGTCTGGGGTTTTGATGACTCTCGTGATTCCAGAAGGCGACATCAACACCAAGGTCATTGAAGCTGACTTCCAGGTTCTTATCACCCTGTTGGTTCAGGATACCCTGGTACTCGGGGTTGTCCACGAGGCCTAATGCAGGATCATGGAAAATGCTATTCTCTTCAGCAGCAATTACCTCTTGGTCATCTTTGATTTCCACCTCAATCTCAGGTTCCGCCATGTTGAGGATATTGGATGTAGAGTTATCTGTGAGGAGTTCCATTTCTTGAACTCTGTAGAAGAAGCCTTCTTTCATAGATAAGGACGTGGTCTGCATAATCCAACAGTCAGTGTCTTTCTCTATCTGAAAAAAGCTGACCATCCAGAGCTGCTCAGTGCACCAAGCTGGACTTCTCCACAGTCTCAATCTGGCATAGAAATCTGAACACAATCCTGTTGTACTGTTCTACAGTCTTTGGTCTTTGGTGAAATCGCAAGGAACTTGGTCCTACTTCCAGTGATGGAGCAGCAAACAGCAGGACAAGGTAACTGACCAGCAAGAAGGAGGGCAAGTGGCAGAAAAGCAAACATTCCTTCCATCAAGTCCTTTTATAGATGTCCCAGGCAAAAGGCCCCGCCCACATTTAGGGAGGGCCTCACATCAAAAGGTCAATTACAGAAAACTCCTTGGTATCTGGGCATAGTAGCACACACCTTTAATCCAAGAATTCTGGAAGTAGAAGCAATGGGATTTCTTTGAGCTCCATGGGGACTTGTGTATATAGAAAGTTCTAGATGGAAGGATGGAGGTAGAGAGAGATATGCAACAGAGAGAGACAGAGAGACAGAGAGAGAAAGAGAGAGAGAGAGAGAGAGAGAGAGAGAGAGAGAGAGAGAGAGAGAGAGAGAGGAGCTGTGCATGACCTTGTTCAGGAATTTGTTTTTGATTCCAGATGCAATTAAAAGAACGGCCAATAATCCAATCAAAATTTTCTAGATGTAAACTCTTTTAGTGACAGAAGACTTACTTAGCATGTAACTTTTAGATATTCCTTTCTTCACTTCTTATCTAACTAAATATATAAGTTGAAACTGCTGCCTCAAAATTAAAAACAATTGGAGAAGATATCAGTCAAATTAGAAAGAAAATTTTGTAACCAGATTTATGGTGAAAATTTGAAGATTCATTTTTGTTTGGTTGGGTTTTTGTTTGTTTGTTTGTTTGTATGGGCTTTGGTTTTCTGAAACAGGGTTTTACTATACAATTTTGGTTGTCCTGGAACTCACAGGATCTACCTTTTTTCTGACTCCTTAGTGCTGGGATTAAAGGTACACACCATTAACTGACCTTGAAAATTAAGATGTGTTTTTGCGTTTTGTTTTGATTTTGAGATAGCCTTTTTTGTGTAGTCCTGGTTGTTCTTAACCTGGATTTGTAGACCATTCTGGCCAAAAACTCAGAGACCCTACAACCTCTGACTCTAGAGTGCTGGGATTAAAAGCATTTGCTACCACTGCCTTGCTGATGACCAATTCTTTTTCTTTTTTTTTATTCGATGTATTCTTTATTTGAATATCAAATGATTTCCCCTTTTCTTGGTCCCCACTCCGCACAAGTCCCATAAGCCCTCTTCCCTCCCTCTGTTCCTCCATCAACTCCTTCCCACTTCCCTGTTCTGGTATTCCCCTATACTGTTGCATTGAGTCTTTCCAGAACCAGGAGCCACTCCTCTGTTCTTTTTGGACATCGTTTAATATGTGGATTATTTCTTGGGTATTCAATGTTTTTAGGTTATTATCCACTTATCAGTGAGTTCATACCATGGCTGACCTTTTGAGACTGGGTTACCTCACTTAGTATGATGTTCTCCAGCTCCATCCATTTGTCTACGAATTTCATGAATCCATTGTTTCTAATGGCTGAATAGTAAGTAGTCCATTATATAAATATACCACATTTCTTGTATCCATTCCTCTGTTGAGGGACACCTGGGTTGTTTACAGCTTCTGGCTACTACAAATAGGTCTGCTATGAACATAGTGGAACATGTGTCCTTATTAGATGCTGGGAAATCCTTTGGGTATGTGCCCAGGAGTGGTATATCAAGGTCCTCTGGAAGTGCCATGCCCAGTTTTCTGAGGAACCACCAGATTGATTTCCAAAGTGGTTGCACCATCTTACAATCCCACCAGCAATGGAGCAGTGTTCCTCTTTCTCCACATCCTTGACAGCACCTGCTGTCTCCTGAGTTTTTGACCTTAGCCATTCAGACTGGTGTGAGGTGAAATCTCAGGGTTGTTTTGATTTGCATTTCCCTAATGATTAATGATGTTGAACATTTCTTAAGGTGTCTCTCAGCCCTCCGAAGTTCTTCATGTGAAAAATTTTGTTTAGCTCGGTACCCCACATTTTAATGGGGCTATTTCGTTCTCTAGGTTCTATCTTCTTGAATTCTCTGTATATATTAGATATTAGCCCTCTGGGATTGCTTCAAGTTTCTCTCCATTTAGTTTGATGTTGGCTACCAGTTTGCTGTATATTGCTTCTACTATGTTTAGATATGGGCCTTGAATTCCTGTCCTTTCCAAGACTTTTAGCATGAAAGGATGCTGAATTTGGTCAAATGCCCTTTCAGCATCTAATGAAATGATCATGTGGATTTTTTCTTTGTGTTTGTTTGTGTAGTGGTTTGCATTGATGGATTTCCTTATATTGAACCATCTCTGCATCCCTGGGATGAAGCCTATTTGATCCTGGTAGATGATCATTTTGATTCTTAAAGAACAAAGACACAGTACTTCCAGCCAGGAACAAAAAGCTTGAAATCACATCTAATTGCCTTGAAATTTTGAGTACCCTACTACCTCTGCAGACCTAATATTGGGAGTAAAAGGTAAGCCTGGAGCTATAAGCTTTTTGAGCATGGATTTTGATTTTAGCAATGTGTTTATTCCAGAGTCATGAACACTTGGGGTGTTCAAGCTATGCTGAAGAGAAGAAATGGATGTGAAGCAGAACCAAGTTCATACAGATTACTCACTCCATGCAGTTACCCGGGCAATGATATCTGCACTCTTGGCATGAACTTGAGCAATGGCCTCCAGCTTTTCCAGGAAGGCGAAGATCTCATTGAGCTAAAACAGAAATAAACAGCACCACAGCATCTTTTAGCATCATTATAAAAATGGCCATTTATTAAAACCAGGACTTAACCTGTCTTAAAATGGATAGGAATATAGTCCAAAGAGATTTAAGAGGCTTTGTCTCTATAAAAGATTTGTCAGGACTTACATACAGTTTGGACCAGTATCTGAGGAACCTTCTCTCAGGCATCCAGATTGAATGGAGGAATTTTTCATTGAGCTTAGACATGGTACACTAGAATTCTTTTCAACAATTGCTCCAACAGCCCCCAAGGGCCTGGTCAAAGCTAACACACATATTCAAACTATTACTCTGAGTCTTTCAAGACAAAATTACCCTTACTCTCCACCAAGTTAAGAGTACTATTTTCTTGCATTTCCCATGATTGATTCAGGTTTATCAAAACTCATTCAAATCCATGATATTTCCTAGGAAAAGACAAACTGATACAAATATGACAGCCAAGCCAGTGCAACGGGCAGGAAGCCTACCTGATTCTATGAGGTAGACAAATGCACACTTTCACCAGGTTTATAAGAGGTTCAGAGACCAGCTTTCTCTTATTCAAGCACCTTAGGTACCGAACCCATAACCTTCTTTAAAATGTAGTATGTACAGCAAGGTCTTCAATAAACGACCTGGCATATTGGCCACCCACAAGCAACCATAGTGGCTCATGTCCCAAAAGCCAGGTCAACAGCAACAATAGGAAACCCATGCAGACCATCCAAACCAGACTGCCTAATGGGTTGTTACCTCAGTGTTGAAAACTTGATATAAATCCTAGTTGGCCGTGCAAACCATGAAGGAATTTACACCTGCCAGGCAAGAAAAGGAAAAAAGTCATGAAAAAGTCATGATTCGCTATCAACATAGTCGTCTCATGTTTATCATATATACATAAAAAAACCGTAAGCACTCCCCCACCCCCCACACACAGATAGAGAGAGAGACAGAGACAGAGACAGAGACAGAGAGACAGAAAGACCCTGAGCACATGGCTCAGATGCCTGTCCAATAGAGGTGAAGACATGTGTAATGCTTTTATCCTATCATGTCCTTTCTTGTCCTGTAAAATCCATAGTTTGTTAGTAGTGTCTTGGCAGAATGGTGTCACCCGTCTGCAGCTTTAGCTACTCTCAATTCCCAGCATTGCCAGAATTTAGAAGAGCAAAATTGATATTGTTTGAAGAAGCAGATACCAAGAAGTTACATTAACATACCAGCTGTGCAAAGACACTAGGGGTTGTAGAACATGAATGTTCCACCACACCATGATAACCTGGGAATGCTTCCATTTGGGGCATCTGTTCCTCCAGCCTTGTAAATTGGAAAATAACACTCACCTCATGAGGAAGTAGTTCACCATTAAAGGAGCCAATGGTCTTTTAGTCCCTGTGAGGCGAGCATATGGTCTCCATGGTGTGGGTTTATTTCACTATTTGGTAAAAGACTGTTATATACTATGCTGCAGGCTGAAGTGCCAAAGAGGAGAAAGAATACAGTAAAAACTAACCTTAAAAACTACTTATGGGCTAGACCTGGCGATGGGAAAAGCTTATCATCCTATTATTGGGTTGGCTAAGGCAGGAAGATTACCTTGAATTTTCTTTCTATGACTTGGTGTATCCCATGAGTTTTGCCAGTAGCCTGGGCTACATAAAACTTATCTGGCCACCCAGTAAGGCTTTGCATCAAAATAAAATTAAAGCCAAATCTCTGAAAACCTTGTATCCTCCATAAAAACTATTTTATAATTTGTAGAATGTATATACTTAAAGGATGTAATATTTTCTGCCATGGAACTTACACTTTTCAATACACACATACACAGCACATGTACACATGGATTCACACATACACAGCACACCTGCACAGTTTTTTCTAACTATATTATTTTCCCACCATTCTCTACAATTTGTTTGAAGAATAAAACAGGTGGTGGTGGCCCAAGCCTACTTTTATCCCAGCACTAAAAAGGCAGAGACAGGCAACAATCTGTGAGTCCAAAGTCAGCCTGGTCCAAAGAGCAAGATCCAGGACAACCAAGGCTACAGAGAAAACCTATCTCAGAAAGAAAAAGTAATCTAGTTTTCCATGTAAGAATATCATGACTTTTATTAGAAAAGGGTGGATACTATCTACTCAGTGTGGCTCTTTGGATAGGAGTGACTCCCAAAGGCTGACTTATTTAAATGGTCATTATGGAGTGGCAATGCTTGGCAGTGATTAAGATGTAGCCTTGTTGGGTTTAGTATGGCCTATTGAAGCAAACTTGTCACAGGTGGTGTGATTTGGAGTTTTCAATTGTAGATTTAGTGTTTTTCTCTCTTCCTCCTGCCTACAGATCTAAATGTCTAAGCCTCAGCTACATCTCCAGCCCCATGTCTGTCTGTGTAGTGCCATCCTTCCCAGCATGGGGATAAAGGAGTAAACCGCCAAATCTGTAAGGTGGCCTCAATGACATGTTTCAGTTTTATAAGAGTTGCTGTGCTCATGGTATATTCACAGCAAATAACATTGACTAAGAAAATGTTCAACAGTTTGAAGAATAACTCTTTCACGTGTGAAGTTTCTAAGCTTTGAATGCAGTTTCTAAATTTCAAATGTAGAAATAAAAATTAGATATAAAACCTGGCTTCAGTCAATTAACAGAGAGTACAGATAGCAATTTGTGACTTGAATCCATGCCTTGTACTCTCATACCTAAGTCATCAGCATTATAGGAAAAGTTCTATTTGATTTTCAACCACATCAATAAGTAGTTGGGATGGTGGAACTCAGTGTGGGTCATCTCAGGGCAGTTTTACACAATATTCTCATTTCCAAAAGCCTCCAAGTAATTCTTAGAATGACCCAAGTTGTGTAATTTCCTTAAAACAGCTGAATTTTTACTACTATTAAAATTCTCTGTGTGTCAGGCAACAGAGCAGGAGGATGGGACTAATTGTTGTTTTGTGTGCTCAAGGATTGGGCAAGGTTTATAGGGTGCAGGAAGGGATAGAAAGGAAGAGGCATCCTTTGAGAGATCATCCTCTCTCCTCCAACTTAGACACATAATATTTCCCTAAAGTTTTTGCAAAGTGGCAAAACAGAACTGGTACTTTGAAGCATCCTATCTGCTGCCATTACTTCAACTGCTTTACTTTGCACCACAACATCAACAGAGGCTGTTGTTTATCCATCTCTGATATTCTGGATCACTTTACAAAGCTAAGCACATGACTCATTTGCATAACTATGTGTGATCCTGTGGATGTACAGAGTCTAATGACAAGAACATAAGAAGAGACCAGAAGAATCTATGATGATTATGGTACCAAAATCATCATTGCAATGATAGGACGGACACACACACACACACACACACACACACACACACACTGCATTTTTATTACTAACTATCAATCTATCCTTGCTCCTTGCATGTCTTAGACTTTCTTAAAGATGTGTCATTATTACATAATATTAACATTTGGTCTTAACATTTGGTCTTATAAAACAGATAGAGGTTAGAATCATTTGTTCTCAGATTTGTTAGGAATGTGACCTCAGGAAAGATTAGTCCCCTTGCTGCAAGTTCTGCCTTTGTAGTACTGGTATTGATGCATTGTGCTGGGTAGTTTCATGTCAATCTGATTCAAGCTAGAGTCATTTTGGAAGAGGGAACACAGACAGAGAAAATATTTCTACTATGGGCAAACCTGTAATATATTTTTCTTGAATTGTGGCTAATGTGGGAAATCTAGCTCACTGTGGACAGAGTCATCCCTGGGATGATAGTTCTATGTGCTGTAAGAGGCAGACTGAGCAAGCCATGAGGAGCAAGCCAGTAAGAGGTGCTTCTTCAAGGTCTATATTTCCACTCTGACCTCCAGGTTCCTGTCCTGCTTGAGTTCATGTCCTGCCTCCCTTCAGTGACAGACTACCAGCTGTAAGATGTAAGAAACCGTTTAGTCCTTGATTTGGTTTTTGTCATGATTTTTAATCATAGCAATAATTAACTCAGATGCCCATGAAGGTGGAAATCATCATCTTTGTGCAAATCTGTTGCCGATTAAATGTCACCCCAGGCAGTTATCCTGACTTCCTGCCTTTTCCTTTTTTCTTTTTTTTTTCTATTTATTTATTTATTTATTTATTTATTTATTTATTTATTTATTTATTTATTTTGGCTTTAAAAACAGCTTCTATTTAGCAAGGAAATTACAACTGTGTACATGTCTTTTTTTTGCTTTCTAGTGTCTGACCTTGTCTCAGCTGTACTTGATCTGGGGAAATGTCTGTCTCCCTGTGCTTGCTTGTACAATCTTAGATGTGATGATCTTTAAATCCGTGAGCTCATAAATGATCTTCTTCAACTCTGGAACAAGTAAGAGACAGGGCAGTGGGATTTTATTTCTAAGAAATTCTTGACAAGGACCCTGCTAATACAACACAGACTTAACAATACATAAGTAAACCAGCCATTCTGTTCACACTTACCAAGAAAAATGGCTCAAAAATATATTATGCATTCTTTTTTTTCTGTTTTTTTAATATTTTTATTTTCTATATTCTTTGTTTTCATTCCAAATGATTTCCCCTTTACCGGATCCCCCCTCCCCATATGTCCCATAAACCCTCTTTTCTCCATCCCTTCGCCAATCATCTCCCTCCTTTTTCTTTTTCCTTATATTCCCTTCCAAGGCTAGATCAATCCTTTCCAGGATCAGGAGCCTCTCCATATTTCTTCATGGGAGTCATTGTTATGCTATTTGTGCCGTGGGTTTTCAGGGCTTCTGGGCTAATTAATATCCACTTATCAGAGATTGCATTCCATGTGTATTCTTTCGTGCTTGGGTTACCTTGCTTAGGATGATATTTTCCAGATCAAACCATTTGCCTAAAAATTTTGTGAATTCATTGTTTCTAATTGCTGAATAGTATTCCATTGTGTAAATATAACACATTTTCTCTATCCATTCCTCCTTTGAGGGGCATCTGGGTTCTTTCCAGCTTCTGGCTATTATAAATAAGGCTGCTATGAACATAATGGAGCATGTGTCTTTATTGCATGCTGGGGAATCCTTTGGGTATATGCCCAGGAGAGGTATAGCAGGGTCCTATGGAAGTCTCATGTCCAGTTTTCTGAGGAACCTCCAGACTGATTTCCACAGTGTTTGTACCATATTGCAGCCCAACCAGCAGTGGAGGAGTGTTCCTCTTTCTCCACATCCTCGCCAACACCTGCTGTATCCTGAGTTTTTTACCTTAGCCATTCTGACTGGTGTAAGGTGAAATCTTAGGGTTGTTTTGATCTGCATTTCCCTAATGACTAATGATGTTGAGCACTTTTTAAGGTGCCTCTTGGCCCTCCGAATTTCTTCAGGTGAAAATTCTTTGTTTAGATCTGTACCCCATTTTAATAGCGTTATTTGGTTCCCTGGGGTCTAACTTCTTGAGTTCTTTGTATATGTTGGATATTAGCCCTCTATCAGATGTGGGGTTGGTGAATATCCTTTCCCAATTTGATGAGATATTTTTAGCTATTCTGGGTTTCTTGTTATTCCAGATGAATTTGAGAATTGCTTTTTTAACTCTGTGAAGAACTGAGTTGGGATTTTGTCAGGGATTGCATTGAATCTGTAGATTGCTTTTGGCCAGATGGCCATTTTAACTATATTAATCCTGACAATCCAAGCACATGGCAGATTTTTCCATTTTCTGAGGTCTTCTTCAATTTCCTTCTTCAGAGACCTGAAGTTCTTTTCATATAGTTCTTTCACTTGTTTGTTTAGAGTCACACCAAGATACTTTATATTGTTTGTGGCTATTTTGAAGGGTGTCATTTCCCTAACTTCTTTCTCAGCCTGCTTATCCTTTGAATATAGGAAGGCAACTGATTTGCTTTAGTTGATTTTATAACTAGCCACTCTGTGGAAGTTGTTTATCAGCTGTAGGAGTTCTCTGGTGGAGGTTTTCCGGTCACTTCAGTAGACTATCATGTCATCTGAAAATAGTGATAATTTGACTTCTTCCTTTCCACTTTGTATCACCTTGACCTCCTTATGTTGTCTAATTGCTCTAGCTAGAACTTCAAGTACTATATTAAAAAGATATGGAGAGAGGACAGCCTTGACTAGTCCCTGATTTTAGTGGGATTGCTTCAAGTTTCTCTCCATTTAGTTTGATGTTGGCTACCGGTTTTCTGTATATTGCTTTAATGATGTTTAGGTATGGGCCATTGATGTTAAGAGATATTAAAGAATAATGATTGTTACTTAATGTCATTTATGACTTTATTTTTTTTTTTTTACATTTGATTGGTTAACTTGTTTTGGGTTTGATGAAAGGTTACTATCTTGCTTTTTCCAGGGTGAAGTTTCCCTCCTTGTATTGCTGTTTTCCTCCCATTATCCTTTGTAGGGCTGGGTTTGTGGATAGATATAGGGTAAACTTGGTTTTGTCATGGAATATCTTAGTTTCTCCTTCTATGGTGATTGAGAGTTTTGCTGGATATCGTAGTTTTGGCTGGCATTTGTGTTCTCTTAGACTCTGCATGAGATCTGCCCAGGATCTTCTAGCCTTCATAGTCTCAGGTGAAAAGTCTGCTGTGAATCTGATAGGTCTTAATTTATATGTTACTTTTTCTCTTACTGCCTTTAATATTCTTTCTTTGTTTAGTACATTTGGTGTTTTGATTATGTGATGGGAATTATTTCTGTTCTGCTCCAGTCTGTTTGGCATTTTGTAGGCTTCTTGTATATTCATGGGCATCTCTCTCTTTAAGTTAGAGAAGTTTTCTTCCATAATTTTATTGAAGATATTTGCTAGCCCTTTAAGTTGTAAATCTTCACTCTCATCTATTCCTATAATCCTTAGGTTTGGTCTTCTCATTGTGTCCTGGATTTCCGGGATATTTTAGGTTACAAGCTTTTTGCATTTTGCATTTTCTTTAACTGTTGAGTCCATGGTTTCTATGGTATCTTCAGCATCTGAGATTCTTTCTTCTATCTCTTGTATTCTGTTGTTGATATTTGCATCTATGTCCCCTGATTTCTTCCCAAGGCTTTCTATCTCCAAAGTTGTCTCCCTTTGAGTTTTCTTAGTTGTTTCTACTTCTGATTTTAGATCCTGGATGGTTTTGCTTAGCTCCTTCACTTGCTTGTTTGTGCTTTCCTCTAATTCTTTAAGAGATATTTGTGTTTCCTCTTTCATTACCTTGGCCTGTTGACCAAAGTTCTCCTGTATTTCATTAAGTGGTTTTTGCGTTTCCTCCTTATTGGCTTTTGTATTCTCCTGAATTTCTTTCAATGATTTTTGTGTTTCCCTTGCAAGGGCGTCTAACTTTTGATCCATTTTCTCTTGAATTTCTTTAAGTATGTCCTTCATGTGTTCCTGTACCAGCATCATGACCATTGATTTTAAATCCAAGTCTTGTTTTACTGGTGTGATGGGGTATCCAGGAAATGCTGTTAAAGGAGAATTGGGTTCAGATGTTGCCATATTGCCTTGATTTCTGTTAGTGTCTTTCCTGTGTTTGCCTTTTGCCATCTAGTTCTCACTTGTGTTAGTTGGTCTTGTCAATGCTGGACTCACCAGTGCAAGCTGCCTCTTCCCAGGTGGCCTTTGGTGCACAGCTTACCTCCTGCACTGCCTGGAGACAGGGTGCTGTTGCCCAGGCTGTTCAGATACCGAAGCAGACACCTGAAGGTTCCTGCTGGGGGCCCGCTGGATTCACCAGAGCACATTGACTACTCCCAGCTGTCCTCCCAGAAGCCCCTATTGCCTCTTGCAGGACCTGGAGATGTGTGTGGTGTTGACACACAGGGTGATCTGGATCTGGAAGCAGAGCGATCTAAGGGCTCCCGCCAGAGGCCTCAGGACTGGAATGTAAGCTCCGTACCACCGGAGCAAGCTGTGTGCTCCTAGACTGCATCCGGGTGCACACCAGGTCTCCCGCACTTTCTGGAGACCGAGTGCTGTGGCCCAGGCTGTTCAGATCCCAACGTAGACCCCTGAATGCTCCTGTCAGCGCCTGCTGGGTTCACCAGAGCACACTAGAAGCAGACACCTGAAGGCTCCTACAGGGGCCCGCTGGATACCTTCCTGCGTTTTTCGTCTCCATAGTGACTATTTATCTCATGAAGATCCTACAAAAAGTAATGTTTCATAAAAAGAAAGTGCCTGGAACAAGGTAAAAGTCCCTCAGGCATCCCTCATGTTTTAGTTATCAGACTCCAATCAAGAGTAATGACTCACATGCATGGGAAGTTGTGGGAGGTGCAGACAAGGCCGCAGAGAGACAAGGCTGGTGAACTTGCTTTGGCTCACCTTTTGCTTTGCTAAGGTTCTTCACTTCCTACTAGACACTGTCATTCCAGTGTTTGATGTCCACATCACGCTATACAAAGCATAGTTGCAGCTGCTGTTAGCATCAGCCCACTTATGCCACTTTTCATAGGCCTCTGTCAGGTTAGACTCAGGTTCAGGCACCACATGGTCAACTGAAGACAGAGGGAAAAATGTGTGACTCAGACACAGCTTGGCCTCCCTGCCTCATTCCTGGTCCTTCCTGCTTAGTTGACTCCAGGACTTTGGAACAAATTGCTAGCTTTCTGAAACCTAGGCTTTCTTTTCTTAAAAATGAGTGTTAAGTAAATAAGGAACATATTCTGACATTATTTTCCATCTAAGTTTGCCATTTGACTAAGTGAATAATGCATATATAAGGTGCTTCACCGATACCTGTTGCATGCTAAGTGTTCTGTAAGTGTTAACACCACTATACTCTGCATCCTGCTGATACATATTTTTATATAATTGTGGGTGTATCTGCATCAATTTGTGTCAGCTGCTGGGTGGAGTGCCTCAGAGGACAGCCATGTTAGTCTTCTGTCTTAAGCATACCTGGGTATCATTAATAGTGTTGGAGATTGGTGCTTGCCGGTGGGATGGGTCTTCAGTTGGGCTGGTTATTTGTTGTCCTTTCCCTCAGTCTCTGCTCCATCCTCCATCCCTACATTTCTTGTTGACAGAATACATTTTGTGTCTAGAGTTTGGTGGGTGGGTTTGTGTCCCTATCACTCTATTGGAACTATTGTGAGAGGCTGTTACCAGCATGCGGGCAGTGACCAGTGTATAAAGTGCATAAGTTAACAAAAAAACTAAAACAATAATGGAGTTGTATTGTCAGATTTGTTGGTCAACTTGATAGAGGCTGGAGTTATTACAGAGAAAGGAGTCTCAGTTGAGGAAATGTCTCCATGAGATAATATTAGTATGGTTGCTCATCAGCTGTAAGGCATTTTCTCAATTAGTCATCAATGGTGGGAGGGCCAATTGTTGGTGATGCTGTTCCTGGGCTGGTAGTCTTGGACTCTATAAGAAAGCAAGCTGAGCAAGTCAGGAGAACAATCCAGTAAGTCACATCCCTCCAAGAACTCTACATTAGCTCTTGCTTCCTGACCTGCTTGACTTCCAGCCCTGACTTGCTTTGGTGATGAACAACAGTGGGAAGTGTTAGATGATTAAAGCTAGCCAGGCAGTCCTGGCACAAATCTTTAATCCCAGCACTTGGGAGGTACAGGCAGATGGATTTCTGAGTTTGAGGCCAGCCTGCTCTACTGTCATTTCAGACAACTAGGGTTATAAAGCAAACCCTAGTTCGAAAAACCAAAATAACAACAACAACAACAACAACAACAACAACAACAAAAGCTATCTAGAGAGAAAAAGATGCTTGGTAATCTCCAAACTGAGCAAATTAAAAAAAAAAAAAAACCCAAAAACAAAAACAAAAACAAAAAAACAAAAAAACAAAAACAAAAACAAAAACAAAAAAAAACAAGCAGTCTCCCAGCTGCCTTGAGCCAAACAGGTGATCAGCTTGGACAGCTGATTTGAGTTTGTTTTCAACCATTGACACACACCCCTTCTCTTAGAACCCCTCTTTAAGCCAAGGTTGGTCCTTGGCAGTTATAGATGACACTAATTTTTTAGAAAATTTTGTGGTTGTTTAAGCATTTATTCTAGCATAGAATTCTCCACTATATACTTTATTTGGATCATAGCATTAGACTTCCATTGGATACTCAGTTTAGAACACTTAGTGGGTATCTGCATACTTGGTCCACCTGTCTGGCCTTCCTAGGAATAAAAATGCTTGTATATCATTGGCAGCTGCTTGAACCTAATCCAGACCAAAGCTGTTCTCACTTGACCGACATTCAGAATTTCCCTTACATGAGTGAAATGAACTGGGACACAGTCCTGCAGAAGAGGCTCATTCTAGGCTTTGTTCAACGTTGAGTCAAGACTTCCAAGTCCAAAACGTACCCACATTCTTTTCCCATTACTCTGTGCACAAGTCCACCCTGGGTAGCACTTGATGAGTACACCAGTAAAATAACACCCTGATGCTAGCTTTACAGAGAAGAAAATGGAGGCATATGTAGGGTAAGTTGAAAACCCTAAGTCACGTGATTGGCAAGTCACTAAGCAGGATGTCAACATATGAACTTCTAGGCTTTAGCCACACATTTTTCTATAAGTGGTTCTAGTGTTCCTAATAGTCATTTTCAGAAATATTCTCATAGAAATAGAAGTTTCCTTATTGCAAAGAGGTACTCTTTAATGTCCATTGAAATCTATGATTTGGTTAATGGTAAAACTCCAGGATCATTCCTCCTCTTTTGTTAGTTTTATTGTACTGATCCATAGTTTTCCGGACTAATAGTAAAATTAATAATAATATAAATAAATTAATAACAGTTAAAAAAAGCTACTAGTGACAGAGAAATAATTTCCGTTGGTTCAGTACCCAATCAAGGGATATTGTGTCTCATGGAATATTGCTGGGTAAGTGTTAGGTTGGATCCCTACTGAAGCTCCTCTCTCTTTTTCTTTCCTTGGCATTTAAATTACTCTACAGGATTTAGGAATATTGGCAAGAGCAATATGCTCTGCAGAGGCGTATAAAGAGAAATCGGGGGTTTCTCTTCACGTCCAAGTGAGGCATTTGTCCTGGAGACATGGGCAACTGGCTGTTTCAATGAACAGCTGGAAAAGGTGCATTGTTAATGTGTCAGATGAAAGCCTTGTGGAAGTTGGAACTGTGTGGTGGCCTTCAAGTATGTCAGTGTCTACTCTAGTGAGTAAGAGCAAAGTGTGGTGACTATGGGGGACCCTGGGTGCCACCTGCCACAGACAACACCTTCCTTCTTTTAGCTGTTCCTCACACCCTAAGAGAACATCCACCTTATAGATCTTGGCCCTTTCTGTAAATCTGACTCTTTGCAGAATTTATCAAGTTTCAAATTCTTGGCCTCACATTCAGAAATCCTGATATTGAAACCTGGTTGTGGAACTTGGATGGTGACCAAGCAATGGCCATGATACTGGTCTACTGAGAATACCATAATTTCAAAACTTAGCAATATTGTTTTAGTATGGTCTGCTTCATTGCTCACCTAGGTATAGTTAGATATTTGTAAAATTAACTAAACTATACTATCAAAGAATGTAACAATGAAGGCTCAATTGTGATCCCACTTTGAACTTGAAGAAGTGATTTTGGAGTCTAAAACTCTTCACAAAAAAAGATGCTCCTGGCAAAAAAGGAGTAGGAAATGAGGAAAAAGGGAAGGGCAGTTCATTTCAGATCTGCTAAGGCAGTACATCTTAGAAGCTTGCACCTGCATGATGTTGGGGGCTTATAATAATAAGGGAGGCACAGCAACAGAGGACATTATGTTATTTGTCTTCAGCCCTGTGATGCAGCAACAAGCAGCAAGCAGAAGACAGTTTCCCAGGATTTAAAAGTTATTGTCACAATTTCCCATCTGTAAGGTGTGGTACAGGTTTCTGAAGGTACATGTACAGGATTCCTCTCAGAGACACAATGGGTGGAATAACCTCTACAATATTAGCAGTGAAATTGCAATTTATCTGCACCTACTCATGGAAGTTATGCGTGATTACACACACACACACACACACACACACACACACACACACAATATGTATGTCTATATTCTAGAGTTCCAAAAACATTGTACCTAATTCTGATAGAGCAATGATCCAACGTTGAGAACTATCTTAGTTAGGCTTTTAGTGCTGTGAACAGACACCATGACCAAGGCAATGCTTATAAGGACAACATTTTATTGGGGCTTGCTTACAGGTTCAGAGGTTCAGTCCATTATCATCAAGGCAGGAACATGGTAGCACCCAGGCAGGCATGGGGCTGGAGGAGCTGAAGTTCTACATCTTCTTTTGAAGGCTGCTACCAGAATTCGCACTTCTGGGCAGCTAGGATGAGGGTCTTACAGCACACACCCACATTGACATACCTACTGCAAAAGGGCCACAATTTCTAGTCGTGCCATTCCCTTTGCCAATTAATTTGGCCAAGGTTATATATATATATATATATATACACACACACACACACACACACATATATATATATATATATATATATATATATATATATATATATATATATATATATGTCAGACACTTTGTGCATCCGGAAACAGGTATTCCTCTATATATGGAGCTCACTGAATGCTCTATGGTGTATGGGACATTTGAGGTCCCCATGTGTCAAGTAAGTGTGCCTCTGTTTCTTTGTCATGTTCCCCTTGAAGACATGCCTTCTTCAAGTGCATCTTGATGCTGTTCTGAAAGAATTTATTATTTTCAACAAAGAAAAGTAAGTAACTCTGGGCTGTATACCAGTGACTTAAAAGGATATCATATAGGCAGATTTTGTTTGCAGGGATTTCATATATGTTATAGACCAAAGTCTGCCACAAGATAACCAGGATTCTTTGGTCCAGGAAGTCACAGGTCCAGGGTGATGACAAACTGACAGGACCACAGAAGCAGTGTGAAATAAGAATGTATATTTCTGGATGTCCCCTAGTCCAGTCTGAAGGACTTTCGTCACCAGGATGAAGGGGCTTAAAGGGGGGAGTATAGGTGGTTAGGTTAGTGTGGCTAGGAGGCATCCTGGGCACCTCTGCCCATGAGGGACCACAGACACACATACATGGTATAGAATAGAGTTTATTCAGAATGGGGGATGGAAGTTAGTGGTAGAGAGCCAGGGTGGAGAGTGAGGGAGAGAGAGAGAGAGAGAGAGAGAGAGAGAGAGAGAGAGAGAGGAGAGAGAGAGTGTGGAGGCCGGCCATGACCACGTGGAAGGGGGAAGAGCCCCAGGGGCAGAGAGGGGAGAGAGTGTGGGAGCGCAGAAAGCAAAGAGAGAGAGGAGGATCAAGTAGCCCCTCTTATAGTGGGCCAGATCTCTGGGGCAGGGAATACCTGGCTATTGCCAGGTAGGTGTGGGGTGGAGCTTAGACAACACCCCAACATACCTCAAGGTTTGGTTAATTAATTAAAGAAAAAGAAAAAAGAAAAGAAGGGACGGAGAATACAGTGAAGCAGGAATAGGGTCGTTGTTGAGATCTGGCTGCTTCATGCTGACATTAGGGCGACGTGTCTCTGCGGAACCTAGAGAAAGCGGTATGGGGGGTGATGGTCCAGTCTCAGGAGGACAGGCTGCTTCTTTGCTGTCCAGGGTTTGTAGAGCCATTTGAAGATAGGTCAGGAGAACAGGTCCAGTAGAAGCTGTCTGCATTCGGAGAAGCTGAGAGAAGATTGGAGCATCTGAAGGTTGCTTCTCTGGAGCTGTCCTGGATATGGCAAGGGCCTGGACTTAACAAGATGTTGGAACACAGTAGTATAGTTAGGGAATAAGACTAAGTATATTTGGGAGAAAGGAAAATTTTCTTAAGATGTACAATTGAAACCCAGAGGAATCCCACCCTTTGAAAAGGAAGTAAAGTGGGAACTTGGGCAGATGTACTTATATGGATGGAGCCTACTTGGTCCATGAGCAGTAGGTTTCCTGTAGCTAACAAGTTTATTAAAGAGATAACAACATGAGTTAACCACATGAACAGTCTTTAAGATGAGCCTTTGTGGATCAGAAGGAATAGAATTGAAGGTTGGGACAGTGACAGAGCAAAAGGGGAAATATGAAGCATTTAATGGAAACAGAGTTTAGGTAAGGAGATAACTGTCTAGCTGTCAATGTAGTCAGAAGTCTGAGGAATAAACAATAACTTAGCAGTTATATTATTAAAGAATGACAGATTTCAGTAGCCAGCAGTTCTCTGTGGTATCTGGTCTCCTTGGCGGCTTTGGTTGTCAGTCTGGCTTTCAAGCACAGAAGATGCACAGCTTTTTCTGTGGAATGGATACCCATGACATGAGAAATGGCTTACTTTTGTTTAGCTAAGTCATTTGACTCAAGGTATCCAGTTTTGTCCACTGCACTCTTTCAGGCAGCATCCTGTTGCGGTGTCCATCTTTATTCTGAGACCTCCTGGGAGAAGCTGTCAGGCATTTGGGAATTCTGTCTGTCTTATATCTAATAACAAATGTCTGACAAGATTGAGCACAAGAGAGGAGAGCAATAGTTAAGAGAGAATAGGAATGGAAATCCTAAGTAGTTTGACAGGTTGCATAGGTAGAGGAAAGTATATTGCCTTGGTTAGTAAAGATGCTAGGATCAGAGTAAGAAAGCTGGCAGCAATGGATAAAATTGTGGTGACAGAAAATTAGTTTGTCTAGGCAGATTTAGGCTTGTTTTGAGCACGCAAGCTATAGGAGCAAATGAGTTAAGGGTGTGGGAACACAGAATAGGTGAGGTTCAGATTCTTTATCATTTACCAGACTGTTAATTTTAAAAGTATACAGTCGAAGACAAGTAGCACCCACTGGGTAGGGGAGGGAGTTGTTCTGCAAACTTAGCGTCCTAAAGAGTGCAGAAACAACTGAAAGGCAGCTAAGTCAAAGAGTCCAGACCGTCATGAGGACCCTTGGGAGCCAGGGCTAGAAAAGCCGGAGCTTTAAAAGCAGGAGGAAGCATCCCGCCTGGACCAGGATTTTCGAGGAGTGCTGCAAAAGCCAAAGAGAGACTCAGGATCACTTCCGGATTAGGATACACCCGAGGGTGGGTCTAGAAGTCCTAAGCAGGAGTGTCGACTAGGCATGAGAGGAAACCCTTCGTTCCAAAAGAGGTTGGCCAGACTTCATTTGAAAGCTAAGGGTTATTTACTATTATGGTTAATGTTTATTTAAATTTTTAATCTGCTAGAGGGAAGAACTGACATGTAGCACACATCAGTGGAAGCCAGTGTAGACCACTTGACTGTGGGACCCGGTCCCCCAACCTTGCTTCTCCTGCCTGTGTGTGGCTGCAAGACCAGTCATGGCCTGCTCTATTAACAGTAGAGGACATTGGGAGTGGTGGGACCTCGCAGTGAAGAAGAAGAAAGACAGGGTGGTAGGGAGAACCCATAGAGCTGTGAGAGAATCGGGTAGTAGAAATGATGGGGCATCCCAGCAGCCAATGCAGAGCTGGGCATGGTCTGTGGCTAGGCTTTTGCAGGTAAAGGCCCTATACATCTGCATTGTAGCCAGCAGAGTGGGACAGTATGGTGGTGGGGGGGGTGCAGCAACGAGAAAGGAGTGCATGCTTGTGGCGAGGAGGCAGCATCGCTCGGCAGGGATGGAGCACAGCAGATTCAGAGAGCCTGGAGAGACCTCGCCATGGGTAGCAGTCACTGTCCCAACTCTGCAGCAGTTCTGATGAAAGTTAGTGATCGCCCATGCACAGGGCAGAACTTCCTGTCAGCAGCGGAAGTAGGAAGTTAGGTAGCTTGCAGTGTCTGGGAAGTAGCTTGTTTCTTATCCTAGCAATGGCGCAGGAGGGGCAGAGCTGCCAAGGATGTGGCAGCAGCCACAGCAGCTTCGTCAGCAGTTCTGGAGCAGGAGGGGGTCTGGCGTGGGCTGCAGCAGCCACAGCCAAGGCCGGGGCTTGGCCACCTTGCCATGATCCCCGCGTGCCACAAAGCCAGCACGCAGGAAAACAAGGGGAACCAGTAGAATAAATGATGCTGTCATATCAATAAGATGCAGGAGTGAATTAGATAGCTGAGCCTGGTGGCACTCGCCTGGCAGGGCATTGCCTCTGCACACTGCTGAGTTCCACCCGGATAGAGGGAGGGAACAGAACAGCAGCGGGGAAATGCGGGAAGTGCAGAGACTATTGCTCTCACCAGTGGGGGTGTAAGACTTACACAGAGGCTTAATATCTCATGGTGTTTCTCATTCCTAGGTTTCAGCACCAAGTGAAGGACTTTCGGCAGCAAGATGAAGGGGCTTAAAAGGGGGGAGTATAGGGGGTTAGGTGAGTGTGGCTAGGCGGCGTGGGGGAAGGTGTCCAGGCAGGCCCTTGCCTGGGCATCTCTGCCCCTGAGCGACCACACTCACACATACATGGTATAGAATAGAGTTTATTCAGAATAGGGGATGGGAGTTAGTGGTACAGAGAGAGAGAGAGAGAGAGAGAGAGAGTTAGAGAGAGAGTTAGAGAGAGAGAGAGAGAGAGAGAGAGAGAGAGAGAGAGAGAGAGAGGAGGCCAGCCATGACCACGTGGAGGGGGGAAGAGCCCCAGGGGCAGAGAGGTGAGAGAGTGTGGGAGATCGGAGAGCAAAGAGAGAAAGGAGGAGCAAGTAGCACCTCTTATAGTGGGCCAGATCTCTGGGGCGGGGCATAACAGGCTATTGCCAGATAGGTGTGGGGTGGAGCTTAGACAAAACCCCAACACAGTCTAGTTAACATCTCAAATTAAACATCACATTCCTCTGTAAAATGCTAGGGTTTCTAGGGCAATATAGGATGTTTACCCAAAGTCCAGGGCACATGCAGTTAAAGGGTTTCCTCACCTTGGCTCCACCGTCATGCTATCCTGGGAGCTGAAGAAGGATGGTTCCCATGTCTGCTCTTCCAGACAAAGAAGGCGGTATTGTAAAGTTTGGGAAGCTGCCTGGCTCGAGCTGTCTTCAAAGAGCACTTATGCCTAGTCCGCCAATTGTATTCTTCTCTGTGCCATGCCCGGTGCCACCATAGGCCTCTGAGGCCCCTGATGATCAGCTCTGATAGCAGCCTCTAGCCCCCAGCCTGATGAACTCACTAGCTGTAGCCCTAAGTCCCAGCCTGGTAAACTAACCAGCTGCAACCCTTAGGCTCAGCTTGGTGTGCTAACTAATTCACTGCTACTCCAATTATCTCTCTGAGTTAAAAGTACCTACTGTCTCCTGAATCTCACATGGATAAGGTAAAAATATTGTTTTGGTCAAAAACTCCCTAGGTGGAGTCTGCAACACAAAAGCAGTTCTTCACAAACTTCCCTTGCCATCCAGGTGGGCCTTGGTAGACATATCCTGTCTGCATAACAAGCAAGCTCAAGAGTTAAAAGCAGAACAGGTTTAACATGTCAGTGGATGTCCCTGGGATATCCAAATTCAGTTGCAAGACAGAAAGCCTGGCCTCTGGAATGGGGGAAGGTAGCTATGAGCCAGGTACCAACTCAAATGTAAAATCTTTCTATTTTGTCCAATATCCATTCATATAGCAAGAACCTTGTAAGGTTTTTCTGATGTAAATACCCTTAGTCTGGACCTATTGTTTGTAATCTACCTGCTCTTAAGTGAGAAAGAACAAAAGAAAGAAAGTAAGAAAGAAAGAAAGAAAGTAAGAGAAGAAAGAAAGAGAAGAAAGAATAAAACAGAGAAAGAAAGAAAGAAAGAAATAAGAAAGAAAGAAAGAAAGAAAGAAAGAAAGAAAGAAAGAAAGAAAGAAAGAAAGAAAGAAAGAAAGAAGGAAAGAAAGAAAAGAAAGGAAGAAAGAAAGAAAGAACCTGTGATTTAGAGTTCCTGGAATTTTTTTTTACAGTGATTACATAAATGATTAGAGCAAAACTTAGCAGAATTTTGGCTACAAGATGGATTCTTATATATCTATATTTGCTTGGTTATACTATTTCCCTGTCACTAGGAAGGAGGAGAGTTTTCAGAAGTATAGTAAATTGCCAAGTGAGATTTTCATCTTATGAATATACAGGGAGTTCCACTTTTTCCTAGGATACTTTTCTCACCTCTGTCTGTAAAATATGATTTTCCAGGTTTCACAGGGCCATCATGGCAATATATTTTTAAGTTTTTATTTTTATGGCAATAAAAAAGGATGCAATTCCAGGATGGAGATTTTGAAATAGCAGGAGCCTTTTTTTGTCCTTGTTTTTTAATTGTTAAATTACCCCTGTGTAGTATATTTGTGAACTGGAATGTAAGCATGGTGACTATTTATAAAGTCTTAACATTTTCAGGCATGAGATGAATGAGAGGGTAGCCACTGGACAAGCTGCAGGAGCCAGTTCTCCCCTTTCTACCATTTGTGGACCCTTGGAATTAACGTCAGGCTTATTCATCAATGGCGCTAACTACTGAGCCCAACATGATGACTTGTAAAAGCTTTCTTAGCTCAGACATCGTTATAAATTGAGGCAACAGTGAATGAACTTTAGTGTTAAATTCATATAGTTATTCATTTATTTATTCATGTAGAGCTTACATTCATATATTTATTTATTTACTTTTGTAACAACAATGATTAAAGACAAGAAGGCCGTGGATTTGGGAGGGGCTGGGTCAGACAAGAAATGGGTAGTAGTGAGAAAATGGACATAGAAATGTTTTAATTATCTTTTAATTACATTTTTAAAGAATGAAAAATTTTGGATTATATGCTATCATTTCAAAAGTTTAAATTCCTTTCTCCTTTAATGAATGATACTCTCTCCCACCATCCCTCTCTCTCCATACTTTTTTTCCATTAAGAGTAAAAAGAGAATCTAATCAAAGACAAGGAAATGTAGCCTTGGAACAAACCAAAAACAACACAGAAGAGGACGATTGGCAGAATAACAACCCATAAAATGCTTCGTAGGACAGTGTTTGGCACCAGGCTGGAAACTCCTGATTACCACAACAGAAGACCTGACAGCAGTTCTTGCCACTCCTGTACCTCATGACTTAGAGAATGTGATTGAAAAGTCCTCAAAAGTGGTGCCACTCTGCAGCAACAGGAGAGGAAGTGAATTCCTGGTTCTGAGCACTTCAGTTCTGGCTTCTGTACACACTGAGTCTGTGACCTTAAGGGAATAATTTAACTACTTCCTCTGTTTTAGTTCCCCACTGAAAAGGTAGAGGGTTATTTCAGAAGAACTGGCCTTTGCTCTTTTAATGCTACAGTTGTACTAAACAGCCTTCATTCTTATTTTTAAATGAATATTTGATGTAGATTTATTCTTTATTCCTTTTGATGACACTGTGAAACATGAACACTCTGTACACAGTGAGCCGCTTCAGGACTAGAGAATATCACACAGTGGCCAGAATTCCAAAGCTTGATTGTGGAGGAATAAAGATGTTCAATCAGGAATAAATACATAGGTCAGATTAGAAGTAGGACCTTGCAGTGGGAGACTGCATCTGCAAGGGATCTGTTTGCAAGTGCCTCCTGTGCATGTGGCCTCTCCCCTTCTCTTATGCCTTTGAGGTGGCCTTGATCAATTGAACAAAATTCCACTGATAGGAGTCACACACACAGAAGTTGAGCAAATGCTGCGGGTTGGGAAACATTTTTTTTTTCAGCATGGCAGTTGCAAAATATCATATGCCAGTATTTTTCTACCTTGAGGGCAAATGTCCCTCAAGATTATCAGAGACCAGCTTCTGCAGAGGATCATACAGTACTGCTGAACTAAAGGGTTACTTGCACCTGTTCAGTGATGTTACACCATATAGTTGAGTTTTGCATGCTACATTTGGAAGCCAGCAAACTTTTCATTGAGAAACTCCTAGCTCTCCAAAGTGAAAGGGAAAAAAGTTAATAGCTTTTTGTTGTCAAGAAACATCAACATGATTTTGTATTCTTTGGACCTTTGTTTTTCATAGAGCTTAACTAAAATATGGAACAATTTTACATATGCCTACATGTCTTCCCTCCTGAGTTACATTTAAAGCAGCAAGATGGCTTATAGATCCCAGAGGTCAAATTCAGGGATACTGGTGCCCTCACACTATATAATCACTGTGAGAAGGCTGGCAGAATCGTCTTGCTACTAAAAATATTGTTGAGGTCTGACTCTTTGTTGTCTGTGTATTTCAGTTATGTGCAAAGTATAATTCACCTAACTGTTCATATGTTGTAACTTTACTGAGCTCATGAATATGAGATGTTTGAAGAACTTCTTCAGGTGCCCCACTGGTTACACTGGGTAAAACCAAGATATAGATAGTTGTACAGAGCACTGTTTCCAACTCGTGGGAAACCGAGGCCATCTAATGGTGTTCCCTATGGATAGTACAGGCATAACCATGGTGACAGCACTCTGGTCCAAAGGGCCAGCTTGATTAACAGATGTCCTTTGGAAAAGGCAGACAGGTGGAAGTAATTGGTCGACACCTAGGAAAGAAAGCTTGTGTAGAGAAACAAGAAATGAAGGTGAGACTAGCATTTATAAATCTCCATATTCTAGTGTGACTGGGACATGGTGCTTCTCTACTAAGAGAAAAAACACAGACACAGGCACACACACACACACACACACACATGTAGAAACATATAAAGACTCAAAGCCCACTTCTTTCATTCAGCCCCTGTCTCTGAAGTTCTCAAATGTTATTTGTGACATTTTGGTTGTACTCCATCACTGTTTAACTCAGAGCATTTCCCTGACCTTCAGAGGTGTGAATGGGTGAAACATAGCAACCCAGAGATGAGCCTGCAAGTGTCAGGGTCCATGTGCATGCTCCAGATTCCACCTTTTGTTCTTCTGTATTGATGACACCATGTGATGGATGTGTTATGCATTTAACTTCCCTCATCTGGCCACTCCTGCTCTTGGACCTTGTGAACATGCTCCAAAAACAGGAGCCTACAGGCCTGCAGGGCCAACAGGTCTCCACAGGGTGATTTGGACTGTTTGGTTTTGTGTCTTTAAACATTTAGATAAGGGTAGGAGCTCATGTGACCTCAAAAATTTAAATCTCTAGATTGTATTCCCATTTTGCATCTTTCTGAGCACTGTTGCTTCCAGAAGTGGGGATATGCTGGTTACCATACTGGGTAGGATTTGGGTAAATGACTGGTACACAGTGTGTGACTAGTTAGAAAGAAAAACAAACAGAAACAAATGCAGTGGGTTGTGCTGTGAATCAGTAGAAGAATATGTGCTCAGCATGAGTGAAAACCTGGGTAGATTCCCAGCACACACACAGAGATAGAATCACTGAATCTGGCTGTGTAGAATAGCTGGTTCTGAGCACCACTTACTGCTGTGCATTTTAAGAAGAGGAAAAACATCAAGAAAACACACCAAGCAAGCAAGCAAACAAACAGCAACTTTTCCAAAAACTGGTAATTGCTTCTTTGTTTTACTTCCTAATTTGGGCTAAAAGTTAGCACCCACCAGATGAAATATACTTATTTCTGAGAAGGATTAGTTCTGAGAACTTCAGAAACCACTGGGACTACTTTATCCTTTCTTCTGTTCCCAGTGAAATCTGTCCAAGCAGATTCCTACCCCCCCTTATTCTACAGAGCATCTCAAAGGCCTGAGCTGTGTTTGAAAATCAAAATGTCCTGGATGTAAATCACTCTGGGCACTGCAGTCAGAAATCTTCAGGGCATTCCCACCTACTCTTCGTGGAGGGATGGTGCAGGTAGCTAACTTTGGGCAACCCTGGTAAGATCCTGACTCCCTAGAATGATGCATCTGCCTAAGAGCCAATGGTCCTATTGCAACCCTGGTGATAGGCATGAATCTCAAGCAGAATAGAGCATTTTTTGATACAGGGTTTCTCTGTGTAGCCCTGGCTGTCCTGGAACTCAACTTGTAGTCCAGGCTGGCCTTGAATTCAGAAATCTGCTTGCCTTTGCCTCACAAGTGCTGGGATTGAAAGTGTGTGCCACAACAGCCTGGGCCAGCATTTCTAAATTAACCCCAGTGATCTAATTAATTAGTGGAAGTCCAGAAATGCCTGGATTTCCTATCTTTATGGCTGTCTTTGTGACTCTTGAATTAGTAATTAGGAAGGCAGCTGTTGGTATTATTACAGCTATTGATACTCTTGTTGCTGCTCAAGGTTGACAGGGATTCTGGGCTGCAGTGTTTCATATGCTCAGCTGCCAAGCATGGAAATTGCTTGGCTCAGCCCCTCCGTGTTCCTGTGTTCTGTCCTCAAGATATCTGTCTTTTACTCCTGTTCACCTGTGATTTCTAGTCACTGCAATTTCAGTGTGCCTGCTCAATATGACACACTGAGTTTCTGTATTTCATTCTGTGTGCTGTTCTCAACTGGTGGCCGATTAAAAAGCTCCCACACCAAAAGAAAAGTTATATGTATAAATATATATGTGTGCTTCTGTTGAGCTATAGCGTATGTGATAAAAACGTGCATTCATGGATTAAAATGTCTTCTGTAACAGTGTTCCCTTGGTCTTCCTTTGTCAACTGTGTGTGTCTCTGGCCCTCACAGGGTATCTGCTCTTACTTTCATTTCCATTAAACAGAAAGTCTCTTTAGCATGGATGGCACTGTCACTCTGTAGCTGGAACAGGAACAGTGAAAACAGGAACAGTGCAGGAACATATAAAGGCCTGCATAGATGCCTCACCAGCCATAGTGCAAGGAATGGCATATGCTGCAGCTACGAAAGGACAGAAATTCAGCACCTATGTTAAACAATCCTATGGTAGAGGAGGAAAAGGAACCTCCAAGCCTACTTGTTTTAAATGTAGAGAGTCAGGACATATGCAAAGGCAATGTCTAGGAAATAATAAGAGCAACTCCAATAAAAGGAGTGCTCCTCCAGGAGTTTGCGCTCATTGCCAAAAAGGCAAGCATTGGAATGAAGAACTGAAATCAAAGCTCCACAAGGATCGACCACCCCTTATAGGGGAAAAGAAAGGAAAACTCAACTTAGATTTTTTAAATCAGAGGCAGCCCCTCAGCCACAAACTTGAAAGAGAGGAAACTGCTGTTAATATGGACTTAGAACTAGTAACCTCAGACAAGCAAAATAAACAGCATTTTTCATAAGGGCCAATAAAGGCTCTTTTAATATAGATAAGGTGAAATAAAAATGAAAAAAATCCTATATGGCTCAATTATGGCCCCTAACGGAAGAAAAAAATACAGGCTATAAATAAACTTGTACAAAAACAATTGGCAAAGAAACATATTAAGAAAAATAACAGTCCTTTAAATACTTACATATCTGTAATAAAGAAAGTCAACTCTGTACCCCATTTTTAATAGGTTTACTTGGTTTTCTGGGGTCTACTTTCTTGAGTTCTTTGTATATATTGGATATTGGCCCTCTTTCTGATGTAGGGGTTGAAGATCTTCTCCCAATTTGGTGGTTGCTAATTTGTCCTTTTGATGGTGTCCTTTGCTTTACAGAAACTTTGTAATTTCATGAGGTCCCATTTCTTAATTCTTGATCTTAGAGCAAGTTCTAAGAGCAAGCTCTATTGGTGTTCTTTTCAGGAACTTTCCCCCTGTACCAATGTCCTTAAGGGTCTTCCCCAGTTTCTTTTCTATTAGCTTCAGGGTGTCTGGCTTTATGTGGAGGTCCTTCATCAATTTGGAGTTGAGTTTAGTACAAGGAGACAAGGATGGATCAATTCACATTCTTCTGCATGCTGGTTTCCAGTTGAACCAGCACCATTTGTTGAAAAGGCTATCTTTTTTTCCATTGGATGTTTTCAGCCCCTTTGTCGAGGATCAAGTGGCCATAGGTGTGTGGGTTCTTTTCTGGATCTTCAATCCTGTTCCATTGATCTGCCTGCCTGTCACTGTACCAATACCATGCAGTTTTTAACACTGTTTTTCTGTAGTATTGCTTGAGGTCAGGGATACTGATTCCCCCAGAGTTTCTTTTATTGTTGAGAATAGTTTTAGCTATCCTGGGTTTTTTGTTATTCCGGATGAATTTGAGAATTGCTCTTTGTAACTCTATGAAGAATTGCGTTGGGATTTTGATGGGTATTGCGTTGAATCTGTATATTGCTGTTGGCAAAATGAAAATTTTAACTATATTAATCCTGCCAATCCATGACCTTGAGAGGTTTTACCATTTTTTGAGGTCTTCTTCTGTTTCATTTTTCAGAGTCTTGAAGTTCTTGTGATACAGATCTTTCACATGTTTGGTAATAATCACCCCAAGGTACTTTATAGTGTTTGTGGCTATTGTGAAGGGTGTTATTTCCCTAATTTCTTTCGCGGCCTGCTTATCCTTTCAGTATAGGAAAGGTACTGATTTGCTGGTGTTGATTTTATAACCTGCCACTTGTCTGAAGTTGTTTATCAGCTGTAGGAGTTCTCTAGTGGAGTTTTTGGGTCACTTAAGTAGACTATCATGTCATCTGCAAATAATGATAGTTTGACTTCTTCCTTTAAAATTTGTATCCCTTTGACGTCCTTATGTTGTCTAATTGCCCGAGCTATTACCTCATGTACAATATTGAAAAGATAAGTAGAAAGGGGGCAGACCTATCTAGTCCCTGATTTTAGTGGGATTGCTTCAAGTTTCTCTCCATTTAGTTTGATGCTGGTTACCAGTTTGCTGTATTTTGCTTTTACTATGTTTAAGTATGGGCCTTAAATTCCTGTCCTTTAGGCAGGGAGCCTAAAAAGGACCAAATACTTTAATCTCCTTCAAGAGGAGATATTCATATATGTCTCCACAGGATACTAACTCCTCACTTGAGATCCCTGAGCAGCATGTGTGATCTACAGCTGTTCAGAGAGACAGCAGAGAAAAGAAAAGCAAGAGAGACAGAAGACAAAAGAGAAGCTACAAAAGCTTTCACTGGCTCCAAAGAGACTGCTGACTGCTGACATGGACGCAGCTAAAGAAGCTAACAAGAGAAGCTATAGAGTTGGTGACTGTTCAGTAGCAGCCACAAACACTTAAATTCATTTTCCTTGCATTGTATGATTAATTGCTATGCATCTAGACTTACCAATTGTGTGGATTCTGACATAGATAAATATATAACAGTCATGATTCTAGAATCATACAACATATGATTCTACATATGTTATGCTTCCTATAGATTTCTAAGATGCTTGGTTTAACAAGGAAATTTTACAGCTATTTAAAAGATTGAAGGGGCTTATTAGACCAAAGCATTTTATGACATCCCTGATATTAAATATTAGTGCTTTGATTACAATTATAACTTCATTTAAAGCTTCATCAGTGACTCTAGTCTCAGAAATAAAGCCTGCATACCTCGTTAATGATTTAAATAAAAATATTTCTTTGATGCTACTAAAGCAACAAATTATAGATAAGAAAGTAGAAGCAAAGTTTGATGCTTTAGTGGATGTAGTTTTAGGATTAGGACAAGAGGTAGAAAATATTAAGATTCAGCTTTCTACCAGGTGCCATGCAAGCATTCGATACATATGCACAATGCCATTAGCCTATGATAAACAACATAATTGGACTCTTATTAAAAATCATGTGTTGGGAATTTGGAAAGATAATAGTATTACTCATGATATGGCTCAATTACAAACTCAAATTTCAGCTATGAGCAAGGCATATGATGGGTCCACAAATCTAGAAGACTTAGCTCAATCTATTAGTCTTGGTCTGCAGTCTCTGAACCCTCTAAGTTGTTTACATTGCATCATTGTCATCACTATGGCTACAGGAATAACCCTTTTCTCCTCCTTATTCTTCCATTCATTTTCAGACTCGTCTTCTCCTCCATTTCTGCCAAAAGAGATATTTATGAGCTTCAATTAAAAAACTAGAAAAGGGAGAGATGCCACACCAACCCCAGTATATTCTGTGTGGCAAAAATTTTCCACAGAATGAGGCATTTGACTCAGAGGAGAAAGTCTCCTGGAAAGTCTGTGGAAATCTCCAGTTGGAGAATAATTCTGTGCCTTTGTTCTCAAAATCAGTTTTCTCTAAAATTTCCTCTTTTCCTCTCTCACAAGTTGATCCTAAGAGCCCTGGCCGATACTCCATATTTTGAAGTGGAATCACTGACTGCAAACTGTTTTTAAGAACTACAACAATTTGCCTCATAGTCATTTACATAATTACAACCCCCAACATCATGCAGGTTTATATGGCTATGCATATGTAGAAGAGGGTGGCTCTGACACTGTACTAAGGAAAGCATTGATTAAGTTTATAAGTTTTTACAAGTTAAAAGGTAAATGTTAGATAAGAATTTCACCTGGGAACTCATTAAGCCCCAGGGTGTATAAGAAACTTGAAACTCTTTTTAAAGGTTTGCTGTTAACTACAAGTAGCTCTGTATTCTAATCAGGAAGATACTACCAAGTATCTACAGATACTATCAAGTATCTGTAAATTGACCCTCTAAATCTGTTACATGAGAAGCATTGTGCCTGATTGATTTTGCATTTCCTTGTGCCAAATGCTTATAATAATTGTGCCTGACTTACTTGCTACATCTTTTGAAATGGTAATGGCAACTCTTCTTGTATAAAAATCCTTATTTAGAGCTCCTAGATACATTCAGATTCAAACCACCTCTGCTGTTCTTTCTGTTTGCCACCACTGAACCTATATCTCTCCTGAAATCCAAAGTCTGCCCTCAGATTCAAATCCTCCAGGCTGGGATTCTTCTCTACCCCCCAGGGTCCTGCTTCTTTTCCACAGCCATAGGTGGATGTTCCAAGGCCCATAATCTGAACTAGACAGACAACAGAATCTTTGGGAACTTTCAACTAACTCATAGGCTCATCACAGCTCCACAGTTAGAAAACTGGGAGATCCAGGGCCTGTTCTGGAGTTAGTGGGCTTGGAATCTCTGCTCACCAACTGCCTTGTAGCCCCTGCCACACTAAGTTTCCTATATGCTTTTGCCATTAGCCAAAGGTTGGGTTTCAGCACCCTAGGTTCTGAAGAGCACCAGCCTCAGGTGTATGCTCTCATTTTTCAGGTTGCACTGGTCCCTTTCTACTCTATCTTCTCCTCAGATGTAAGTTTCTTCCGTGATGGATTGGTGTGAGAAGAGCGACTTCTCAAAAGTTCTTTGGGACCAGACTGCTTTTGTTACTCCTAACACTGTTCAGTGTCCTCACTCCTGACCTGTCCAAGTGTGACGATCACGTACTGGAGGCTTCATTGGTATGAAAGTTAGCCAATGCATCAATACTTCAAATAGCTGTTTCCAACTTCCTCTATGCTCCATCCCAGTAAAGATCATTGTAAGTGACTACCACCCATTTAGAAGCCAATCAAACATTTAGCAGGCTTAACTGGCTGTTCCTAGGTCATGAGAAGGGAAATATCTTTGACCACTCCTGAGGTTGGTGAAAATTAATCTCTTTGGCTGAATATATTGAGGGAATCTCTCTCCTCCTGAGTTTCCAAGGCAGATAAAATGAAAGTTTAGAGAGATGCCAATGACCAGTATAGCCTTGACAAGGAATGAGCTTTACTGGGGCAGAAGCACTTAGTTGGGAAGGCTGGATTGAGATGGAAACTGCCTGGGTTAATTATTTCCATTCAGCAATCTCAAGTTTGCCCTATTTTATCTGAGCTCTTTAGACATCCTAAAACCCCACTTCCAGACCTGCCCATGTACCCATCTTGCCATATGCAAATGAGAACTGGATTCAGGAATGTTTCCCAACACAGGGAGAGAAATGATGGAGGTTAATAGCCAAAGGATCTAAAAGACCTGACTTAAGCTTTGATCTCTTTGTTCGTGGGGGGTTTTATGTTTCTGTTTTTACAGTTCTGGGGATGGAAACTAGGGACTTTTTCCCGCTAGGTAAACAAATGCTCTGCCCACAAGCTTCATCCCCAATGATGGACGACCTATAAACACTCATAACACAAGTCAAAACTTCCAACTTTCTAATATGCACAGTGAAGCTCCCAGAAGTGAGGGCATGGCCAGGAGTTTTTTTCAGACATTTTTCAGACTCTTAGAGATCACTTGCTGAAGGATACATCTGGTGTGCATTTAGATGGGGGCTTTTGTTCCATGCCTAGACTTTAGCGACTAAGATGATGGTGTGTACAGAAGGGCATAATAACCTCTGTTTGGAGAAGACACGTACATGCACACACACAGACACAAACCCAAAAAATACATAAAGGCACAACTTAAAAAAACCCTTTTTAAAGTTCTGTTTCAAAATCACCTAGACTTATTCCCAATAAACATTTTTTTTACTCTTATTTTAAATGTTATTGCTTATTAGAAATCTTAAGTGATTTCCAAGGTTTCACCTTTCATTGTCAGGTCAGTGGCTCACAGTTCAATGTCAATGAAGGGAAATAGACATTTCTTCTTTTGTCTTGTATGGTATGTGAGTGTGAGTGTGTGTGTGTGTGTGTGTGTGTGTGTGTGTGTGTATGTGTGTGTGTGTGTGTGTATGTGTGTGTGTTTGTGTGTGCGCGTGTATGTGTTTGTGTGTGTGAAACATATACATCTAGATATGGCTGTGCAACCGTGTGCATGATGCGTGATCCTGGGAAGCAGGAAAGGACATCATATGTTCCTCTGTAACAATTTTCACCACTGAATCAAAATCTCTACCTGAACTTGAATCTACCAAACCCAGCTTTCCTTCTGTCTCTACCTCATCCCCAGCACCATGGTTATGGGTACATATGTTAGTCATATCTAGGTTTTTAGGTGGGCACTGAGATTGGAACTCAGGTCTTCTTTCTTATACTGTGAGCTCTCCTACCCACTGAAACATTTCCTAGACTCCCAGATTTTCAATATATTAGGTGAAATGGTTTTCCTCACACAAACTACTGGAGAGCAAAGGTGGTCACTTTGTAATTATTTAAGTATCCAGGTTTACATTAACAGTCAGTTGGTGAGCTATTTTGCTTGATTCTTTAATCTCAGCTAACTCAATACACAGTTTTCTTCATGGTTCAAACCAAATAACTCTTCAATCTCCAAGCTGCCTCACAATTAGTACAGGTCACAGGGGGACTCACTATCTTTCCAAAGCCACAAGACACAGAACTGAACACAAAAACACCATATCTCAATGGGGAATTTCGAGGAATGTTGGCTGCCTGGACCAGCACATGACTTGCATTACAACTCAAGCTGGGCTGTCTAGGGGAGAAGCTGTGAGGCTTGGGGCAAGAAACAATGTCAGGAAGCACTCGCCTTTTGGAAGGGACTTAGCAGAAAGAGCAGAAATGTTTCCAGGGTTAGGACTCAGGCCTTGGGAGATAGACCTCTGTATATCACAATAAAGAAAATCCAAAGTGCTACTGAACTTTGAAGATGGAGTGAGGCTATTTTGGCACATAACTATAATCCTATTAGTTTTAGAAAAACAACCCCCCCCAAAAAAAAAACTTTGAGATCTCAGATTTTCCTCTGGAGAGTCTGCTTTAATTGATCCAGATAGACCATATCAACCTCTTCAATCTGTGGCCATTTCAGAAAGAATGTTGATAAACAGATTGCCACTGCGATCTCAGAAATAACTTGGCAGTTGGAGATTGCAGGGTTTTCTTAGAGGGGGATTGGTGAAAAACCCAGAAGAAAAAGCCTCTTAAGAGAGCATACTTGCCCGAGCTTCACTCACGTGCCAGCGATCTTGGAGAGCAACCCTAGAGCAAAATGCAACTCCCTGTCATTTTCCTCCCTGATACCCACTGACTGGGGCTGTCTTGTCTATGAAGCAGAACCAATTTGCATTTAAACTTGTAATTCAATAACACAGTTGCCAAGAAAAATTCCAGTTGTGGAGCTGCTCAGGAATGCTAAGGATTTACTATCCTTGGTGCTACTTATAGTGAATGAAGATAGGGGCACATCCTGAGATGGCACCTTGAGGACTTGGAGAAGCTAGCTGCTCCTTGCTTGAGTGGAATATAAGGTTTTCGGGATACATTGGAAGTGCCAAGTACCGTGCCGATGACCCAGCTGAATTCATTTTTCATGACCAGGGAGACCCTGGAGGGCCTCAGGTATGGGCAACCAGACAATGCTGGAGGCCCAGAATTGCAATTCATTTACATGTCTCTTCCCCATCATGTGGCCAGTGGTGGTAGTATATCCTGTACTGCTGCCAAACCTGGCTATTGAGGTATTTAGTTTACATGCTGCAGAACTGGCAAACACTGTTTGCATCTAAAAGTCCTTCTGTTTTCCTGGATATGTCCCCAAATTTGAACTGTAGTTCAAAACTTCATTCCAGTCTTTTTCTGCTAATGTTGCCTTTAGAATGAAAGCACCATGAGACCTTTAAAGTAACAAGATTCCTATTATGAGTTAAAAGAGTCTTTTCCATGATTAGAACGGAAGGGAGCTTTCTTAAGGAAATTCCATTCTCTGCTACTTCCAAGTCCTTATATATCCAAACTGCTCATATTTCTCTAGTTTTCAGTTTTATTACAGCCTACAGTAAGGGCTCGGGGCAATGTCACAGTGGCAGCGTTTTGCCTAGCATTCAAGCGGCCCTGGACTCAGTTGTCCAGCATCACAAAATGAAATAAACAAAAATTCCCCACCTCAAAAACAATACCCAAAACATAATCCACACATCAAATGACTTACAAGAACAGAGGAGTGGCCCCTGGTTCTGGAAAGACTCAGTATAGCAGTATAGGGCAAAACCAGAACAGGGAATAGGGAAGGGGTGGATGGGAGAACAGGGTGAGGGAAGGGAGCTAATGTGACTTTCGGGGTGTGGGTGGCCAGAAAAGGGAAAATCATTTGAAATATAAATAAAAAATATATCGAATAAAAAAGATAACTTAGCAAAAACAAACAATACCTGCAGGCAGAGATAGTGGTTTTCCATAAGTAAGTAGAAAGTGTATGAGGCCTGCTTTGTTCCTCAGGATAATTAATGCTCAGTGCAATAGTTCTCACCAAGATGGCCCCCAGAGCACAGAAGTCTGAGCCAAGGTGGCTGCCATGTCTTCTGCAGGAGAGTAGCTGGCTAATAAAGTCCTCTGCCTTTCTCACAGAATCTGGGTCATGATTGATTCTGGAAATGGTATGAGAGGAACATGGGCTTCCACCTCTGACAGACAGCCCTGATCAGCAAGGCAGGCAACAGGGTTCCTGGAGCTACCTAAAACAAGGGCAGTAGGGCAAAGACATGAAGAGACTGACAGCAAGTCTAATCCTGATCAAGCTCGCAAATTTTATGTTTTACATAAGACAATATAAAGGGAAGCTCACACGGTTTGGGAGGGGTAAAGGGGGGAACAATCTCAGGGGGTTGGCATCATTCTAAGAAACATAATTTCTGGGTAAAGTTAGTTATTGATGCTGGAATTTTGGCATGATAAAGGGGGTCAGGAGGAGGTAAAGTTGAAAAGGGTTACTATAGTAACCTATCCATAGAAGAGCTTAGAAAGGAAGGGGTATCGACATCTATGTAAGAATGGTTCCTGTGATGGAGATCTAAATGAGAATGACCACTGTTATCAAGGTCTCCTGGCATTGAGATCTGGGTGGGGATGGCTTCTGGTATGGAGATTTCTTGGCATTGAGATCTAAGTGAGGATGGCTCCTGACATCTCCACCTTCTCTGTATAGTAGAGACCAGAGTTCAGACAGCCATTGATGTAAAGCAGATAAGGAATCAAAATAATGGGACAGTGCTTGTCTTAACAATCGACCCAGTCATCCAACATCCTGTTCCCATTAGGATGTCTCTGCCAGTCTCCAGAAACTCCTGTCTTAAGTGGGACTGGATCTGGGAAGTTGCGAGTCATTGGCTAACTACCCAGAAATTTAATTGTTACTGATGCCTTCAGCTTGTGGGGTTCCTTCTGGAATCCCAGCTGGAATGACTGTGACAAAAACGCACTCTCTGTAAAGGTACTAGAGTGTGCTGTTTGGGCTGTTTTGCACTGGGGTATAGGTAGCCATCTCTCAATCCTACAAAGCCAAACGATGGTAATGTACCTGAATAGGCTTGGCTGCCAAGTCATCTTCCTGCTTCTTAATTAGGGCAGTGACACATTTAAAAGCCCATGGTCCTGATGAAAATAACAGTAATATTCCTACAAAGAGACCTAATATACTGGGTAAAAGTGTATTGAGCCATGGAAAGGTGGAAAACCAATTTTCATACCAACTTTCTTTCTGTTCTCTTTCTCCTTTATGTTTTTCTAGTCCATTTCTATTTTCATGCTATTGTTTACAACTCCTGTCTTACTAGCATAAAAACAGAACACTTCTTTCAAAGCTGCACAAAGTGCACCCTGTTGGAAGAACATTAGATCAAGTCCTTGCCTATTTTGGAGGACAACCTCAGCTAGGGAATCAATGGAGTCAGAGAGATCAATTATCCCCTACTGAAGGTGTTGGATATCTTGATCGATGGTGGCACTTAGCTCTGTGTACCTAGAGTTGCAAAGAACAAGGGAAGAAATACCTGTCCCCACTCTCACAGATCCAAGGCCAAGTAGGACAGAGAGAGTAATAGCAGAGATAGGTTCTCTGCAAGGGCGGCTCAAAGAAGTGGATACTTCAGTGGATGTGGATTGATCCCACAAGTGAAAAAATTCTTCAGAGTGATAATAAACTAAGTGAGGAATCATCTTAATAAGGATGAAAAACGCAGGCCTCACACCATTCTTTTGATTTTGAAAAACTGAGGTGGTGAGGCAAGGTATAAGGCCATCAAGGCATGCCAACCATGTTCCTTCTGGGGGGGAGAATCAAATAATTGCCAGGAGGGGGAAATTAGGTTTGATTACACATGTGAGCATAAACTGAGGGGTCATTTGTTTCACTAGAAATCACACAAAAAGTCGCAGGATATATATTTGGGTTAATGAAAGACCTGTACAAGTGCCCTTTTGCCAATGGCAGCGCTGTGGATCATCAGCATGGAGGGTATCACCAAGAACAGCAGTCCCTTCATAAAAGTGTGGTTGGGAATGATAGTACAACCAGCAGTCCTCAACAAGTTCAGAGGAAATGTCATTTAAGTTGAGATATATCTGGTTAACTAAAGAAGGTACAAGATTTTTAGTGGAAGCTGGCTGTACAGGCAATTTAGTGTTTGATGCCTTAGCTGCTGGTTGGAGAGGAAATACAGAAGGTAGGGAGGTGCCTTTAAAATCAGGAGCATGGGTGGTGTCTTGATCAATTCCTTTAGGAGGAACAGGGTTAGGTATCAAAATAGAATTAGGTCCCATTGGGACTGGCTGGGCATGATATAAAGGCTCTTTAAGGAGCTTAATAGAGAAAATAATACCTGCATCAAAGCCAAGTACATAGAGGCGAAGACCCCATTCATAGCCTATTTGCCAGTGTAGATTGGGAGATTTTGCATGGGTAGTGAATGTAGTTCATAAAGGTGTGCACCATCCTTTTGTAGAAGGATTAGAGGGACTCATCATATTTTTGAGATCTAGCTGAGCATGTAACATTATGCTTTACTTGAATGTAATCTCACAAGAAGTTTAAAGGCTCTCTCAAGGGTCCCAAACAACCAAAGTAAATCCTGTGGATGTCTTAAAGAAAATAAATGGCAGGCCACCTTCTATCTTGTCTACACCTGAAATTTGTAATATTTAAATATACAGCCTTATGACACCCTGAAGGAGGGGCAATCAGCAATAGCCAATATCTCCCCTTTAATCTGTTTATAATTTGTTTAATTTTGAGCTAAATAAAATTGCCATGCAAAGAGGGATGTTGATGTCTGTGGTGTAAGCATTAGTAGGAGACATCCAAAGGTGTTGAGGACTGTATCCATTTTTAATGATTATAATCGGCATCATTATTTGTCTCAGCATTAGCATAGTTTGACAGCTAGCATGTTCCTTCTGCATCCTGTAGAAAAAACAAAAGTATGCCCTCTTTTCTACACTCAGAGTGTTCCCTGGCATTAAAATTTTAAAATTTTTGTGGTATATAAAGATATGATTCTCCCCTCTTTTATTTATTAAAATATTGTTGTAAAGTTTTATGGGCCTGTACCATAATATTTTGTCCTTGAGGGTTATAAGGAATCTCAGTAATATGAATAATAATAAATAAATAATAAAACATCTTACTGACTTTAATAATCAGTTATAATATTTGTCTTACTGATATGGAAAATTCAGTATAGAAAAAATAACATATGTAATGACTAATTTTAATTTTTGTTGTTGTTTCTTCTGTAAAACATTTATAACTAGAATCCCTGAAGAGCTGTTAATAATCATATGTATATCTTTAATTAAACTTTTTAAATTGTATATTTATAAATAGTTAAAAGGTAAGAATTAGTAGTATTAAAAATTTCAAGCAATTATAAGCCACGAGCTATATATATTATTAATATATAAATAAAAAGTTTGATTTTTAACATTGTAAAAAGAGCAGCTACCACACCCAATTCAGTTATCTGTGCTAAAAGGAGGGGAAGCTCAAAGGAATAACGATGTGATCTAATTATATTTGCTTTACTCCCACAGTAGATGCATTTTTATAGGATGCATGTATAAGTCTATAAATATATAAAAACATGTATGGAGGCACATTTTAAACAATTCATCTTTCAGAAAACAATTATTAATTTTATCAAGAAAGGCTTGCCATATAATAGATTAACAGTTAATAATAATCAATTTGATTGCTGTTTAAATTAAGGAACAAACATTTCATCATGCTCTTGAAACATTCCTTTTAAATTTTTTTTTATAATTTTATCTTGCAACACTTTATTATTACACCAAATCATTATTTGAGATGTTAGAACTTTATTGGGAGAGATTTTACATTAAAGTTCTCTTTGTCAAGCAATGGAAATGAAGATATATCATAAACTGGAAACAAATACTTATTGTAGCTTTCTCAAAGTTATGTTTCTCAATATTTATTTTGCATTTACGTTGAGAACATCAAAGGCAAACTCTTATGGCAAACTTAAAGCAGTGTCTAAGCCAAAGAAATTATCTTAACATTTTTGAAAATCATTTACTTAAAAATTTTTGAAGCCCATTGTTAAGAGCAAACCATTTCTTGAGGAAGAACTTTTTAATGAAATTACTTTATTGTTTTTATTAAAGTTAGCTTCTATAAAGCCATATTAACCTTTCACAGATCTAAGTTTGAATTTATTTTGAACCACATCTGTATGAATCTGTTAAAAAGGTTCTTTTGGACAGAAACTCTCTAGGTGAGGCCTGCAAGAGGAAAGTTGCATCTATCAAGCCTCTGCTTAGACAGCTCTGAGATTTGTATTAAATCAAATGTAAAACTTCTGATCTGAGTTGATAATCTCTAAAACCAGACCTACACCCATCAGTCTGGCAAGGAGTAGCCTGTAACTAGACCCCACTGTATGAAGGTCAAACAACAAAAGGAACCTGTAATATCAAAGCATAACTACAAGTTTTTGAAAGCAAAACCCAGTTTTAAACAATCTCTTCTTCCCAAAATTAATGTCAAACACATCACTTTCACATTGCAAAGTTTGTCCATCATCTTGTATGTTTGAATGTATGACAGTGTAACTAATATTTTAAATCTTATTTTTATAAGTCTGATTTCTAGAATAAGAACCACTTAAAATAGTATGCCAATTTAGAAATACTCAGAGGTCTGTTTATCTTGGGTTGTGTCATGTCACATGCTGCTTAAGATAGCTCTAACCCTGAATTATCAGTTTTAAACTTTCCTTTTGTGACCATCATTATATTTTTTAAATGATGTCCAATAACTTATGAGCCAATACTCTATAGTCAAGGCACATAAAACATTTATACCTTTAAGATCAATTAGAAATAAAGAAAAGTGATCACACAAATCTCATAAATTTAAAACAAATACATTTTTTTCCAGCTGTAATTTCAGGGGAATGACGCACTTTGAAACCAATCATCACCATGGTAGAATTTTTTCTAGGAGAATTAACCATTCCTAATTGTCCTAGAGGTTGAGACTGTTGGCCCTTTAAGAAGTAGCTTTTGTTCAGCTGTGTTTGACTCCTAGTTATTAATGTGAGGCACCTTAAATCACCCTCCTCTGTGTAAATTGCAGACTGGCAGGACTGCCAGCATATAACGCATTTTTACCATGTTTTTTTTTTTCTTTTCAACATAAAAGATTAAAAAAATCATTCAGCCAATTAAAACAATAGGCAAACATAAATTGACACACATATGGACACGTTTTGGTACACCAAAGACAGACAACAGACAGAGAGGGAACTTGATGTTTTAAAGAGACCTAAATATCTAAACCAGAACTCAGGATATATCCAATAGGATTCAGAGAGGAATCAGGATATCTTCTATTTTACTCTCCTCCCCAGGAGAGTTTTGAAATAGCTTTTAACCATTTTTTTTTGATAGCACATCCTGCACAAGGAAAAACTGCTTTTCTGAACCCTGCTTTTTCTCTTGTCTAAGATTTAACTCCCAATCTTCTTTTTCTTCTGGGAATTCTGCCCAAGACTGGAAAGGAGGCACAGTGGAAAGCACTGATAGTTACTCCATAGTAACCTGCTTTTATCCCTATTGGGTTCATAAAAAGAGAAAGAGTTTTAGAGAACATGATATATGTTGGTATATGGAATGGGGGGGGGGAGTGCCTAGGTTACCACACAGATATGGTACAGAATAAACGTTATCCAGGACAGAGAATGAGAGTAAATGGCATAGTAGAGACAGAGAAAGGCAGAGAGAGTGTGTATAGAAATGTAGAGACTGACTATGACCATGTGCATAGAGGTGGGAGGGGAGGAGAGCCCAGGAATTTAGTTGCAGTCCAGGACTTACACTCCGCCAATGAGTGGTTTTTACTTTTGATTTCTCCGGGCACTTCAGCTGCCTCTGACTTCCAAAGAAAAAATTCTTGCCCAGAGAGCTCAGGTTGGACAACCTGGATAAATTCCTCAGGTGTGATCCAGCTCTCAGTGAAACATTCTAAGTGCCAAAGTAAAGGAAGCAGTCTGCTCATAGGCTGTGACCGTGGACTGCCTTTTTTCTAAAATTTTTAAGTCAAGGGGCTTCTTTTGATTCTGGCTTTTTCTAGATGTTTGTCTTTGAAATAAATCTTGAAGTTAGAGTGACCATTTGTCCTTTTAAGTCTCGTAGCTCCTTTAAGAGGGCTACTTGCTTTCTTTGGCTATCATTTGGCAGAGAGAAGATATTTTTCAGTGGCTCTTCTGCTGGCAGCTTTCTCCTCCAAGTGTACTTGCTCCCCAGGAGAGATAGTGTCAGCACCTGAATTATGACTAGATTTAAGAGTTTATAAAGAAGGATAGACTTTGGTCTTTTTGAGAATTAGTGAAAAATGGAGACATACAGAGAGACCATTTGAAATGTCTGTCCTCCATATCTGTCAGAGGCGGGAGCGATAAGAAAGCATAGGGACAGTGTCTGGACGAACACTTTTTCAGAGAACTAGATGCTAGAAGCAGGAAGAATTCTGAATAATATCATTAATGAGAGACCAGTAGTTAAAGGCAGTAACCAGAACATTTTTAGTTCCCGGACCAAAAATTGCATTGTAATTTCTTACTCCAGCACATGTTTTCTTATCTATGGGTCCTTCCTCTGGGAACTGGGAAAATTTGTCCGAGATAATGCTTAAGACCCTAAGTACTTCTCAAAGAAGTACCTAAGATCTCCTTTTCTTAACCCAGCCCCTTGTGTCTCGAGCCTTAAATCAGGCTGAATGAATTTTGCCCCATTGTGTCTCACCTTCGAGATGAGCTGACATGGAGATTTTCCTCAGGCCAAGTGCACTGGCCTGTCAAATATGCCTTGAACTAATCTAATCTGGGAGCTGTATGTGAAGGGCCCTCCTCCTTTCTTTCCTATGGCCTTCTTCATCTTACTAGTTCCACAGTTACTTCACTGTTGGGTGCCAGAGTGTCCCGACCTGCAGGACAGTCAACAGTGTTCCTGGAGCTACCTAAAATGAAGGCAGAGGGGCAAAGACACAAAGAAACTGACAGCAAGTCTAATCCCAATTAAGCTGTCAAATTTTATGTTTTACACAAGCCAATATAAAGGTAAGATCACAATCCCCATCCCGCCCCTCTGTATCCCCCTCAAAGCAGTTGAGATCTACCACTTGAGAACAACTGTTCTAAAGGATCAAATGACCATCTTGGCCTCCAGAGAGGGAAATGGCTGAGAGGATACTAAGCATTGCTGTAGATGTCAATAGAGGCAGCAAATATCAGCAAGTATAGCTAGCTAGAAGTAGGAACATGATAGAATGGAAGAACTATAAAGGCAGTTGGAGTAGAGCCAGTAGCAAGAACAGGAGTCTTAAGATGCGGTCACATACACTGGCAGAATAAGATCCTAAGGGAGGTCCACTCAGGGCTTTTCAGGGCTTTTCTCAAGTTGGGCATTCAAGGCCCCAAACTGAGTGTCTGTGGTCACACCCATTGACCTTCAGCTATAAATTTGCCTTGGGACTGTGTAATCAGACAGCAATATCAATCACCTTTGTGTGTTGTGCAGAGATTATGCCAAGGGCTGGGGTTTATACCCTTGTGACATATGCCATGTCCCACAGCGGCGTTTATGGCCTATGAGACAAGCATGATTAGACTACCCAGGCAGCAGAAATCCAATCCAATCCTTGTCACATCATGGGCCGTACTGAGGCAGGGAGAATGTGTATCCCTATGAACCAGTCAAGGAAGGATGAAGCATGTGGAACCCTACCCCTGCCTTCTGTGCATTGACCAGGCACAGTGACCCTGTCCACATAGTATGAGTGATGGGGGAGTAATCAGTACTGCTCATCCAGCTACACTGTAGCAATGCCATTTCTTCAGTCCCAGAATATAAATTACAGTAAGAAAATGTCTATACTGGGGAAGTCTGGCTTTCATTCTCTTTTCTAGTAAGCCAAAAACTAAAGTAGAGAACTCAAGACGTCCACTGTTATCACATTCTCAGGGTCTGGGATAACTCACTTGAGGAGAATTCCAAGAATACTGGAAGTTGATGAGGAGAGAAGAAGGACTCAGAGAAATGAGGACCGAGACCCCATCTTTAAATCACCCAGACTACTCCAGTTTTGTGTGTGTGTGTGTGTGTGTGTGTGTGTGAGAGAGAGAGAGAGAGAGAGAGAGAGAGAGAGAGAGAGAGAGAGAGAGAGAGAGTTCATATGAACCACAGTAATTGAAAGCTGTAAGCATGCTCCCAATGGAGCAACCTTGGGCAAGCCAGATGGCTAGTTATCAAGTTGTTCTTGTATTAAGCCTTTTGGGAAGAACTTGTCTATAAAAAATACTATCATTATGTCAAATCCTTCCGATTTGAAACTTAAGTATTATAAAAATATGAAAGAATTATTGATGGAAATGAAATTTTCTTTGACCAAACTTGTTTAGAAGTCCTGTTTTCATACTTTGAATTCTGCCCACCATTGCTTCGGCACCAATCTGTTGCTATGGCTGTGCCTGGGAGTGTCTGAGAAAGCCTAGTCCTAAAAGTCCCAGGGAATTCATGAGATTTTTCACACCTTCTAACCATCATACATCGCTGGTACTCACCTACCTCCTTTGAAAGGCATCAAGATGGAACTGGCCTTTGTATGCTGTATGAGGCCTATGTTATACTTCTTAAAAAGTAGGTAGAGATTCAGAAGGAAATGCTGTTCCTTAAAGTTGGTCGGCCCCTCATTTCATTAGTTCAGCATAAGGGACAAACATATGTCCATAATCCTTGCAAATTTTTTGGCTTTCATCCTTTTCTACCTTCTGCCTCCAGAGTTTGCACATGTTCTATGAGGTTTGCAGCCAGCATTAGAAAGAGGTTTTACTTTGTTTCAATTTCAACTGTTAACAATTCCCTGGAATAGTAGGTACGGGGAATTCTTTCACAATCAAGGGAGTCCACATCTCTAGTTTCTCAAATACACTAAGCCCAAGAGCCTTTCACAAAGGACAGACACAAAATTAAAAAAATAAAATAAAACATTTGAACAGGGAGTTCTATACACTGCAAGCCCTGGTTAAATTAAAAGCAGTGGACAGCACAGCAGAAGGCAGAAAGGCAAGGAGGACAGAGCCCTGTGTCCTGAAGACCACAGCACAAAAGTCATTCTACTCCTTTCTAACCTAGCTTGTTCTGACCTGAATGTTCAGGTACAGTGACCACACCTCTGATGAGCTCTGTGGACTGGCCTGATGATGCTGGCTCTGGGGCAGCCTCTGATTCAGACATGCAACCAGAACCCAGGCAAAATAATCAAATTCTTAGATGCTTGCTTGGGCCATTTCTTCATTGTTTTCTTCACTGTGAATTGAGTACAATAGATATCCCCTTTCCCTTATCATCTATTCCTTTCACAGTTAATACTGATTGTGGAACCAACAGGGAGATAAAGAACTATAAAAAATGGTGGATGACAGAGTTAGTGTCCTAATGTCATTGCTGAAACCTGCCAAGCTAACTGTGCCCCAATCAGAAGCAATATTTTACTTGTTGATGGTTGGTTTAACCCAGTTTTGACCAGGATCTTTGATTTGTATAGTCTGCATAATATTTACTGAACTATCTATTTTTGAATCTTCGAAAATGTGGACTGACTGCAGACAGATTAAAATGAGTGGAACATGAACTAAGTCTTAGAGAAATTAATTTGTGGTGTTATTTTGGGCAAATTACTTAAGCATTCTGAGCTTAGTTTACTCAAATGAAAGATGGAAAGACGCCTCAGAATTCTAGTTATAGGTAGGACTTCCTAGAGACGATGGCAAGGAACAGAAGAAATGTCATTTCTATTACACTGGGCACTCTGAGACGGAGGGGAGGGGCTACGTAGGGCAGTGGGAAGTTCACCATCCCGGGAGAACAGATCACCTTTCTTCCTGGCATGTGAGAGGAGATCAGCTGCACTCTTGCTCATGACCTTGGTGACATAGAGGGGATAGTTGTTCTGGCTGATGACAGTGATGTCACGGAACACAGCCTCATTTTCCAACTATAAATAGACCCAATCAGTAAAACAGAGCTCCTCACCATTGACAGGTCCTGTCTCTATAACAGGTGCTGATAAAGTACTTTGATGAGGCTAAGAACCACCAGGAGGATTTGAATTTACATGACTTGGATCTGCCTCTGGGATTCCTGTTCTTACATTCCTGTGTTTCCCTCTTTCTGGGAGGAGGAGAATATCATAGGGTTGTGCCTAGGGCACTGCCTGTCATTGTACTTTTCTCCTCTCTTGTAGTTAGCATGAAGCACCCCTCTCCAACATGCCTCTATTCCCCAACCTCAGGGCAGAGTCTCTGGGCAAGCAAAATCCCATCATTCACAGGGGATGCTATTAGGAACATAATTTCTTCAAGAGATTTCCTGCAGCTATGGTGTCAGGAAAGGGTTAGGTCTACATAGGATTTCTTATTAGAATTTTTACCAAGCCTCAAAGCACAGCAACTCTTTTTATTACTGATCACTTCAAGCCTACTACAATGTAGAGTTCATGCTTTCAAATATGCCAACTAGGCCAGCTGCACTTAATCCATGTGGGGAATACTGATTAGTTTACCCACACTTTATTAGCCAACGGTGATCTGGGAGTTCGGGCTCTCTTGATTGACTGAGAGTAAAACCTGGTTCTGTTATGTGCAAGGCAGGGAACCTCTTGTAGATCTCAGAATCTCCCAGTGGTGCTGCTGCTCTCCTGGCTAAGTGGGAGCACCAAAGAGTCCTGATCTCTGGAGCCATTGTAAGGATGAAATGATTAATCCCTTTGAGACATCAGTGCCTGGACCAGTGGCTGTTGGTGTGATTGTTGGTCAGTTTCTGACCAATGCTAAGTCTGCCATTGCCTAAACCCTGAGCAAGTCCAGCTCCTCCTAGAGTACAGACACAGTGGTGATTCATCATGGATTCAGCAGCCATTTCTTTTCATATGGATATAACTTTCTGGATTAGCTTGCACAGACCAATACTAAAAAAAAAATGCTTCAAATGGCTTATGGATGTCTAGTGGCTTCATAAAGCAAAGGAGTCACTCCATTGAATATATGGTTCAGTCAGCTTGAGGAACTGGGTTGACTGAGCTGGAATGTTCCAGATGGCTTTGGGGTGCAGGTAACTACAAGCACTCAGACACCGCACCTCGGAGAATATGCTCAGTGCCCATTGCTCTGCTTTCTGAACAGCATCAATTGAGATTATGTCTTGGTGAGCTTTGAGCTAAAAGGCTTTGGCTTTACCTAGGCTCAGGCCCCCTCCTCTTCATACCTTTGCTGACCACTTCAGCAGCCTCTATGACTCCAGCCCTGGCCCCTTTGATCCTGTTCCCTCCAGCTGACAAAGGATTTTCTGCACTTGGATGACATGACTATCTCTAGAATGTTACTTCGCATTTCAACTATACTCTAAAGAGCTGAATGCTCCTGCCGGGGCCTGCTGGGTTCACCAGAGCACACTAGAAGCAGATACCTAAAGGCTCCCACAGGTGACCGCTGGATTCCTTCCTGCGTTTTTCATCTGCATAGTGACTATGCCACACAAAGATCCAACAAAGAAAGAGAACTTCAGACCAATTTCCCTTATGAACATCGATGCAAAAATACTCAATAAAATTCTTGCCAACCGAATCCAAGAACACATCAAAACGATCATCCACCATGATCAAGTAGGCTTTATCCCGGGAATGCAGGGTTGGTTCAATATACGGAAATCCATCAATACAATCCACTACATGAACAAATTCAAAGAACAAAACCACAGGAAAAAATTAAATAAAATAAAATTGAGGGCTAAAAAATTTTTATTCAACTCCTATTCAAAATGGAACTCTTATGCTAAATAGGTGCAAGTGTCTCTCTTTTCTTGGAGTCCATCCCAGGGGCAGCTTATAAATGCAATAGCATAAAAGGTCACACACAGAATCAGGAAATATAGCTGAGTGGTTGGTGCAGATCCAAGCTTATTGTGGCTAAGTATACACAGCAATTCTAACTGACTTCCGTTGTGATTGGCTTCTAAGAACACCAAAGTGCAGAACATCCTAATAAGAGCAGCAAATATATGTGAGAAAATTTTCTTATAGCTCTAATGATAGCAAAAAATGGCAGACTAGACAGAAAATAGTTACCTCAGCCTTAGCATTCTTTCTGCAACTTGATTGAATTTGTTATCACCTAGGAGACTAGATTAGTGAGCGATACTTCTGGGTGTGTCTACAGATTAACTGAGGGTGGGCCAAATTCTTCCAGACAATTCAAACAACCAACAGAAAGCCAAGGGCCAGACAGTGGTGGTACACACCTTTATCCCACCACTTGGGAGTTAGAGGCTTGGGGATTTCTGACTTTGAGGTTAACCTGCTCCACAGAGTTCGTTCCAGGACAGCCAGGCCTATACAGAGCAAACCTGTCTCGAAAAAAAACCAAACCACACCAAAGCAAACCAAAGCAAACCAATGCAAACCAAAGCAAACCAAAGCCAAGCAAACCAAACCAAACCAGACAAAACAAAACAAAACAAAACAAAAAAGAAAGCCAAATGCCCAGCACTAGGGAGGAAGAGGCAAGCAGATATCTGAGTTCAAGGCTATCTTAGTCTGCAGATCAAGTTCCAGGGCAGCTAGGGCTATACAGAGAAACCCTATCTCAGAAAAACAAATCTGGCATGGGGATGGTTGGTGTGGTGTGGCAGTGTGAACACATAGGAGGACGCCTTAAGAACTTATATCACACACACTATGAAAACATCTCTTAACACCTCAGAGGCTGATTTTTCTATTATATCAACCTCCTTTTGTCTTCTGGCCATTCTCATTGATTGAATTCTAGAAATATTTTCTTTCAGGCTCTAGTAAGAGCCCTCCTCCCTAATGAGGTACATAAAGGTTAAGGTTTACTCAATTCTTCACAGAGTTAGAAAGAGCAATTATCAAATTCATCTGGAACAACAAAAAACCCAGGATAGCTAAAACTATTCTCAGCAACAAAAGGAAATCTGGGGGAATCAGTATCCCTGACCTCAAGCAATACTACAGAGCAATAGTGCTAAAAACTGCATGGTATTGGTACAGTGACAGGCAGGAGGATCAATGGAACAGGATTGAAGATCCAGAAATGAACCCACACACCTATGGCCACTTGATCCTCGACAAAGAGGCTGAAAACATCCAATGGAAAAATAAGGTTTACAATAAAATATCTTCTGCCTTATATCAACTATCTTCGGGTAACATGTGTTAACGCATAATGAAGCCAGTTTATCAGGGTCAAACTCTTAACACACAGCTTCCATGAGTCCATCAGAGCAATAAAGACTTCACTATTCTGGACAAAGCACAGCTGTGGCTTCCTTGCATGAATGAGGCAATAACCCTTGTTTTATTTTTGCTTGGAACATAGGATATACAGATTAAATGTTTTTTTTAATTTTTTTGTTTCTTTTGATTCAAATATGATTATATTACTTTCTCCCTTCCCTTTTTCCTTCCACCCCCTCTCAAATACCTGCCTCTCACTTCCCCTCAAAAGCATGGCCTGTTGACATGGTTTTAAAAAATATTGTTATTATTACATATATGTAATAGCAGAGAAATCTAATCAACCTGATGACCAGGAGACTCAAGTGTTTATTTCCAGATGTTTTCTGCTAAGTCAGCATCTCCCTAAGTAGCTATGGCTGGCCTTGAAATGAAAATGTAATAGCAGAGACATCTAATCAAGTTGAATCTTTTTGGAGGCACTCATATGCACATAATTTCAGGATTAACTAATTTGTATTAGATATCTATCTCTGAACTCATCCTGGGAGAAGCTAGTTTTTATTTTACCTGTAATTCTTTGCCTAGTGTTGAGGCCCTATGAGATTTTGTTCTTCTGGGTCATCATATCTACTAGTGTTTTTGCTTGGGTCTTGTTTTGATGTTCTAAGATGGTGTTAACAGGGTTGAGGTTTCCCAGTTGTTTCCTGGAGACACAGTCTCACGGCTGACTTCCTAGAGGATCTTACAACAATTTTGACTCCTCTAAGTCCTGTCAGTGTGAGAGCAGCTCTGTTGTAGCTATAACCACTGAGATAGTACTTCTCTGTCTTTGACCTGGTGCGGTTTTCTGATTGTCTCTGTCTACCGCAAATGGATATTTCCTAATTGTGCTGAGCTGGTTCCCTGACCAGCAGGAAGAAAGACTAGCACACCAGTTCCTTCCAGACAAAGTTTACTCAGAATGAATGTTTAGGTCCAGTTTGCTGGGTGTGCCACACGAATCTCCCTAGAGCGTGTCTGACATACCCTTGATAGGATGGCCCATGGTCCTAGACGACGCTTCTATCTACCATTGGCCAAGCAACATGGCGTGAGATCACGCCACTGAGTGATCCAAGCCTCAAGCCTTATTCGGACTTGTTTACTCCAGACGGCCAGGCTCTGGCAGCACCATCTTTAAGGCGCGGCCAGCTCTCCACAGTTCTCCCTTTTTGTTTTTATAAAAGGCTGATACCATTTGTTCAAACAAAACCCTTCAGGAGTGGTCCTGTAATCAAGAAAAGTTAGGCCAAGAAGTTGACCCAACTTACTGGGTGCAATGTGCAAGAGTCCCTCCAGGTGCAAAGGCTGGGCCACAAAGCAAATGGACACCATCCACAGTAGAATGTGAACAATGTCACGTGGGGTGCAAGGGCTGTCCTACGCTCGAGAGATTGGGGAAAGGAGGTTAGCGCTTATCAATTGCTGCCAGCCAAGCCTGAGGAGAAACTCCTGCCTCAAGGGCCTGTGCTCTAGAGCCATCCAGCAGAGATAAAACACACCCAGAGCACAGGCCCCTAGCAGGGCAAGAGTCAACACTCCTACTCCTGCCCGCTCCTTTAGGTGAGACATTGCTTGAAGAATCCAAGAAGAAAATCCTTCAGCAAGCAAGGCATCCACACGTGGAGAATTAACCATGGTAATGGAGACACGCAATTCTTTCATGAGGCTGTCAAATGATCTGGACCAATTACCTGTATGATAGCTAGACAATTTTTTAGAAAGATTTGCAGCTTGAGAATAATTATTATAATATACAGAGGTCACACACAATCCAGAAAACTTCCACTCACATCCCAATTGGGCTATCTGCCAGAGTGTATCTATTTGTTCTTGCACTAAGTCAATTCGCTGATTGACTACCATGAGGCCTCCCTTAATCTGCCCATTAATGGAGGCTTGTACATCGAGTGCTTGTGCAACATTGGCAGATAGATTATTTAACGCGGCAGCATTTTGAATGTCCTGGGAAAGAGCCACACCAGCCGCAGCAGCTAATTTTTCAGAAGATAGAGGCCACTGAGGAACCCACACTGGCTCCTCTGTCTTCCAGGTGATAGGAATATGCAGTCCTTCTTTATCTCTTTTAGTGGTTGCCGTTACTGGATGTATATCCCCCTGAGAATCTTTACCCAATCCTTACCCAGGCTGCCATCCCATGTGCCACATCATCCGCTGTGAGGGCATTGAATATCCGCTATTGGTCAATTGATATCCCATGAGTGTTAGCAGGTCTCTGCCCCAAAAGCTGCTAGGTAACTCCAGCACATAAGGTTGGGATTGACCACTATGTCCTTCTTCATCCTTCCAAGAAAGGAGGGCTGCGCTCATATTAGGAGATTTTGCATACCCTTGGCCCTGCAGGGACTGAGCAGATGCCTGTACCGGCCAGGCGGTAGGCCAATCCTCAGTGGCAATGATGCTACGATCAGCTCCAGTATCTAATAAACCCTGGATTTTCTTGCCATTAACTATTAATTGTAACATCGTCCAGATGTAAACTAAAGAATATAGCATCATTACCTGTTGAGCCAAATCCGCGGATACCTTGGCGAGTTGTACGTGCAGCAAATGAACTATGGCAACTGGGCAAAAGTAAAACTTGGACGATTCGATCTCCTGGAGTGATGGCCGTAACCCCCCTTAGGAGAGGAGGCCATGATTTTAACAACCCCTTCATAATCAGAATCAATAACTCCTGGATGAATGATTGGACCCTTTAAGGCAGAAGAGGATCTCTCCAACAGCAACCCCACTGTTCCTGCTGGTAATGGACCTTTCAAGTCCGTAGGGATCAGCTGTACCCCCATCTGAGATATTAATAAGACTCGGGTGGTACATAGGTGGTACAACCCTGCGGATCCTGGGGTTGCCCTTCTCGGTATCTCGGAAAGCCCAGTTTAGTTCCGGGGGCTGGCGCTGTCATGGCCCCATATATTTGTGGGCCCTGGGGTTGAGGGCCCCTCTGCACGTTTTTTCGCCGGGGGCCACCATAGCCCTGAGTTAAAGGCTGGCCATGGATGTCCGTGACTGACCTGCACTCATTGGCCCATTGATTTCCTTTACAACACCTGGGGCAAATCCTCCTTTATTAGGACATTGCTTCTTCAGGTGTCCTTGCTTACCACAAGAAAAGCAAGCTCCAGGAGATCTTTTTTTAGTTTTATTATATGGAACTACTCCTTGCACAACAGCTGCTGCCAATCCAGCATTAGATAAAGGTCCTCCTATCTCGCGACATGCTTTCATCCAGGCCTGAAGTCCCTTCCCTTTCCATGGGGTAATGGCATTGCGGCATTCACGAGTGCACTGCTCAAAAATTAATTGTTGCACCAGTGGCATGGCCACATCGGCATCTCCAAAAATCTGATCTGCTGCCTCCATCATTCTGGCCACAAAAATCTGACAATGACTGGGTAGCCACTTGACGAATTTTGGCTGTTCCCAGAAACCTCTCCTTTATATGGGAGAGACTTCCAGGCCTTCTTGGCTATCTCTCTCACCTGATCATACACCTGGATGGGAAAGTTAATCTGCTTGTTCAGCCACTGTCCCTTGCCCATGAGCATGTCATAAGTCCAAGCAGCCTGGCCATTAGCAACATTCTCCCTGGCTTGTTGTTGTACCAGTTCAGCGTATATGGACTTCCAGTCTAGATATTGCCCCATAGTCAAACATGCCTTAACTGTGGATTGCCAATAAGAGGGCATCATAACATTCCCAGATATGTGCTCAACGAGCACAAGGGTGAAAGAGGCATTAATGCCATATGCTTGAACTGACTCTGCCAAATTGTTTAGGAGCTTGATGTCGGGCAGTTCATGAGATCTCACTTGATTAGCATCTTCATAGACTGGGAAAGCCATAGCGGGTTCTCTCCACGTATTAGGGCAAAAGGTATGAGATGCTTGGGCACCCTCTGCTGATCCTAGGGACGATGGGCCAGTGGACACTTCCGCATAGGGTGGAGGGGCTGTCTGCAACACCCTGTGTCTCACTTCCATGTTCGCCCCCTTTAACTCCTTGTCTTGCTTCTCCTTCTTCTCTTTCTTTTTTCTCCTTCGTTCTACCTTTGCTAGGAGCTCCTGTATAGCTTCTTCTAGATCCTCCATATCTAGCTCACTCTCAGAGATGCCATCTGTTCCTGAATCCTGCTCCCCCTCTATTCCTTTCAAGCTAGGATACAGGCGCGGTGGTTTGCTAGGAGGCTCTTGAGATTTAACAGAGCATGTACCAGAGCAGGCCTCTTTAACCTGCTCTAAGGCCTCAGCTGTAGCCTGTATGGCAGGCAGGCAACTCTCACAAGTCAGACAGCTGCAGATAACTTTCCACAAACCCCTCACTCCCGTTTAAAAAGTTCTGAATAGTTTTGCCTTTGAACTTGTGGCAGCGGAGGCAAAAACAGCTGATTAAAGTTATTAGAACCACTGCCACAAACACCAGAATGACAATTAACGGAGGGATTCCTCCCGGCATGAACATAGTCTGCTGGCTGCTTTTACTTTCACTTTATGATGCCTCCTTCCAAGGACCTAAAAGGGATGAGGCCTCCTTCGGAGGACTTTCTAATGTGGGGCCCAACTTACTGGCCACTTACCAAGCGCTTGCTCTGACTCTCAACAGGTTCTGGAACTCCCGGGGACGTGAAGAAAAAAGGGTACCTGTACAGGCCACCAAATATGCCATGCTGGTTCCCTGACCAGCTGGAAGAAAGACTAGCACACCAGTTCCTTCCAGAGAGAGTTTACTCAGAATGAATGTTTAGTTACAGCTTGCTGGGTGTGCCCCCGAATCTCCCTAGAGCGTGACTGATATACCTTTGCTAGGATGGCCCATGGTCCGAGATGACGCTTCGGTCTACCATAGGCCAAGCAACATGGAGTGAGATCACGCCACTGAGTGATCCAAGCCTTATATGGGCTTGTTTACTCTGGATGGCCAGGCTAGGGCAGCACCATCTTTAAGGCACCGTCAGCTCTACACACCTAATGAGGAGGGGAGATACATTTCTCTGTGGGTTTAATGACATTGTGTCATTTAAGAAAGCTCAGCCCTAGCTTGGCAATTTGGGAGATTTGAAAATTCTCCTTGTTTCTACCCCATGGAGATTGCATTTTCCTCTTACTCCTGTGGAAGCATACAGGAAAACTCTTGAAGATAGCAGATGCCTTCCTTTAGGTGACGTGGTATAATGTTCAGCTGTAGCTGAATCTAATAAATACACACTAGAAATTATCCAAATGCAAAAATGCCCTGATTCTTCTTCCTTATGGAGAACAGATCTTTCCAATATCAGGAAAAAATGGGGTGAAGAGGAGGGGGAGAGCATCTGCACTGAGGAGCCACAGGGGGGAAACTTTGCAACCAAGCAATGGCACTACACTCCGAAATACAAGAAGCAGACTGGATTCCATGGCTGCCAAGGAAGAGCTAGGGCCTCTGGCTGCTGGGCTGAACACATGAGAAGGGGGAAGGGGTAACAGTTCTAGCACCCATGGGTCCATCCCATGAGAGCACTACAAACTGGGGACTCTGGGTAAAAAGATTTAAGTTTGGGTGTTCAGGAGTCATGGGAAGAAAGCATATCACTGCACTAAAACAAGTCAGAGTGAATTGTATACTTCGCTCACCTCCTATCTCAAGATATTGCTAAGCCTCTGAAATCACAACAGCTAGAGTCTGGTATTTTGGGACTTGAAAAGGAAAGGAGCCCCAGATACAGTATCTCTGAGTAAAGATGCCTGCTGGGGGATATCAATTTGAGAGATTAAAATTGCTTCTACTGGTTATACATTATGATCCATAAGCTAGTGGTAACATCCTGTTGAGCCTGAAGCTGAGTGGCTCTTTTGATTTTTAAATTAATCATTTTATTTGCATCCCAAATGCTGTCCCTTTCCCAGTTACCCCTCCCACAGTTTTAAACTTATATTAGTCCCTAAATAACTGCACTGAGAGACCAAGTTTTCTTTATTTATTTTATTGAAAATGGTCTAGTGGCACATACTTTTAATCCCAGCACAAAGGAGACAGAGGCAGGCAGATCTATCTCTGTAAGTTCAAGGACAGCCTAAGCTACATGGTGAGAATGGAAGGGGTCACAGAACAACATGAGAGCCTATATACCACTCCTGTAGGCCTGACTGCCACAGTCACGGACCTCTGCTTATGTTCTGAAGGAGATTAGTTTGAATTCTCTTTGGCATCGAGGCTATGCAAAGCCTGTTTCTGCTTGCCTCTACAGTCAAGTGCCTGGCACCAGGTGTTCAAGAGATGCTGCAGGAAGGAACTGTTTTCCTCACTGTGAATGTCATCAGATGAATGGAGATCTCCATCTCCTTTTCTTCCTGGTTCCTCCTAGCAGAGTTCAGGGCTGAGTGCATTTCGCAAACATGTCGGGACTGTGCATCCATCCGAATATGCAGTCCAGGAAACGGGTAGTGAATGGCTTCGCTTCCTACAGATAATCATTGTGGACCTTGAAGCTCTTGCTTTCATCATTTCTTTAGAAAGTTAATATGGTTCCTGAGAAGCCAGTGGATACAACATGACCTAAATTCATTATTATGGAAGGCTCTGAGATGTGCTGTCCTGGGTCAGATTGCTGAAGAAATGCTGCCTTAGCACAGGCATAACATCACGTAGCTTTCGTTCACTCTCAAACTATTCTTTCTATTATAGCCTGGTTCCCTAGACTGTCAATCCTCTCCTTGCTTGTTTTACTTTTCATGACTTGCTCTACCTTTTTTTGTAGTTATTATTTCTGGTGTTTTTTGTTCTTCTCTCAGAGACCAGGAAGCTCAAGTGTTTATTTTACAGATGTTTTCTGCTAAGTCAGCATATCCCTAAGTAGCTATGGCTGGCCTTGAAATGAAAAGTTGTTTCTCTTTCTTAATACTCAGATTGTGACTGATGAAAGGGTTAGGTTGCTCCTGGACTAAGATGCCATGCCAGGACTTCTCCAGAAATGTTAGTCAATGGAAATTTGGGTACCGTTAGGGGCACTTTTGAGCTTTTGCAGTCTCTGAATTTTCCTGTACTTAGCTCTTCTCATCTTAAACCACCGGTGCACTTCGGATTGTCCCATATACAGCTGTCTTGCAAGGATCTTCTTTGTGATCTCATTAGGGTACTGAACTTCTTGAAAAGCTTGCTCAAGTGTGCCTTGCTGCCAGGGTGTAAGACCTCTACGTATTCGTGGTCGAGTGCGCCTGGGCTGAGGTTTTGGAACTCTGGCAACTATGGTCTCCAATCCTTCCAACTTTAGATGTCTGGGGCTTTGATGGCTCTCTTGGTTTGACAAGGTGACATCACCACCAAGGTCGTTCAAGCTGACTTCTAACTTCTTATCACCCTGTTGATTCAGGATACCATGGTGCTCGGGGTTGTCTAGAAAGCTTAGTGCATGTTCTAGGAGAACGCTATTCTCTTCAGCAGCAAGTACTTGTGGTTGTTGAACTCTGGCATCTAAGGTGTCCAATACCTCCAACTGTACATGTCTGGGGTTTTGATGACTCTCGTGATTCCAGAAGGCAACATCAACACCAAGGTCATTGAAGCTGACTTCCAGGTTCTTAACACCCTGTTGGTTCAGGATACCCTGGTACTCGGGGTTGTCCACGAGGCCTAATGCAGGATCATGGAAAATGCTATTCTCTTCAGCAGCAATTACCTCTTGGTCATCTTTGATTTCCACCTCAATCTCAGGTTCCGCCATGTTGAGGATATTGGATGTAGAGTTATCTGTGAGGAGTTCCATTTCTTGAACTCTGTAGAAGAAGCCTTCTTTCATAGGTAAGGACGTGGTCTGCATAATCCAACAGTCAGTGTCTTTCTCTATCTGAAAAAGCTGACAATCCAGAGCTGCTCCGTGCACCAAGATGGACTTCTCCACAGTCTCAATCTGGCATAGAAATCTGAACAGAATCCTGTTGTACTGTTCTACAGTCTTTGGTCTTTGGTGAAATCGCAAGGAACTTGGTCCTACTTCCAGTGATGGAGCAGCAAACAGCAGGACAAGGTAACTGACCAGCAAGAAGGAGGGCAAGTGGCAGAGGAGCAAACATTCCTTCCATCAAGTCCTTTTATAGATGTCCCAGGCAAAAGGCCCCGCCCACATTTAGGGAGGGGCTCACATCAAAAGGTCAATTACAGAAAACTCCTTGGTATCTGGGCATAGTAGCACACACCTTTAATCCAAGAATTCTGGAAGTAGAAGCAACGGGATTTCTTTGAGCTCCATGGGGACTTGTGTATATAGAAAGTTCTAGATGGAAGGATGGAGGTAGAGAGAGATATGCAACAGAGTGACAGAGAGAGAGAGAGAGAGAGAGAGAGAGAGAGGAGCTGTGCATGACCTTGTTCAGGAATTTTTTTCATTCCAGATGCAATTAAAAGAACGGCCAATAATCCAATCAAAATTTTCTAGATGTAAACTCTTTTAGTGACAGAAGACTTACTTAGCATGTAACTTTTAGATATTCCTTTCTTAACTTCTTATCTAACTAAATATATAAGTTGAAACTGCTGCCTCAAAATTAAAAACAATAGGAGAAGACATCAGTCAAATTAGAAAGAAAATTTAGTAACCAGATTTATGGTGAAAATTTGAAGATTCATTTTTGTTTGGTTGGGTTTTTTGTTTGTTTGTTTGTTTGTTTGTATGGGCTTTGGTTTTCTCAAACAGGGTTTTCCTATACAGTTTTGGTTGTCCTGGAACTCACAGGATCTACCTTTCTTCTGACTCCTTAGTGCTGGGATTAAAGGTACACACCATTAACTGACCTTGAAAATTAAGATGTGTTTTTGCGTTTTGTTTTGATTTTGAGATAGCCTTTTTTTGTGTAGTCCTGGTTGTTCTTAACCTGGATTTGTAGACCATTCTGGCCAAAAACTCAGAGACCCTACAACCTCTGACTCTAGAGTGCTGGGATTAAAAGCATTTGCTACCACTGCCTGGCTGATGACCAATTCTTTTTCTTTTTTTTATTCGATGTATTCTTTATTTACATATCAAATGATTTCCCCTTTTCTTGGTCCCCACTCCGCACAAGTCCCATAAGCCCTCTTCCCTCCCTCTGTTCCTCCATCAACTCCTTCCCACTTCCCTGATCTGGTATTCCCCTATACTGTTGCATTGAGTCTTTCCAGAACCAGGAGCCACTCCTCTGTTCTTTTTGGACATCATTTAATATGTGGATTATTTCTAGGGTATTCAATGTTTTTAGGTTATTATCCACTTATCAGTGAGTTCATACCATGGTTGACCTTTTGAGACTGGGTTACCTCACTTACTATGATGTTCTCCAGCTCCATCCATTTGTCTACGAATTTCATGAATCCATCGTTTCTAATGGCTGATAGTAAGTAGTCCATTATATAAATATACTACATTTTTTGTATCCATTCCTCTGTTGAGGGACACCTGGGTTGTTTACAGCTTCTGGCTACTACAAATAGGTCTGCTATGAACATAGTGGAGCATGTGTCCTTATTAGATGCTGGGAAATCCTTTGGGTATATGCCCCGGAGTGGTATAACAAGGTCCTCTGGAAGTGACATGCCCAGTCTTCTGAGGAACCACCAGATTGATTTCCAAAGTGGTTGCACCATCTTACAATCCCACCAGCAATGGAGCAGTGTTCCTCTTTCTCCACATCCTTGACAGCACCTGCTGTCTCCTGAGTTTTTGACCTTAGCCATTCAGACTGGTGTGAGGTGAAATCTCAGGGTTGTTTTGATTTGCATTTCCCTAATGATTAATGATGTTGAACATTTCTTAAGGTGTCTCTCAGCCCTCCGAAGTTCTTCATGTGAAAAATTTTGTTTAGCTCGGTACCCCCACATTTTAATGGGGTTATTTCGTTCTCTAGGTTCTATCTTCTTGAATTCTCTGTATATATTAGATATTAGCCCTCTGTCATATTTAGAGCTGGTGAAGATCCTTTCCCAATCTGTTGGTTGACGTTTTGTCCTTTTTACAGTGTCCTTTGCCTTACAGAAACTTTGGAGTTGTATGAGGTCCCATTTGTCAATTCTCGATCTTAGAGCATAAGCTATTGGTGTTCTATTCAGGAACTTTTTCCCTGTGCCCATGTCCCCAAGGGTCTTCCCCATTTTATTTTCTATTAGTTTCAGTGTGTCAGGTTTTATGTGGAGGTCCTTGATTCATTTGGAGTTGAGCTTAGTACAAGGAGATAAGAATGGATCGATTTGCATGTTTCTGCATGCTGACCTCCAATTGAACCAGCACCATTTGTTGAAAAGACTATCTTTTTTCCACTGGATGCTTTCAGCTCCTTTGTCCAAGATCAAGTGACCATAGATGTGTGAGTCCATTTCTTGGTCTTCAATCCTATTCCATTGATCTGCTTGCCTGACTTTGTACCAATACCATGCAGTTTTTATCACTATTGCTCTGTAGTAAAATTTGAGGTCTGGGATACTAAATTCCCCTGAAGTTCTTTTACTGTTGAGAATAGTTTTAGCTATCCTGGGTTTTTTTTTATTCCAGATGAATTTGAACATTGCTCTTTCTAGCTCTATGAAGAAGTCGTTTGCGATTTTGATGGGTATTGCATTGAAACTGCACATTGCCTTTGGCAATATGACCATTTTAACTATATTAGTCCTGCCAATCCACGAGCAAGAAGATTTTTTCCATTTTTTGAGATCTTCTTCAATTTTCTTCTTCAGAGATCTGAAGTTCTTGTCATATAGTTATTTCACTTGTTTGGTTAGAGTCATTCCAAGGTACTTTATGCGGTTTGTGGCTATTTTGAAGGGTGTCATTTCTCTAATATCTTTCTCAGTCTGCTTATACTTTGAGTATATAAAGGCTACTGATTTGCTTGAGTTGATTTTGTAGCCAGCCACTTTGCTGAAGTTGTTTGTCAGCTGAAGAAGTTCTCTAGTAGAGTTTTTTGGGTCACTTAAGTATACTATCATATCATCTGCAAATAGTGATAGTTTGACTTCTTCCTTTCCAACTTGTATCCATTTGATCTTCTTATGTTGTCAAATTTCTCTAGCAAGGACTTCAAGAACTATATTGAAAAGATAGAGAGAGGGGGGGCAACCTTGTCTAGTCCCTGATTTTAGTGGGATTGCTTCAAGTTTCTCTCCATTTAGTTTGATGTTGGCTACCAGTTTGCTGTATATTGCTTCTACTATGTTTAGATATGGGCCTTGAATTCCTGTCCTTTCCAAGACTTTTAGCATGAAAGGATGCTGAATTTGGTCAAATGCCCTTTCAGCATCTAATGAAATGATCATGTGGATTTTTTCTTTGTGTTTGTTTGTGTAGTGGTTTGCATTGATGGATTTCCTTATATTGAACCATCTCTGCATCCCTGGGATGAAGCCTATTTGATCCTGGTGGATGATCATTTTGATTCTTAAAGAACAAAGACACAGTACTTCCAGCCAGGAACAAAAAGCTTGAAATCACATCTAAATGCCTTGAAATTTTGAGTAGCCTCCTACCTCTGCAGACCTAATATTGGGAGTAAAAGGTAAGCCTGGAGCTATAAGCTTTTTGAGCATGGATTTTGATTTTAGCAATGTGTTTATGCCAGAGTCATGAACACTTGGGGTGTTCAAGCTATGCTGAAGAGAAGAAATGGATGTGAAACAGAACCAAGTTCACACAGATTACTCACTCCATGCAGTTACCCGGGCAATGATATCTGCACTCTTGGCATGAACTTGAGCAATGGCCTCCAGCTTTTCCAGGAAGGCGAAGATCTCATTGAGCTAAAACAGAAATAAACAGCATCACAGCATCTTTTAGCATCATGATAAAAATGGCCATTTATTAAAACCAGGACTTAACCTGTCCTAAAATGATAGGAATATAGTCCAAAGAGATTTAAGAGGCTTTGTCTCTATAAAAGATTTGTCAGGACTTACATACAGTTTGGACCAGTATCTGAGGAACCTTCTCTCAGGCATCCAGATTGAATGGAGGAATTTTTCATTGAGCTTAGACATGGTACACTAAAATTCTTTTCAACAAGTGCTCCAACAGCCCCCAAGGGCCTGGTCAAAGCTAACACACATATTCAAACTATTACTCTGAGTCTTTCAAGACAAAATTACCCTTACTCTCCACCAAGTTAAGAGTACTATTTTCTTGCATTTCCCATGATTGATTCAGGTTTATCAAAACTCATTCACATCCATGATATTTCCTAGGAAAAGACAAACTGATACAAATATGACAGCCAAGCCAGTGCAACGGGCAGGAAGCCTACCTGATTCTATGAGGTAGATAAATGCACACTTTCACCAGGTTTATAAGAGGTTCAGAGACCAGCTTTCACTTATTCAAGCACCTTAGGTACCCAACCCATAACCTTCTTTAAAATGTAGTATGTACAGCAAGGTCTTCAAAAAACGACCTGGCATGGTGGCCACCCACAGGCAACCATAGTGGCTCACGTCCCAAAAGCCAGGGTCAACAGCAACAATAGGAAACACATGCAGACCATCCAAACCAGACAGCCTAATGGGTTGTTACCTCAGTGTTGAAAACTTGATATAAATCCTAGTTGGCCGTGTAAACCATGAAGGAATTTACACCTGCCAGGCAAGAAAAGGAAAAAAGTCATGGAAAAGTCATGATTCGCTATCAACATAGTCGTCTCATGTTTATCATATATACATAAAAAACCGCACCCACTTCCCCACCCCCCACACACAGATAGAGATAGAGAGAGAGACAGAGACAGAGACAGAGACAGAGAGACAGAAAGACCCTGAGCACATGGCTCAGATGCCTGTCCAATAGAGGTGAAGACATTTGTAATGCTTTTATCCTATCCTGTCCTTTCTTGTCCTGTAAAATCCATAGTTTGTTAGTAGTGTCTTGGCAGAATGGTGTCGCCCGTCTGCAGCTTTAGCTACTCTCAATTCCCAGCATTGCCAAAATTTAGAAGAGCAAAATTGATATTGTTTGAGGAAGCAGATACCAAGAAGTTACATTAACATACCAGCTGTGCAAAGACACTAGGGGTTGTAGAAATGAATGTTCCACCACACCATGATAACCTGGGAATGCTTCCCTTTGGGGCATCTGTTCCTCCAGCCTTGTAAATTGGAAAATAACACTCACCTCATGAGGAAGTAGTTCACCATTAAAGGAGCCAATGGTCTTTTAGTCCCTGTGAGGCGAGCATATGGTCTCCATGGGGTGGGTTTATTTCACTATTTGGTAAAAGACTGTTATATACTAAGCTGCAGGCTGAAGTGCCAAAGAGGAGAAAGAATACAATAAAAACTAACATTAAAAGTTACTTATGGGCTAGACCTGGCGATGGGAAAAGCTTATCATCCTATTATTGGGTTGGCTAAGGCAGGAAGATTACCTTGAATTTTCTTTCTCTGACTTGGTGTATCCCATGAGTTTTGCCAGTAGCCTGGCTACATAAAACTTATCTGGCCACCAGTAAGGCTTTGCATCAAAATAAAATTAAAGCCAAATCTCTGAAAGCCTTGTATCCTCCATAAAAACTATTTTGTAATTTGTAGAATGTATATACTTATAGGATGTAATATTTTCTGCCATGGAATTTACACTTTTCAAAACACACATACACAGCACATGTACACATGGATTTACACATACACAGCACACCTGCACAGTTTTTTCTAACTATATTATTTTCCCACCATTCTCTACAATTTGTTTGAAGAATAAAACAGGTGGTGGTGGCCCAAGCCTACTTTTATCCCAGCACTAAGAAGGCAGAGACAGGCAACAATCTGTGAGTCCAAAGTCAGCCTGGTCCACAGAGCAAGATCCAGGACAACCAAGGCTACAGAGAAACCCTATCTCAGAAAGAAAAAATAATCTAGTTTTCCATGTAAGAATATCATGACGTTTATTAGAAAAGGGTGGATACTATCTACTCAGTGTGGCTGTTTGGATAGGAGTTACTCCCATAGGCTGAGTTATTTAAATGGTCATTATGGAGTGACAATGTTTGGCAGTGATTAAGATGTAGCCTTGTTAGGTTTAGTATGGCCTATTGAAGCAAACTTGTCACAGGTGGTGTGATTTGGAGTTTTCTATTGTAGATTTAGTGTTTTTCTCTCTTCCTCCTGCCTACAGATCTAAATGTCTAAGCCTCAGCTACATCTCCAGCCCCATGTCTGTCTATGTAGTGCCATCCTTCCCAGCATGGGGATAAAGGAGTAAACCGCCAAATCTGTAAGGTGGCCTCAATGACATGTTTCAGTTTTATAAGAGTTGCTGTGCTCATGGTATATTCACAGCAAATAGCATTGACTAAGAAAATGTTCAACAGTTTGAAGAATAACTCTTTCACGTGTGAAGTTTCTAAGCTTTGAATGCAGTTTCTAAATTTCAAATGTAGAAATAAAAATTAGATATAAAACCTGGCTTCAGTCAATTAACAGAGAGTACAGATAGCAATTTGTGACTTGAATCTATGCCTTGTACTCTCATATCTAAGTCATCAGCATTATAGGAAAAGATCTATTTGATTTTCAACCACATCAATAAGTAGTTGGGATGGTGGAACTCAGTGTGGGTCATCTCAGGGCAGTTTTCCACAATATTCTCATTTCCAAAAGCCTCCAAGTAATTCTTGGAATGACCCAAGTGGTGTAATTTCCTTAAAACAGCTGAATTTTACTACTATTAAAATTCTCTGTGTGTCAGGCAACAGAGAAGGAGGATGGGGCTAATTGTTGTTTTGTGTGCTCAAGGATTGGGCAAGATTTATAGGGTGCAGGAAGGGATAGAAAGGAAGAGGCATCCTTTGAGAGATAATCCTCTCTCCTCCAACTTAGACACATAATATTTCCCTAAACTTTTTGCACAGTGGCAAAACAGAACTGGTGCTTTGAAGCATCCTATCTGCTGCCATTCCTTCAACTGCTTTCCTTTGCACCACAACATCAACAGAGGCTGTTGTTTATCCATCTCTGATATTCTGGATCACCTTACAAAGCTAAGCACATGACTCATTTGCATAACTATGTGTGATCCTGTGGATGTACAGAGTCTAATGACAAGAACATAAGAAGAGACCAGAAGAATCTATGATGATAATGGAACCAAAATCATCATTGCAATGATAGGTCGGACACACACACACACACACACACACACACACACAATGCATTTTTATTACTAGCTATCAATCTATCCTTGCTTCTTGCATGTCTTAGACTTTCTTAAAGATGTGTCATTATTGCATAATATTAACATTTGTTCTTATAAAACAGATAGAGGTTAGAATCATTTGTTCTCAGATTTGTTAGGAATGTGACCTCAGGAAAGATTAGTCCCCTTGCTGCAAGTTCTGCCTTTGTAGTACTGGTATTGATGCATTGTGCTGGGTAGTTTCATGTCAACCTGATTCAAGCTAGAGTCATTTTGGAAGAGGGAACACAGACAGAGAAAATATTTCTACTGTGGGCAAACCTGTAATATATTTTTCTTGAATGGTGGCTAATGTGGGAATTCTAGCTCACTGTGGACAGAGTCATCCCTGGGATGATAGTTCTATGTGCTGTAAGAGGCAGACTGAGCAAGCCATGAGGAGCAAGCCAGTAAGGGGTGCTTCTTCAAGGTCTATACTTCCACTCTGACCTCCAGGTTCCTGTCCTGCTTGAGTTCATGTCCTGCCTCCCTTCAGTGACAGACTACCAGCTGTAAGATGTAAGAAACCGTTTAGTCCTTGATTTGGTTTTTGTCATGATTTTTAATCATAGCAATAATTAACTCAGATGCCCATTAAGGTGGAAATCATCATCTTTGTGCAAATCTGTTGCCTATTAAATGTCACCCCAGGCAGTTATCCTGACTTCCTGCCTTTTCCTTTTTTCTTTTTTTCTTTTTTTTTCTATTTATTTATTTATTTATTTATTTATTTATTTATTTATTTATTTATTTTGGCTTTAAAAACAGCTTTTATTTAGCAAGGAAATTACAACTGTGTACATGTCTTTTTTTTGCTTTCTAGTGTCTGACCTTGTCTCAGCTGTACTTGATCTGGGGAAATGTCTGTCTCCCTGTGCTTGCTTGTACAGTCTTAGATGTGATGATCTTTAAATCCATGAGCTCATAAATGATCTTCTTCAACTCTGGAACAAGTAAGAGACAGGGCAGTGGGATTTTATTTCTAAGAAATTCTTGACAAGGACTCTGCTAATACAACACAGACTTCACAATACATAAGTAAACCAGCCATTCTGTTCACTCTTACAAAGAAAAATGGCTCAAAAATATATTATGCATTCTTTTTTTTCTGTTTTTTTTAATATTTTTATTTTCTATATTCTTTGTTTTCATTCCAAATGATTTCCCCTTTACCAGATCCCCCCTCCCCATATGTCCCATAAACCCTCTTTTCTCCATCCCTTCGCCAATCACCTCCCTCCTTTTTCTTTTTCCTTATATTCCCTTCCAAGGCTAGATCAATCCTTTCCAGGATCAGGAGCCTCTCCATATTTCTTCATGGGAGTCATTGTTATGCTATTTGTGCCGTGGGTTTTCAGGGCTTCTGGGCTAATTAATATCCACTTATCAGAGATTGCATTCCATGTGTATTCTTTCGTGCTTGGGTTACCTTGCTTAGGATGATATTTTCCAGATCAAACCATTTGCCTAAAAATTTTGTGAATTCATTGTTTCTAATTGCTGAATAGTATTCCATTGTGTAAATATAACACATTTTCTCTATCCATTCCTCCTTTGAGGGGCATCTGGGTTCTTTCCAGCTTCTGGCTATTATAAATAAGGCTGCTATGAACATAATGGAGCATGTGTCTTTATTGCATGCTGGGGAATCCTTTGGGTATATGCCCAGGAGAGGTATAGCAGGGTCCTATGGAAGTCTCATGTCCAGTTTTCTGAGGAACCTCCAGACTGATTTCCACAGTGGTTGTACCATATTCCAGCCCAACCAGCAGTGGAGGAGTGTTCCTCTTTCTCCACATCCTCGCCAACACCTGCTGTATCCTGAGTTTTTTACCTTAGCCATTCTGACTGGTGTAAGGTGAAATCTTAGGGTTGTTTTGATCTGCATTTCCCTAATGACTAATGATGTTGAGCACTTTTTAAGGTGCCTCTTGGCCCTCCGAATTTCTTCAGGTGAAAATTCTTTGTTTAGATCTGTACCCCATTTTAATAGCGTTATTTGGTTCCCTGGGGTCTAACTTCTTGAGTTCTTTGTATATGTTGGATATTAGCCCTCTATCAGATGTGGGGTTGGTGAATATCCTTTCCCAATTTGATGAGATAGTTTTAGCTATCCTGGGTTTCTTGTTATTCCAGATGAATTTGAGAATTGCTTTTTTTAACTCTGTGAAGAACTGAGTTGGGATTTTGTCAGGGATTGCATTGAATCTGTAGATTGCTTTTGGCAAGATGGCCATTTTAACTATATTAATCCTGACAATCCAAGCACATGGCAGATTTTTCCATTTTCTGAGGTCTTCTTCAATTTCCTTCTTCAGAGACCTGAAGTTCTTTTCATATAGATCTTTCACTTGTTTGTTTAGAGTCACACCAAGATACTTTATATTGTTTGTGGCTATTTTGAAGGGTGTCATTTCCCTAACTTCTTTCTCAGCCTGCTTATCCTTTGAATATAGGAAGGCAACTGATTTGCTTTAGTTGATTTTATAACTAGCCACTCTGTGGAAGTTGTTTATCAGCTGTAGGAGTTCTCTGGTGGAGGTTTTCCGGTCACTTCAGTAGACTATCATGTCATCTGAAAATAGTGATAATTTGACTTCTTCCTTTCCACTTTGTATCACCTTGACCTCCTTATGTTGTCTAATTGCTCTAGCTAGAACTTCAAGTGCTATATTAAAAAGATATGGAGAGAGGACAGCCTTGTCTAGTCCCTGATTTTAGTGGGATTGCTTCAAGTTTCTCTCCATTTAGTTTGATGTTGGCTACCGGTTTTCTGTATATTGCTTTAATGATGTTTAGGTATGGGCCATTGATGTTAAGAGATATTAAAGAATAGTGATTGTTACTTCCTGTCATTTATGACATTATTTTTTTTTTTTTTACATTTGATTGGTTAACTTGTTTTGGGTTTGATGAAAGGTTACTATCTTGCTTTTTCCAGGGTGAAGTTTCCCTCCTTGTATTGCTGTTTTCCTCCCATTATCCTTTGTAGGGCTGGGTTTGTGGATAGATATAGGGTAAACTTGGTTTTGTCATGGAATATCTTAGTTTCTCCTTCTATGGTGATTGAGAGTTTTGCTGGATATCGTAGTTTTGGCTGGCATTTGTGTTCTCTTAGACTCTGCATGAGATCTGACCAGGATCTTCTAGTCTTCATAGTCTCAGGTGAAAAGTCTGCTGTGAATCTGATAGGTCTTAATTTATATGTTACTTTTTCTCTTACTGCCTTTAATATTCTTTCTTTGTTTAGTACATTTGGTGTTTTGCTTATGTGACGGGAATTATTTCTGTTCTGCTCCAGTCTGTTTGGCATTTTGTAGGCTTCTTGTATATTCATGGGCATCTCTCTCTTTAAGTTAGAGAAGTTTTCTTCCATAATTTTATTGAAGATATTTGCTAGCCCTTTAAGTTGTAAATCTTCACTCTCATCTATTCCTATAATCCTTAGGTTTGGTCTTCTCATTGTGTCCTGGATTTCCGGGATATTTTAGGTTACAAGCTTTTTGCATTTTGCATTTTCTTTAACTGTTGAGTCCATGGTTTCTATGGTATCTTCAGCATCTGAGATTCTTTCTTCTATCTCTTGTATTCTGTTGTTGATATTTGCATCTATGTCCCCTGATTTCTTCCCAAGGCTTTCTATCTCCAAAGTTGTCTCCCTTTGAGTTTTCTTAGTTGTTTCTACTTCTGATTTTAGATCCTGGATGGTTTTGCTTAGCTCCTTCACTTGCTTGTTTGTGCTTTCCTCTAATTCTTTAAGAGATATTTGTGTTTCCTCTTTCATTACCTTGGCCTGTTGACCAAAGTTCTCCTGTATTTCATTAAGTGGTTTTTGCGTTTCCTCCTTATTGGCTTTTGTATTCTCCTGAATTTCTTTCAATGATTTTTGTGTTTCCCTTGCAAGGGCGTCTAACTTTTGATCCATTTTCTCTTGAATTTCTTTAAGTATGTCCTTCATGTGTTCCTGTACCAGCATCATGACCAGTGATTTTAAATCCAAGTCTTGTTTTACTGGTGTGATGGGGTATCCAGGAAATGCTGTTAAAGGAGAATTGGGTTCAGATGTTGCCATATTGCCTTGATTTCTGTTAGTGTCTTTCCTGTGTTTGCCTTTTGCCATCTAGTTCTCACTTGTGTTAGTTGGTCTTGTCAATGCTGGACTCACCAGTGCAAGCTGCCTCTTCCCAGGTGGCCTTTGGTGCACAGCTTACCTCCTGCACTGCCTGGAGACAGGGTGCTGTTGCCCAGGCTGTTCAGATACCGAAGCAGACACCTGAAGGTTCCTGCTGGGGGCCCGCTGAATTCACCAGAGCACATTGACTACTCCCAGCTGGCCTCCCAGAAGCCCCTATTGCCTCTTGCAGGACCTGGAGATGTGTGTGGTGTTGACACCCAGGGTGATCTGGATCTGGAAGCAGAGCGATCTAAGGGCTCCCGCCAGAGGCCTCAGGACTGGAATGTAAGCTCCGTACCACCGGAGCAAGCTGTGTGCTCCTAGACTGCATCCGGGTGCACACCAGGTCTCCCGCACTTTCTGGAGACCGAGTGCTGTGGCCCAGGCTGTTCAGATCCCAACGTAGACCCCTGAATGCTCCTGTCGGCGCCTGCTCGGTTCACCAGAGCACACTAGAAGCAGACACCTGAAGGCTCCCACAGGGGCCCGCTGAATACCTTCCTGCGTTTTTCATCTCCATAGTGACTATTTATCTCATGAAGATCCTACAAAAAGTAAAGTTTCATAAAAAGAAAGTGCCTGGAACAAGGTAAAAGCCCCTCAGGCATCCCTCATGTTTTAGTTATCAGACTCCAATCAAGAGTAATGACTCACATGCATGGGAAGTTGTGGGAGGTGCAGACAAGGCCGCAGAGAGACAAGGCTGGTGAACTTGCTTTGGCTCACCTTTTGCTTTGCTAAGGTTCTGCACTTCCTACTAGACACTGTCATTCCAGTGTTTGATGTCCACATCACGCTATACAAAGCATAGTTGCAGCTGCTGTTAGCATCAGCCCACTTATGCCACTTTTCATAGGCCTCTGTCAGGTTAGACTCAGGTTCAGGCACCACATGGTCAACTGAAGACAGAGGGCAAAATGTGTGACTCAGACACAGCTTGGCCTCCCTGCCTCATTCCTGGTCCTTCCTGCTAAGTTGACTCCAGGACTTGGAACAAATTGCTAGCTTTCTGAAACCTAGGCTTTCTTTTCTTAAAAATGAGTGTTAAGTAAATAAGGAACATATTCTGACATTATTTTCCATCTAAGTTTGCCATTTGACTAAGTGAATAATGCATATATAAGGTGCTTCACCGATACCTGTTGCATGCTAAGTGTTCTGTAAGTGTTAACACCACTATACTCTGCATCCTGCTGATACATATTTTTATATAATTGTGGGTGTATCTGCATCAATTTGTGTCAGCTGCTGGGTGGAGTGCCTCAGAGGACAGCCATGTTAGTCTTCTGTCTTAAGCATACCTGGGTATCATTAATAGTGTTGGAGATTGGTGCTTGCCGGTGGGATGGGTCTTCAGTTGGGCTGGTTATTTGTTGTCCTTTCCCTCAGCCTCTGCTCCATCCTCCATCCCTACATTTCTTGTTGACAGAATACATTTTGTGTCTAGAGTTTGGTGGGTGGGTTTGTGTCCCTATCACTCTATTGGAACTATTGTGAGAGGCTGTTACCAGCAGGCGGGCAGTGACCAGTGTATAAAGTGCATAAGTTAACAAAAAAACTAAAACAATAATGGAGTTGTATTGTCAGATTTGTTGGTCAACTTGATAGAGGCTGGAGTTATTACAGAGAAAGGAGTCTCAGTTGAGGAAATGTCTCCATGAGATAATATTAGTATGGTTGCTCATCAGCTGTAAGGCATTTTCTCAATTAGTCATCAATGGTGGGAGGGCCAATTGTTGGTGGTGCTGTTCCTGGGCTGGTAGTCTTGGACTCTATAAGAAAGCAAGCTGAGCAAGTCAGGAGAACAATCCAGTAAGTCACATCCCTCCAAGAACTCTACATTAGCTCTTGCTTCCTGACCTGCTTGACTTCCAGCCCTGACTTGCTTTGGTGATGAACAACAGTGGGAAGTGTTAGATGATTAAAGCTAGCCAGGCAGTCCTGGCACAAATCTTTAATCCCAGCACTTGGGAGGTACAGGCAGATGGATTTCTGAGTTTGAGGCCAGCCTGCTCTACTGTCATTTCAGACAACTAGGGTTATAAAGCATACCCTAGTTCGAAAAACCAAAATAACAACAACAACCACAACAACAACAACAAAAGCTATCTAGAGAGAAAAAGATGCTTGGTAATCTCCAAACTGAGCAAATTAAAAAAAAAACAAAACAAAAAAACAAAAAACAAAACAAAAACAAAAACAAAACAGAAAAACAAACAAACAAAAAAAAAAAAAACAAGCAGTCTCCCAGCTGCCTTGAGCCAAACAGGTGATCAGCTTGGACAGCTGATTTGAGTTTGTTTTGAACCGTTGACACACACCCCTTCTCTTAGAACCCCTCTTTAAGCCAAGGTTGGTCCTTGACAGTTATAGATGACACTAATTTTTTTAGAAAATGTTGTGGTTGTTTAAGCATTTATTCTAGCATAGAATTCTCCACTATATACTTTATTTGGATCAGAGTGTTAGACTTCCATTGGACACTCAGTTTAGAACACTTAGTGGGTATCTGCATACTTGGTCCACCTGTCTGGCCTTCCTAGGAATAAAAATGCTTGTATATCATTGGCAGCTGCTTGAACCTAATCCAGACCAAAGCTGTTTTCACTTGACCGACATTCTGAATTTCCCTTACATGAGTGAAATGAACTGGGACACAGTCCTGCAGAAGAGGCTCATTCTAGGCTTTGTTCAACGGTGAGTCAAGACTTCCAAGTCCAAAACGTACCCACATTCTTTTCCCATTACTCTGTGCACAAGTCTACCCTTGGTCGCACTTGATGAGTACACCAGTAAAATAACACCCTGATGCTAGGTTTACAGAGAAGAAAATGGAGGCATATGTAGGGTAAGTTGAAAACCCTAAGTCACATGATTGGCAAGTCACTAAGCAGGATGTCAACATATGAACTTCTAGGCTTTAGCCACACATTTTTCTATAAGTGGTTCTAGTGTTCCTAATAGTCATTTTCAGAAATATTCTCATAGAAATAGAAGTTTCCTTATTGCAAAGAGGTACTCTTTAATGTCCATTGAAATCTAAGATTTGGTTAATGGTAAAACTCCAGGATCATTCCTCCTCTTTTGTTAGTTTTATTGTACTGATCCATAGTTTTCCGGACTAATAGTAAAATTAATAATAATATAAATAAATTAATAAAAGTAAAAAAATCTAATAGTGACAGATAATTTCTGATGGTTCAGTACCCAATCAAGGGATATTGTGTCTCATGGAATATTGCTGGGTAAGTGTTAGGTTGGAGCCCTACTGAAGCTCCTCTCTCTTTTTCTTTCCTTGGTATTTAAATTAGTCTACAGGATTTAGGAATATTGGCAAGAGCAATATGAACAGCTGGAAAGGTGCATTGTTAATGTGTCAGATGAAAGCCTTGTGGAAATTGGAACAGTGTGGTGGCATTCAAGTATGTCAGTGTCTACTCTAGTGAGTAAGAGCAAAGTGAGGTGACTATGGGGGACCCTGGGTGCCACCTGCCACAGACAAAACCTTCCTTCTTTTAGCTTCTCCTCACACCCTAAGAGAACATCCACCTTATAGATCTTGGCCCTTTCTGTAAACCTGACTCTTTGCAGAATTTATCAAGTTTCAAATTCTTGGCCTCACATTCAGAAATCCTGATATTGAAACCTGGTTGTGGAACTTGGATTGTCACCAAGCAATGGCCATGATACTGGTCTACTGAGAATCCCATAATTTCAAACCTTAGCAATATTGTTTTAGTATGGTCTGATTCATTGCTCACCTAGGTATAGTTAGATATTTGTAAAATTAACTAAACTATACTATCAAAGAATGTAACAATGAATGCTGCCATTAACTGCTATAAATTCTGAGAGAGAGAGAGAGAGAGAGAGAGAGAGAGAGAGAGAGAGAGAGAGAGAGAGAGAGAACCTGTTATTATTCTTGGGCTACCCCATCAAGACTATTCATTACTCTCTCTGCTAGTCTTCTATGTTTTAGGAATGATACAGGGATCTGAGGACTGAGCCCTGCTTTCCTTCTTACAGAAAGGCAGGCTCAATTGTGATCCCACTTTGAACTGGAAGAAGTGATTTTGGAGTCTAAAACTCTTCACAAAAAAAGAGGCTCCTGGCAAAAAAGGAGTAGGAAATGAGGAAAAGTGACTCCTCTCAGGTAGATAGGCTCCCAACCAAGCTAAGGGAAGGGCAGTTCATTTCAGATCTGCTAAGGAAGTACATCTTAGAAGCTTGCACCTGCATGATGTTGGGGGCTTATAATAATAAGGGAGGCACAGCAACAGAGGACATTATGTTATTTGTCTTCAGCCCTGTGATGCAGCAAGAAGCAGCAAGCAGAAGAAAGTTTCCCAGGATTTAAAAGATATTGTCACAATTTCCCATCAGTAAGGTGTGGTTCAGGTTTCTGAAGGTACATGTGCAGGATTCCACTCAGAGACACAATGGGTGGAATAACCCCTACAGTATTAGCAGGGAAATTGCAATTTATCTGCACCTACTCATGGAAGTTATGTGTGATTACATACACACACACACACACACACACACACACACACACACACATATATACACACACACACACACAATATGTATGTCTATATTCTAGAGTTCCAAAAACATTGTACATAATTCTGATAGAGCAATGATCCAACGTTGAGACCTATCTTAGTTAGGCTTTTAGTGCTGTGAACAGACACCATGACCAAGGCAATGCTTATAAGGACAACATTTTATTGGGGCTTGCTTACAGGTTCAGAGGTTCAGTCCATTATCATCAAGGCAGGAACATGGTAGCACCCAGGCAGGCATGGGGCTGGAGGAGCTGAGAGTTCTACATCTTCTTTTGAAGGCTGCTACCAGAATTCGCACTTCTGGGCAGCTAGGATGAGGGTCTTACAGCACACACCCACATTGACATACCTACTGCAAAAGGGCCACAATTTCTAGTCGTGCCACTCCCTTTGCCAATTATTTTGGCCAAGGTTATATATATATACATATATATAAGTTGGACACTTTGTGCATCTGGAAACAGGTATTCCTCTATATATGGTGCTCACTGAATGCTCTATGGTGTATGGGACATTTGAGGTCCCCATGTGTCAAGTAAGTGTGCCTCTGTTTCTTTGTCATGTTCCCCTTGAAGACATGCCTTCTTCACGTGCATCTTGATGCTGTTCTGAACGAATTTATTATTTTCAACAAAGAAAAGTAAGTAACTCTGGGCTGTATACCAGTGACTTAAAATGATATCATATAGGCAGATTTTGTTTGCAGGGATTTCATATATGTTATAGACCAAAGTCTGCCACAAGATAACCAGGATTCTTTGGTCCAGGAAGGCACAGGTCAAGGGTGATGTCAAACTGACAGGACCACAGGAGCAGTATGAAATAAGAATGTATATTTCTGGATGTCTCCTAGTCCAGTCTAAAGGACTTTCGTCACCAGGATGAAGGGGCTTAAAAGGGGGGAGTATAGGTGATTAGGTTAGTGTGGCTAGGAGGCATTCTGAGCACCTCTGCCCATGAGGGACCACAGACACACATACATGGTATAGAATAGAGTTTATTCAGAATGGGGGATGGGAGTTAGTGGTAGAGAGACAGGGGGGAGAGAGAGGGAGAGGGAGAGAGAGAGAGAGAGAGAGAGAGAGAGAGAGAGAGAGAGAGAAGAGAGAGAGAGTGTGGAGGCCGGCCATGACCACGTGGAGGGGGGAAGAGCCCCAGGGGCAGAGAGGTGAGAGAGTGTGGGAGCACAGAATGCAAAGAGAGAGAGGAGGAGCAAGTAGCCCCTCTTATAGTGGGCCAGATCTCTGGGGCAGGGCATTCCTGGCTATTGCCAGGTAGGTGTGGGGTGGAGCTTAGACAAAACCCCAACATACCCCAAGGTTTGGTTAATTAATTAAAGAAAAAGAAAAAAGAAAAGAAGGGATGGAGAATACAGTGAAGCAGGAATAGGGTCGTTGTTGAGATCTTGCTGCTTCATGCTGACATTGGGGCGACATATCTCTGCGGAACCTAGAGAAAGCGGTATGGGGGGTGATTGTCCAGTCTCAGGAGGACAGGCTGCTTCTTTGCTGTCCAGGGTTTGTAGAGCCATTTGAAGATAGGTCAGGAGAACAGGTCCAGTAGAAGATGTCTGCATTTGGAGAACTGAGAGGAGATTGGAGCATCTGATGGTTGCTTCTCTGGAGCTGTCCTGGATATGGCAAGGGCCTGGACTTAACAAGATGCTGGAACACATTAGTATAGTTAGGGAATAAGACTAAGTACATTTGGGAGAAAGGAAAATTTTCTTAAGATGTACAATTGAAAGCCAGGGGAATCCCACATTTGGAAAGGTAGTAAAGTGGTAACTTGGGCAGATGTACTTATCTGGATGGAGCCTACTTGGTCCATGAGCAGTAGATCTGGGTAGGTTTCCTGTAGCTAACAAGTTTATTAAAGAGATAACAACATAAGTTAACCACATGAACAGTCTTTAAGATGAGCCTTTGTGGATCAGAACGAATAGAATTGAAGGTTGGGACAGTGACAGAGCAAAAGAGGAAATATGAAGCATTTAATGGAAACAGAGTTTAGGTAAGGAGATAACTGTCTAGCTGTCAATGTAGTCAGAAGTCTGAGGAATAAACAATAACTTAGCAGTTATATTATTAAAGAATGACAGATTTCAGTAGCCAGCAGTTCTTTGTGGTCTCTGGTCTCCATTGCGGCTTTGGTTGTTAGTCTGGCTTTCAAGCACAGAAGATGCACAGCTTTTTCTGTGGAATGGATACCCATGCCATGAGAAATGGCTTACTTTTGTTTACCTAAGTCATTTGACTCAAGGTATCCAGTTTTGTCCAGTGCACTCTTTCAGGCAGCATCCTGTGGCGGTGTCCATCTTTCTTCTGAGACATCCTGGCAGAAGCTGTCAGGCCTTTGGGAATTCTGTCTGTCTTATATCTAATAACAAATGTCTGACAAGATTGAGCACAAGAAAGGAGAGCAATAGTTAAGAGAGAATAGGAATGGAGATCTTAAGTAGTTTGACAGGTTGCATAGGTAGAGGAAAGTATATTGCCTTGGTTAGTAAAGATGCTAGGATCAGAGTAAGAAAGGTGGCAGCAATGGATAAAATTGTGGTGGCAGAAAATGAGTTTGTCTAGGCAGATTTAGGCTTGTTAACATCAACTTGAGCACGCAAGCTATAGGAGCAAATGAGTTAAGGATGTGGGAACACAGAATAGGTGAGGTTCAGATTCTTTATCATTTACCAGACTGTTAATTTTAAAAGTATACAGTAGTACCCACTGGGTAGGGGAGCGAGTTGTGCTGCAAACTTAGCGTCCTAAAGAGTGCAGAAACAACTGAAAGGCAGCTAAGCCAAAGAGTCCATACCGTCGTGAGGACCCTTGGGAGCCAGGGCTAGAAAAGCCAGAGCTTTAAAAGCGGGAGGAAGCATCCCGCCTGGACCAGGATTTTCAAGGACAGCTGCAAAAGCCAAAGGGAGACTCAGGATCACTTCCGGATTAGGATACACCCGAAGGTGGGTCTAGAAGTCCTAAGCAGGAGTGTCGACTAGGCATGAGAGGAAACCCTTCGTTCCAAAAGAGGTTGGCCAGACTTCATTTGAAAGCTAAGGGTTATTTACTATTATGGTTAATGTTTATTTAAATTTTTAATCTGCTAGAGGGAAGAACTGACATGTAGCACACATCAGTGGAAGCCAGTGTAGACCGCTTGACTGTGGGACCCGGTCCCCCAACCTTGCTTCTCCTGCCTGTGCGTGGCTGCAAGACCAGTCATGGCCTGCTCTATTAACAGTAGAGGACATTGGGAGTGGTGGGACCTCGCAGTGAAGAAGAGAAAAGACAGGGTGGTAGGGAGAACCCATAGAGCTGTGAGAGAATCGGGTAGTAGAAATGATGGGGCATCCCAGCAGCCAATGCAGAGCTGGGCATGGTCTGTGGCTAGGCTTTTGCAGGTAAAGGCCCTAGAAATCTGCATTGTAGCCAGCAGAGCGGGACAGTATGGTGGTGGGGGGGTTCAGCAACGAGAAAGGAGTGCAGGCTTGTTGTGGGGAGGAGGCAGCATTGCTCAGCAGGAATGGAGCACAGCAGATTCAGAGAGCCTGGAGAGACCTCGCCATGGGTAGCAGTCACTGTCCCAACTCTGCAGCGGTTCTGATGAAAGTTAGTTATCACGCATGCGCAGGGCAGAACTTCCTGTCAGCAGTGGAAGTAGGAAGTTAGGTAGCCTGCAGTGGCTGGGAAGTAGCTTGTTTCTTATCCTAGCAATGGCGCAGGAGGGGCAGAGCTGCCAAGGATGTGGCAGCAGCCACAGCAGCTTCGTCAGCAGTTTTGGAGCAGGAGGGGGAATGGCGTGGGCTGCAGCAGCCACAGCCAAGGCCGGGGCTTGGCCAGCATGCCATGAGCCCCGCGGGCCACAAAGCCAGCACGCAGGAAAACAAGGGGAACCAGTAGAATAAATGATGCTGTCATATCAATAAGATGCAGGAGTGAATTAGATAGCTGAGCCTGGTGGCACTCGCCTGGCAGGGCATTGCCTCTGCACACTGCTGAGTTCCACCCGGACAGAGGGAGGGAACAGAACAGCAGGGAGGAAATGCGGGAAGTGCAGAGACTATTGCTCTCACCAGTGGGGGTGTAAGACTTACACAGAGGCTTAATATCCCATGGTGTTTCTCATTCCTAGGTTTCAGCACCAAGTGAAGGACTTTCGGCAGCAAGATGAAGGGGCTTAAAAGGGGGGAGTATAGGGGGTTAGGTGAGTGTGGCTAGGCGGCGTGGGGGAAGGTGTCCAGGCAGGCCCTTGCCTGGGCATCTCTGCCCCTGAGTTACCACACACACACATACATGGTATAGAATAGAGTTTATTCAGAATAGGGGATGGGAGTTAGTGGTAGAGAGAGAGAGGGAGAGAGAGAGAGAGAGAGAGAGAGAGAGAGAGAGAGAGAGAGAGAGAGAAGGCCGGCCATGACTACATGGAGGGGGGAAGAGCCCCAGGGGCAGAGAGGTGAGAGAGTGTGGGAGATTGGAGAGCAAAGAGAGAAAGGAGGAGCAAGTAGCACCTCTTATAGTGGGCCAGATCTCTGGGGCGGGGCATAACAGGCTATTGCCAGATAGGTGTGGGGTGGAGCTTAGAAAAAACCCCAACACAGTCAAGTTAACATCTCAAATTAAGCATCACATTCCTCTGTAAAATGCTAGGGTTTCTCGGGCAATATAGGATGTTTACCCAAAGTCCAAGGCACATGCAGTTAAAGGGTTTCCTCACCTTGGCTCCACCGTCATGCTATCCTGGGAGCTGAAGAAGGATGGTTCCCATGTCTGCTCTTCCAGACAAAGATGGCGGTATTGTAAAGTTTGGGAAGCTGCCTGGCTCGAGCTGTCTTCAAAGAGCACTTATGCCTAGTCCGCCAATTGTATTCTTCTCTGTGCCATGCCCGGTGCCACCATAGGCCTCTGAGGCCCCTGATGATCAGCTCTGATAGCAGCCTCTAGACCCCAGCCTGATGAACTCACCAGCTGTAGCCCTAAGGCCCAGCCTGGTGAACTAACCAGCTGCAACCCTTAGGCTCAGCTTGGTGTGGTAACTAACTCACTACTACTCCAATTATCTCTCTGAGTTAAAAGTACCTACTGTCTCCTGAATCTCACATGGATAAGGTAAAAATGTTGTTTTGGTCAAAAACTCCCTAGGTGGAGTCTGCAACACAAAAGCAGTACTTCACAAACTTCCCTTGCCATCCAGGTGGGCCTTTGTAGACATATCGTGTCTGCATAACAAGCAAGCTCAAGAGTTAAAAGCAGAACAGGCTTTTACCTCTCATTCATCTCATGCCTGAAAATGTTAAGACTTTATAAATAGTCACCATGCTTACATTCCAGTTCACAAATATACTACACTGGGGTAATTTAACAATTAAAAAACAGTGACAAAAAAAGGCTCCTGCTATTTCAAAATCTCCATCCTGGAATTGCATCCTTTTTTATTGCCATAAAAATAAAAACTTAAAAATATATTGGCATGATGGCCCAGTGAAACCTGGAAAATCATATTTTACAGACAGAGGTGAGAAAAGTCTCCTAGGAAAAAGTGGAACTCCCTGTATCCTCATGACTTAGAGAATATGATTGAAAAGTCCTCAAAAGTGGTGCCACTCTGCAGCAACAGGAGAGGAAGTGAATTCCTGGTTCTGAGCACTTCAGTTCTGGCTTCTGTACACACTGAGTCTGTGATCTTAAGGGAATCACTTAACTACTTCCTCTGTTTTAATTCCCCACTGAAAAGGTAGAGGGTTATTTCAGAAGAACTGTCCTTTGCTCTTTTAATGCTACAGTTGTTCTAAACAGCCTTCATTCTTATTTTTAAATGAATATTTGAATGTAGATTTATTCTTTATTCCTTTTGTTGACACTGTGATACATGAACACTCTGTACACAGTGAGCCGCTTCAGGACTAGAGAATATCACACAGTGGCCAGAATTCCAAAGCTTGATTGTGGAGGAATAAAGATGTTCCATCAGGAATAAATACATAGGTCAGATTAGACGTAGGACCTTGCAGTGGGAGACTGCATCTGCAAGGAATCTGTTTGCAAGTGCCTCCTGTGCATGTGGTCTCTCCCCTTCTCTTCTGCCTTTGAGGTGGCCTTGATCAATTGAACAAAATTCCACTGATAGGAGTCACACACACAGAAGTTGAGCAAATGCTGCGGGTTTTGAAACAGTTTTTTTTTTCAGCATGGCAGTTGCAAAATATCATATGCCAGTATTTTTCTACCTTGAGGGCAAATGTCCCTCAAGATTATCAGAGACCAGCTTCTGCAGAGGATCAGAGAGTACTGCTGAACTAAAGGGTTACTTGCACCTGTTCAGTGATCTTACACCATATAGTAGAGTTTTGCATGCTACATTTGGAAGCCAACAAACTTTTCCTTGAGAAACTCCTAGCTCTCCAAAGTGAAAGGGAAAAAAGTTAATAGCTTTTTGTTGTCAAGAAACATCAACATGATTTTGTATTCTTTGGACCTTTGTTTTTCATAGAGCTTAACTAAAATATGGAACAATTTTACATATGCCTACATGTCTTCCCTCCTGAGTTACATTTAAAGCAGCAAGATGGCTTATAGATCCCAGAGGTCAAATTCAGGGATACTGATGCCCTCACACGATATAATCACTCTGAGAAGGCTGGCAGAATCGTCTTGCTACTAAAAATATTGTTGAGGTCTGACTCTTTGTTGTCTGTGTATTTCAGTTATGTGCAAAGTATAATTCTCCTAACTGTTCATATGTTGTAACTCTACTGAGCTCATGAATATGAGATGTTTGAAGAACTTCTTCAGGTGCCCCACTGGTTACACTGGGTAAAACCAAGATATAGATAGTTGTACAGAGCACTGTTTCCAACACTTGGGAAACTGAGGCCATCTAATGGTGTTCCCTATGGATAGTACAGGCATAACCATGGTGACAGCACTCTGGTCCAAAGGGCCAGCTTGATTAACAGATGTCATTTGGAAAAGGCAGACAGGTGGAAGTAATTGGTCGACACCTAGGAAAGAAAGCTTGTGTAGAGAAACAAGACCTGAAGGTGAGACTAGCATTTATAAATCTCCATATTCTAGTGTGACTGGGACACGGTCCTTCTCTACTAAGAGAAAACACACAGACACACATACACACACACACACACACACACACACACACACACACGTAGAAACATATAAAGACTCAAAGCCCACTTCTTTCATTCAGCCCCTGTCTCTGAAGTTCTCAAATGTTATTTGTGACATTTTGGTAGTACTCCATCACTGTTTAACTCAGAGCATTTCCCTGACCTTCAGAGGTGTGAATGGGTGAAACATAGCAACCCAGAGATGAGCCTGCAAGTGTCAGGGTCCATGTGCATGCTCCAGACTCCACCTTTTGTTCTTCTGTATTGATGACACCATGTGTTGGATGTGTTATGCATTTAACTTCCCTCATCTGGCCACTCCTGCTCTTGGACCTTGTCAACATGCTCCAAAACAGGAGCCTAAAGGCCTGCAGGGCCAACAGGTCTCCACAGGGTGATTTGGACTGTTTGGTTTGTGTCTTTAAACATTTAGATGGGGGTAGGAGCTCATGTGACCTCTAAAATTTAAATCTCTAGATTGTATTCCCATTTTGCATCTTTCTGAGCACTGTTGCTTCCAGAAGTGGGGATATGCTGGTTACCATGCAGGGTAGGAGTTGGGTAAATGACTGGTACACAGTGTGTGGCTAGTTAGAAAGTAAAACAAACAGAAACAAATGCAGTGGGTTGTGCTGTGACTCAGTAGAAGAATATGTGCTCAGCATGAGTGAAAACCTGGGTAGATTCCCAGCACACACAGAGAGACAGAATCACTGAATCTGGCTGTGTAGAATAGCTGGTTCTGAGCACCACTTACTGCTGTGCATTTTAAGAAGAGGAAAAACATCAAGAAGAAAACAAACCAAGCAAGCAAGCAAACAAACAACAACTTTTCTAAAAACTGGTAATTGTTTCTTTGTTTTACTTCCTAATTTGGGCTAAAAGTTAGCACCCACCAGATGAAATATACTTATTTCTGAGAAGGATTAGTTCTGAGAACTTCAGAAACCAGTGGGACTACTTTATCCTTTCTTCTGTTCCCAGTGCAATCTGTCCAAGCAGATTCCTACCCCCCCTTATTCTACAGAGCATCTCAAAGGCCTGAGCTGTGTTTGAAAATCAAAATGTCCTGGATGTAAATCACTCTGGGCACTGCAGTCAGAAATCTTCAGGGCATTCCCACCTACTCTTCGTGGAGGGATGGTGCAGGTAGCTAACTTTGGGCAACCCTGGTAAGATCCTGACTCCCTAGAATGATGCATCCACCTAAGAGCCAATGATCCTAATGCAACCCTGGTGATAGGCATGAATCTCAAGCAGAATAGAGCATTTTTTGAGACAGGGTTTCTCTGTGTAGCCCTGGCTGTCCTGGAACTCAACTTGTAGTCCAGGCTGGCCTTGAATTCAGAAATCTGCTTGCCTTTGCCTCACAAGTGCTGGGATTGAAAGTGTGTGCCACCACAGCCTGGGCCAGCATTTCTAAATTAACCCCAGTGATCTAATTCATTAGTGGAAGTCCAGAAATGCCTGGATTTCCTATCTTTATGGCTGTCTTGGTGACTCTTGAATTAGTAATTAGGAAGGCAGCTGTTGGTGTTATTGCAGCTATTGATGCTCTTGTTGCTGCTCAAGGTTGACAGGGATTCTGGGCTGCAGTGTTTCATATGCTCAGTTGTCAAGCATGGAAATTGCTTGGCTCAGCCCCTCCGTGTTCCTGTGTTCTGTCCTCAAGATATCTGTCTTTTACTCCTGTTCACCTGTGATTGCTAGTCACTGCAATTTCAGTGTGCCTGCTCAATATGACACGCTGAGTTTCTGTATTTCATTCTGTGTGCTGTTCTCAACTGGTGGCCGATTAAAAAGCTCCCACACCAAAAGAAAAGTTATATGTATAAATATATATGTGTGCTTCTGTTGAGCTATAGCGTATGTGATAAAAACGTGCATTCATGGATTAAAATGTCTTCTGTAACAGTATTCCCTTGGTCTTCCTTTGTCAACTGTGTGTGTCTCTGGCCCTCCCAGGTTATCTGCCCTTACTTCCATTTCCATTAAGCAGAAAGTCTCTTTAGCATGGATGGTGCTGTCGCTCTGTAGCTGGAACAGGAACAGTGAAAACAGGAACAGTGCAGGAACATATAAAGGCCTGCATAGATGCCTCACCAGCCATAGTGCAAGGAATGGCTTTTGCTGCAGCTATGAAGGGACAGAAATTCAGCACCTATGTTAAACAATCCTATGGTAGAGGAGGAAAAGGAACCTCCAAGCCTACTTGTTTTAAATGTAGAGAGTCAGGACATATGCAAAGGCAATGTCTAGGAAATAATAAGAGCAACTCCAATAAAAGGAGTGCTCCTCCAGGAGTTTGCGCTCATTGCCAAAAAGGCAAGCATTGGAATGATGAATTGAAATCAAAGCTCCACAAGGATCGACCACCCCTTATAGGGGAAAAGAAAGGAAAACTGAACATAGATTTTTTAAATCAGAGGCAGCCCCTCAGCCACAAACTTGAAAGAGAGGAAACTGCTATTAATATGGACATAGAACTAGTAACCTCAGACAAGCAAAATAAATAGCATTTTTCATAAGGGCCAATAAAGGCTCTTTTAATATAGATAAGGTGAAATAAAAATGAAAAAAATCCTATATGGCTCAATTATGACCCCTAACGGAAGAAAAAAAAATGCAGGCTATAAATAAACTTGTACAAAAACAATTGGCAAAGAAACATATTAAGAAAAATAACAGTCCTTTAAATGCTTACATATCTGTAATAAAGAAAGTCAACTCTGTAACCCATTTTTAATAGGTTTACTTGGTTTTCTGGGGTCTACTTTCTTGAGTTCTATGTATGTATTGGATATTGGCCCTCTTTCTGATGTAGGGGTTGGTGAAGATCTTCTCCCAATTTGGTGGTTGCTAATTTGTCCTTTTGATGGTGCCCTTTGCTTTACTGAAACTTTGTAATTTCATGAGGTCCCATTTCTTAATTCTTGATCTTAGAGCAAGTTCTAAGAGCAAGCTCTATTGGTGTTCTTTTCAGGAACTTTCCCCCTGTACCAATGTCCTTAAGGGTCTTCCCCAGTTTCTTTTCTATTAGCTTCAGGGTGTCTGGCTTTATGTGGAGGTCCTTCATCAATTTGGAGTTGAGTTTAGTACAAGGAGACAAGGATGGATCAATTCACATTCTTCTGCATGATGGTTTCCAGTTGAACCAGCACCATTTGTTGAAAAGGCTATCTTTTTTTCCATTGGATGTTTTCAGCCCCTTTGTTGAGGATCAAGTGGCCATAGGTGTGTGGGTTCATTTCTGGATCTTCAATCCTGTTCCATTGATCTGCCTGCCTGTCACTGTACCAATACCATACAGTTTTTAACACTGTTTTTCTGTAGTATTGCTTGAGGTCAGGGATACTGATTCCCCCAGAGTTTCTTTTGTTGTTGAGAATAGTTTTAGCTATCCTGGGTTTTTTGTTATTCCGGATGAATTTGAGAATTGCTCTTTATAACTCTATGAAGAATTGCGTTGGGATTTTGATGGGTATTGCGTTGAATCTGTATATTGCTTTTGGCAAAATGAAAATTTTAACTATATTAATCCTGCCAATCCATGACCTTGGGAGGTTTTACCATTTTTTGAGGTCTTCTTCTGTTTCGTTTTTCAGAGTCTTGAAGTTCTTGTGATACAGATCTTGCACATGTTTGGTAATAGTCACCCCAAGGTACTTTATACTGTTTGTGGCTATTGTGAAGGGTGTAATTTTCCTAATTTCTTTCGCAGCCTGCTTTTCCTTTGGGTATAGGAATGCTACTGATTTGCTTGTGTTGATTTTATAACCTACCACTTGGCTGAAGTTGTTTATTAGCTGTAGGTGTTCTCTAGTAGAGTTTTTTGGGTCACTTAAGTAGACTATCATGTCATCTGCAAATAATGATAGTTTGACTTCTTCCTTTCAAATTTGTATCCCTTTGACCTCCTTATGTTGTCTAATTGCCCGAGCTATTACCTCAAGTACAATATTGAAAAGATAAGGAGAAAGGGGGCAGACCTATCTAGTCCCTGATTTTCGTGGGATTGCTTCAAGCTTCTCTCCATTTAGTTTGATGCTGGTTACCAGTTTGCTGTATTTTGCTTTTACTATGTTTAAGTATGGGCCTTGAATTCCTGTCCTTTAGGCAGGGAGCCTAAAAAGGACCAAATGCTTTAATCTCCTTCAAGAGAGGATATTCATATATGTCTCCTCAGGATACTAACTCCTCCCTTGAGATACCTGAGCAGCTTGTGTGATCTACAGCTGTTCAGAGAGACAGCAGAGAAAAGAAAAGCAAGAGAGACAGAAGACAAAAGAGAAGCTACAAAAGCTTTCACTGGCTCCAAAGAGACGGCTGACTGCTGACATGGACTCAGCTAAGGAAACTAACAAGAGAAGGTAAAGAGTTGGTGACTGTTCAGTAGCAGCCACAGACTCTTAAATTTATTCTCCTTGCATTGTATGATTAATTGCTATGCATGTATACTTACCAATAGTGTGGATTCTGACATAGATAAATATATAACAGTCATGATTCTAGAATCATACAACATATGATTCTACATATGTTATGCTTTCTATAGATTTCAAAGATGCTTGGTTTGACAAGGAAATTTTACAGCTATTTAAAAGATTGAAGGGGCTTATTAGACCAAAGCATTTTATGACAGCCTTGATATTAAATATTAGTGCTATGATTACAATTATAACTTCATTTAAAGTTTCATCAGTGACTCTAGTCTCAGAAATGAAGCCTGCACACCTCGTTAATGATTTAAATAAAAATATTTATTTGATGCTACTAAAGCAACAAATTATAGATAAGAAAGTAGAAGCAAAGTTTGATGTTTTAGTGGATGTAGTTTTAGGATTAGGACAAGAGGTAGAAAATATTAAGATTCAGCTTTCTACCAGGTGCCATGCAAGCATTCGATACATATGCATAATGCCATTAGCCTATGATAAACAACATAATTGGACTCTTATTAAAAATCATGTGTTGGGAATTTGGAAAGATAATAGTATTACTCATGATATGGCTCAATTACAAACTCAAATTTCAGCTATGAGCAAGGCATATGATGGGTCCAAAAATCTAGAAGACTTAGATCAATCTATTAGTCTTGGTCTGCAGTCTCTGAATCCTATAAGTTGGTTACATTGGAATATTGTCATCACTATGGCTACAGGAATAACCCTTCTTCTCCTCCTTATTCTTCCATTCATTTTCAGGCTAGTCTTCTCCTCAATTTCTGCCAAAAGAGATATTTATAAGCTTCAATTAAAAAACTAGAAAAGTGAGAGATGCCACACCAACCCCAGTATATTCTGTGTGGCCAAAATTTTCCACAGTATGAGGCTTTGACTCAGAGGAGAAAGTCTCCTGGAAAGGCTGTGGAACTCTCCAGTTGGAGAATAATTCTGTGCCTTTGTTCTCAAAATCAGTTTTCTCTAAAATTTCCTCTTATCCTCTCTCAGAAGTTGGTCCTAAGAGCCCTGGCCTATAATCCATATTTGAAGTGGAATCACTGCCCGCAAACTCTTTTTAAGACCTACAACACTTTGCCTCATAGTCATTTACATAATTACAACCCCCAACATCATGCAGGTTTATATGGCTATGCATATGTAGAAGAGGGTGTCTCTGACACTGTACTAAGGAAAGCATTGATTAAGTTCATAAGTCTTTACAAGTTAAAAAGTAAATGTTAGATAAGGATTTCACCTTGGAACTCATTAAGCCCCAGGGTGTATAAGAAAGTTGAAACTCTTTTTAAAGGTTTGCTGTTAACTACAAGTAGCTCTGTATTCTAATCAGGAAGATACTACCAAGTATCTACAGATACTATCAAGTATCTGTAAATTGATCCTCTAAATCTGTTACATTAGAAGCATTGTGCCTGATTGATTTTGCATTTCCTTGTGCCAAATGCTTATAATAATTGTGCCTGCCTTACTGGCTACATCTTTTGAAATGGTAATGGCAACTCTTCTTGTATAAAAATCCTTATTTATAGCTCCTAAATACATTCAGATTCAAACCTCCTCTGTTGTTCTTTCTGTTTGCCACCACTGAACCTATATCTCTCCTGAAATCCAAAGTCTGCCCTCAGATTAGAATCCTCCAGGCTGGGATTCTCCTCTACCCCCCTGGGTCCTACTTCTTTTCCACAGTCATAGGTGGATGTTCCAAGGCCCATAATCTGAACTAGACAGACAACAGAATCTTTGGAAATTTTCAACTAACTCATAGGCTCATCACAGCTCCACAGTTAGAAAACTGGGAGATCCAGGGCCTGTTCTGGAGTAGTGGTCTTGGAATCTCTGCTCACCATCTTCCTTGTAGCCCCTGCCACACTATGTCTCCCATATGCTTTTGCCATTAGCCAAAGGTTGGGTTTCAGCACCCTAGGTTCTGAAGAGCACCAGTCTCAGGTGTATGCTCTCATTTTTCAGGCTGCACTGGTCCCTTTCTCCTCTATCTTCTCCTCAGATGTAAGTTTCTTCCATGATGTGTTGGTGTGAGAACAGCGACTTCTCAAAAGTTCTTTGGGACCAGACTGCTATTGTTACTCCTAACCCTGTTCAGTGTCCTCACTCCTGACCTGTCCAAGTGTGACGATCATATACTGGAGGCTTCATTGGCATGAAAGGTAGCCAATGCATCAATCCTTCAAAGAGCTGTTTCCAACTTCCTGTATGTTCCATCCCAGTGAAGATCATTGTAAGTGACTACCACCCCTTTAGAAGCCAATCAAACATTTAGCAGGCTTAACTGGCTGTTCCTGGGTCATGAGAAGGGAAATATCTTTGACCACTCCTGAGGTTGGCGAAAATTAATCTCTTTGGCTGAGAATATTGAGGGAATCTCTCTCCTCCTGAGTTTCCAAGGCAGATAAAATGAAAATCTAGAGAGATGCCAATGACCAGTATAGCCTTGACAAGGAATAAGCTTTACTGGGGCAGAAACACTTAGTTGGGAAGGCTGGATTGAGATGGAAATTGCCTGGGTTAATTATTTCCATTCAGCAAGCTCAAGTTTGACCTATTTTATCTGAGCTCTTTAGACATCCTAAAACCCCACTTCCAGACCTGCCCATGTACCCATCTTGCCATATGCAAATGAGAACTGGATTCAGGAATGTTTCCCAACACAGGGAGAGAAATGATGGAGGTTCATAGCCAAAAGGATCTAAAAGACCTGACTTAAGCTTTGATCTCTTTGTCCGTTGGGGGTTTTATGTTTCTGTTTTTATAGTTCTGGGGATTGAAACTAGGGCCTTTTGCCTGCTAGGTAAACAAATGCTCTGCCCACAAGCTTCATCCCAAAGATAAATGACCTATAAACACTCATTACACAAGTCAAAACTTCCAACTTTCTAATATGAACAGTGAAGCTCCCAGAACTGAGGGCATGGCCAGGAGTTTTTTTCAGACATTTTTCAGACTCTTAGAGATCAGCTTGCTGTAGGATACATCTGGTGTGCATTTAGATGGGGGCTTTTGCTCCATGCCTAGACTATAGGGACTAAGATGATGTTGTGTACAGAAGGGCATAATAACCTCTGTTGGGAGAAGACACGTACATGCATACACACACACACACACACACACACACACACACACACAAACCCACAAAATACATAAAGGCACAACTTAAAAAAACCCTTTTTAAGTTCTGTTTGAAAATCAGCTAGACTTATTCCCAATAAACTTTTTTTACACTTATTGTAAATGTTATTATTTATTAGAAATCTTAAGTGATTTCCAAGGTTTCACCTTTCATTGTCAGGTCAGTGGCTCACACTTCAATGTCAATGAAGGAATATAGACATTTCATCTTTTGTCTTGTATGGTATGTGAGTGTGAGTGTGTGTGTGTGTGTGTGTGTGTGTGTGTGTGCATGTGTGTGTGTGTGTGTGTGTGTGTGTGTGTATGTGTGTATGTGTTTCTGTGTGTGAAACATATACATCTAGATATGGCTGTGCATCCGTGTGCATGATGCATGATCCTGGGAACCAGGAAAGGACATCATATGTTCCTTTGTAACAATTTTCACCACTGAATCAAAATCTCTACCTGAACTTGAAGCTACCAAACCCAGCTGTCCTTCTGTCTCTACCTCACCCCCAGCACCATGTTTATGGGTACACATGTTAGTCATATCTAGGTTTTTAGGTGTGCACTGAGATTGGGACTCAGGTCTTCTTTCTTATGCTGTGAGTTTTCTTATTCACTGAAACATTTCCTAGACTCCCAAATTTTCAATATATTAGGTGAAATGGTTTCCCTCACAAAAACTACTGGAGAGCAAAGGTGGTCATTTTGTAATTATTTGAGTAACCAGGTTTACATTAACAGTCAGTTGGTGAGCTATTTTGTTTGATCCTTTAATCTCAGCTAACTAAATACACAGTTTTCTTCATGGTTCAAACCAAGTAACTCTTCAATCTCCAAGCTGCCTCACAATTAGCACAGGTCACAGGGGGACTCACTATCTTTCCAAAGCCACAAGACACAGAACTGAACACACACACACCATGTCTCAATGGGGAATTTCGAGGAATGCTGACTGCCTGGACCAGCGCATGACTGCATCACAACTCAAGCTGGGCTGTCTAGGGGAGAAGCTGCGAGGCTTGGGGAAAGAAACAATGTCAGGAAGCACTCGCCTTTTGGAAGGGACTTAGCAGAAAGAGCAGAAATGTTTCCAGGGTTAGGACTCAGGCCTTGGGAGTTAGACATCTGTATATCACAATAAAGAAAATCCAAAGTGCTACTGAACTTTGAAGATGGAGTGAGGCTATTTTGGCACATAACTATAATCCTATTAGTTTTAGAAAAACAACCAACCCCCCAAAACATTGAGATCTCAGATTTTCCTCTGGAGAAGCTGTTTTAATTGTTCCAGAGAGACCATATCAACCTCTTGAATCTGTGGCCGTTTCAGAAAGAATGTTGATAAACAGATTGCTACTGCGATCTCAGAAATAACTTGGCAGTTGGAGATTGCAGGGTTTTCTTAGAGGGGGATTGGTGAAAAACCCAGAAGACAAAGCCTCTTAAGAGAGCATACTCACCCGAGCTTGACTCACGTGCCAGCGATCTTGGAGAGCAACCATAGAGCAAAATGCAGCTCACTGTCATTTTCCTCCCTGAAACCCACTGACTGGGCCTGTCTTGTCTGTGAAGCAGAAACAATTTACATTTAAACTTGTAATTCCTAGTAACACAGTTGCCAAGAAAAATTCCAGTTTTGGAGCTGCTCAGGAATGCTCAGGATATACTATCCTTGGTGCTACTTATAGTGAATGAAGATAGGGGCACATCCTGAGATGGCACCTTGAGAACTTGGAGAAGCTAGCTGTTCCTTGCTTCAGTGGAATATAAGGTTTTGGGGATACTTTGGAAGTGCCAAGTGCAGTGCAGATGACCCAGCTGAATTCATTTTTCATGACCAGGGAGACCCTGGAGGGCCTCAGGTATGGGCAACCAGACAATGCTGGAGGCCCAGAATTACAGTTCATTTACATGTCTCTTCCCCATTATGTGGCCAGTGGTGGTAGTATATCCTGTGCTGCTGCCAAACCTGGCTATTGAGGTATTTATTTTACATGCTGCAGAACTGGCAAACACCCTTTGCATCTAAAAGTCCTTCTGTTTTCCTGGATATGTCCCCAAATTTGAATTGTAGTTCAAAACTTCATTCCAGTCTTTTTCTGCTAATGTTGCCTTTAGAATGAAAGCACCATGAGACCTTTAAAGTAACAAGATTCCTATTATGAGTTAAAAGAGTCTTTTCCATGATTAGAACAGAAGGGAGCTTTCTTAAGGAAATTCCATTCTGTGCTACTTCCAAGACTTTATGTATCCAAACTGCTCATATTTCTCTAGTTTTCAGTTTTATTACAGCCTACATTCAGGGCTCAGGGCAAGGGCACAGTGGCAGAGTTTTATCTAGCATTCAAGAGGCCCTGGACTCAGTTGGTCAGGATCACAAAATGAAATAAACAAAAATTCCCCACCTCAAAAACAATATCCAAAACATAATCCACACATCAAATCACTTACAAGAAGAACAGAGGAGGGGACCCTGGTTCTGGAAAGACTCAGTATAGCAGTATAGGGCAAAACCAGAACAGGAAATAGAGAAGGGGGGCTGGGAGAACAGGGGGAGGGAAGGGAGCTAATGTGACTTTCGGGGTGTGGGTGGCCAGAAAAGGGGAAATCATTTGAAATATAAATAAAAAAATATATCGAATAAAAAAGATAACTTGGCAAAAACAAACAATACCTGCAGGCAGAGATGGTGGTTTTTCATAAGTAAGTAGAAAGTGTATGAGGCCTGCTCTGTTCCTCAGGATAATTAATGCTCAGTGCAATAGGTCTCACCAAGATGGCTCCCAGAGCACAGAAGTCTGAGCCAAGGTGGCTGCCATGTCTTCTGCAGGAGAGTAGCTGGCTAATACAGACCCCTGCCTTGCTCACAGAATCTGGGTCATGATTGATTCTGGAAATGGTATGAGAGGAACATGGGCTTCCATCTCTGACAGACTGCCCTGATCAGCAGGGCAGACAACAGGGTTCCTGGAGCTACCTAAAACAAGGGCAGAAGGGCAAAGACACAAAGAGACTGACAGCAAGTCTAATCCTGATCAAGCTGTCAAATTTTATGTTTTACATAAGCCAATATAAAGGGAAGCTCACACGGTTTGGGAGGGGTAAAGGGGGGAACAATCTCAGGGGGTTGGCATCATTCTAAGAAACATAATTTCTGGGTAAAGCTAGTTATTGATACTGGAATTTTGGCATGATAAAGGGGGTCAGGAGGAGGTAAAGTGGAAAAGGGTTGCTATAGTAACCCATCCACAGAAGAGCTTCGAAAGGAAGGGGTATCGACATCTATGTATGATTGGTTCCTGGAATGGAGATCTAAATGAGAATGACCACTGTTATCAAGGTCTCCTGGCATTGAGATCCGGGTGGGGATGGTTTCTGGTATGGATATTTCTTGGCATTGAGATCTAAGTGAGGATGGCTCCTGACATCTCCACCTTCTCTGTATAGTAGAGACCAGAGTTCAGACAGCCATTGATGTAAAGCAGATAAGGAATCAAAATAATGGGACAGTGCTTGACTTAACAATCGACCCAGTCATCCAACATCCTATTCCCATTAGGATGTCTCTGCCAGCCTCCAGAAACTCCTGTCTTAGGTGGGACTGGATCTGGGAAGTTGCGAATCATTGGCTAACTACCCAGAAATTTAATTTTTACTGATGCCTTCAGCTTGTGGGGCTCCTTCTGGAATCCCAGCTGGAATGGCTGTGACAAAGATGCACTCTCTGTTAAGTTACTAGAGTGTGCTGTTTGGGCTGTTTTGCCCTGGGGATATAGGTAGCCATCTCTCAATCCTACAAAACCAAATGATGGTAATATACCTGAATAGGCTTGGCTGCTAAGTCATCTTCCTGCTTCTTAATTAGGGCAGTGACACATTTAAAAGCCCATGGTCCAGAAGAAAATAACAGTAATATTCCTACAAAGAGTACTAATATACTGGGTAAAAGTTTATTGAGCCATGGAGAGGTGGAAAACCAATTTTCATACCAACTTTCTTTCTGTTCTCTCTCTTATGTTTTTCTAGTCCTTTTCTATTTTCATGCTATTGTTTACAACTCCTGTCTTACTAGCATAAAAACAGAACACTTCTTTTAAAGCTGCACAAAGTGCACCCTGTAGGAATAACATTAAATCAAGTCCTTGCCTATTTTGGAGGACATCCTCAGCTAGGGAGTCAATGGAGTCAGAGAGATCAATTATCCCCTACTGAAGGCGTTGGACATCTTGATCGATGGTGGCACTTAGCTCTGTGTACCTAGAGTTGCAAAGAATAAAGGAAGAAATACCTGTCCCGACTCTCACAGATCCAAGGTCAAGTAGGACAGAGGGAGTAACAGCAGAGATAGGTTCCCTGCAAGGGCGGCTCAAAGAAGTGGAAACTTCAGTGGATGTGGATTGATCCCACAAGTGAAATAAGTCTTCAGAGTGATAATAAACTAAGTGAGGAATCATCTTAATAAGGATAAAAAACTCAGGCCTCACACAATTCTTTTGATTTTGAAAAACTGAGGTGGTGAGACAAGGTATAAGGCCATCAAGGCATGCCAACCATGTTCCTTCTGGGGGGCAGAATAAAATAATTGCCAGGAGGGGGAAATTAGGTTTGATTACACATGTGAGCATAAACTGAGGGGTCATTTGTTCCACTAGAGATCACACAAATTTGCAGGCCATATATTTGGGTTAGTGAAAGACCTGTACAAGTGCCCTTTTGCCAATGGCAGCGCTGTGGATCATCAGCATGGGGGGTATCACCAAGAACAGCAGTTCCTTCATAAAAGTGTGGTAGGGAATGGTAGTACAACCAGCAATCCTCAACAAGTTCAGAGGAAATGTCATTTAAGGTGAGAAATATCTCATTAACTAAACAAGGTACAAGATTTTTAGTGGAAGCTGTCTGTACAGGCAATTTAGTGGCTGATGCCTTAGCTGCTGGCTGGAGGGGAAATACAGAAGGTATTTTCTACAGAAGGTAGGGAGGTGCCTTTAAAAGCAGGAGCACGGGTGGTGTCTTGATCAATTCCTTTAGGAGGAACAGGGTTAAGTATCAACATAGAATAGGTCCCATTGGGACTGGCTGGGAATGATATAAAGGCTCTTTGAGGAGCTTAATAGAGAAAATAATGCCTGCATCAATGCCAAGTACATAGAGGCGAAGACCTCATTCATAGCCTATTTGCCAGTGTAGATTGGGAGATTTTGCATGGGTAGTGAATGTAGTTCATAAATGTGTGCACCATCCTTTTGTAGAAGGATTAGAGGCCAGGCAGGACTCATCATATTTTTGAGATCTAGCTAAGCATGTAACATGATGCTTTACTTGAATGAAATCCCACAAGAAGTTTAAAGGCTCTCTCAAGGGTCCCAAACAACCAAAGTAAATCCTGTGGATGTCTTAAAGAAAATAAATGGCAGACCACCTTCTATCTTGTCTACACTTGAAATTTGTAATATTTAAATATACAGCCTTTTGACACCCTGAAGGAGGGGCAATCAGCAGTAGCCAATATCTCCCCTTTAATCTGCTTATAATTTGTTTAATTTTGAGCTAAATAAAATTGCCATGCAAAGAGGGATGTTGATGTCTGTGGTGTAAGCATTAGTAGGAGATATCCAAAGGTTTGAGGACTGTATCCATTTTTAATGATTATAATCGGCATCATTATTTGTCTCAGCATTACCATAGTTTGACAGCTAACATGTTCCTTCTGCATCCTGTAGAAAAAATACAAGCATGCCCTCTTTTCTACACAAAGAGTGTTCCCTGGCATTAAAATTTTAAAATTTTTGTGGTATATAAAGATATGATTCTCCCCTCTTTTATTTATTAAAATATTGTTGTAAAGTTTTATGGGCCTGTACCAAAATATTTTGTCCTTGAGGGTTATAAGGAATCTCAGTAATATGAATAATAATAAATAAATAATAAAACATCTTACTGACTTTAATAATCAGTTATAATATTTGTCTTAATCTGATATGGAACATTCAGTATAGAAAAAAATAATATGTGTAATGACTAATTTTAATTTTTGTTGTTGTTTCTTCTGTAAAATATTTATAACTAGAAACCCTGAAAAGCTGTTAATAATCATATGTATATCTTTAATTAAACTTTTTAAATTGTATTTGTATAAATAGTTAAAAGGTAAGAATTAGTAGTATAAAAATTTTGAAGCAATTATAAGCCATGAACTATATATATTATTAATATATAAATAAAATGTTTGATTTTTAACATTGTAAAAAGAGCAGCTACCACACCCAATTCAGTTATCTGTGCTAAAACAAGGGGAAGCTCAAAGGAATAACGATGTAATCTAATTATATTTGCTTTACTCCCACAGTAGATGCATTTTTATAGGAAACATGTATAAGTCTATGAATATATAAAAACATGTATGGAGGCACATTTTAAACAATTCATCTTTTAGAAAACAATTATTAATTTTGTCAAGAAAGGCTTGCCATGTAATAGATTATCAGTTAATAATAATCAATTTGATTGCTGTTTAAAATAAGGAACAACCATTTCATCATGCTGTTAAAACATTCCTTTCAAAATTTTTTTTATGATTTTATCTTGCAACACTTTATTATTACACCAAATCATTATTCGAGATGTTAGAACTTTATTTGGAGAGATTTTACATTAAAGTTCTCTTTGTCAAGCAATGGAAATGAAGATATATCATAAACTGGAAACAAATACTTATTGTAGCTTTCTCAAAGTTATGTCTCTCAATAGTTATTTTTCATTTACGTTGAGAACATCAGAGGCAAACTCTTATGGCAAACTTAAAGCAGTATCTTAGCCAAAGAAATTATCTTAACATTTTTGAAAATCATTTACTTAAAAATTTTTGAAGCATATTGTTAAGAGCAAGCCATTTCTTGAGGAAGAACTTTTTAATGAAATTACTTTATTGTTTTTTTTTTAAAGTTAGCTTCTATAAAGCCATATTAACCTTTCACAGATCTAAGTTTGAATTTATTTTGAACCACATCTGTATGAATGTGTTAAAAGAGTTCTTTTGGACAGAAACTCTCTAGGTGAGGCCTGCAAGAGGAAAGTTGCATCTCTCAAGCCTCTGCTTAGACAGCTCTGAGCTTTGTATTAAATCAAATGTAAAACTTCTGATCTGAGTTGTTTATCTCTAAGACCAGACCTACACCCACCAGTCTGGCAAGGAGTAGCCTGTAACTAGACCCCACTGTATGAAGGTCAAATAACAAAAGGAACCTGTAATATCAAAGCATAACTACAATTTTTTGAAAGCAAAACCCAGTTTTAAACAATCTCTTCTTCTCAAAATTAATGTCAAACACAGCACTTTCACATTGCAAAGTTTGTCAATCATCTTGTATATTTGAATGTATGACAGTGTAACTTAATATTTTAAATCTTATTTTTATAAGTCTGATTTCTAGAATAAGAACCACTTAAAACATTATGCCAATTTAGAAATATCTCAGAGGTCTGTTTATCTTGGGTTGTGTCAAGTCACATGCTGCTTAAGATAGCTCTAACCCTGAATTATCAGTTTTAAACTTTCCTTTTGTGACCATCATTATATTTTTTAAATGATGTCCAATAACTTATGAGCCAATACTCTATAGTCAAGGCACATAAAACATTTATACTTTTAAGATCAATTAGAAATAAAGAAAAGTGATCACACAAATCTCATAAATTTAAAACAAATACATTTTTCCAGCTGTAATTTCAGGGGAATAACGCACTTTGAAACCAATCATCACCATGGTAGAATTTTTTCTAGGAGAATTAACCATTCCTACTTGTCCTAGAGGTTGAGACTGTTGGCCCTTTAAGAAGTAGCTTTTGTTCAGCTGTGTTTGACTCCTAGTTATTAATGTGAGGCACCTTAAATCACCCTCCTCTGTTTAAATTGCAGACTGGCAGGACTGCCAACATATAATGCTTTTTTACCATGTTTTTTTCTTTTCAACATAAAAGATTAAAAAAAAATCATTCAGCCAATCAAAATAATAGGGAAACATAAATTGACACACATATGGACAGGTTTTGGTGCACCAAAGACAGACAACAGACAGAGAGGGAACTTGATGTTTTAAAGAGATCTAAATATCTAAACCAGAACTCAGGATATCTCCAGTAGGATTCAGAGAGGAATCAGGACATCTTCTATTTTACTATCCTCCCCAGGAGAGTTTTGAAATAGCTTTTAACCATTTTTTTGATAGCACACCCTGCACAAGGGAAAACTGCTTTTCTGAAACCTGCTTTTTCTCTAGTCTAAGATTTAACTCCTAATCTTCTTTTTCTTCTGGGAATTCTGCCCGAGACGGGAGGGGAAGCACAGTCGAAAGCACTGATAGTTACTCCATAGTACCCTGCTTTTATCCCTATTGGGTTCATCAAAAGAGAAAGAGTTTTAGAGAATATGATATATGTTGGTATATGGAAGGGGTGGGGGTTCCTAGGCTACCACACAGACATGGTATAGAATAAACGTTATCCAGGACAGAGAATGAGAGTAAATGGAGTAGTAGAGACAGAGAAAGGCAGAGAGAGTGTGTATAGAAATGTAGAGACTGACTATGACCATGTGTAGGGAGGTGGGAGGCTAGGAGAGCCCAGGAATTTTGTTGCAGTCCAGGACTTACACTCCGCCAATGAGTGGTTTTTACTTTTGATTTCTCTGGGCGCTTCAGCTGCCTCTGACTTCCAAAGAATAAATTCTGGCCCAGAGAGCTCAGGTTGGACAACCTGGATAAATTCCTCAGGTGTGATCCAGCTCTCAGTGAAAGATTCTAAGTGCCAAAGTAAAGGGAGCAGTATGCTCATAGTCTGTGACGGTGGACTTTAATTTTTCTAAAATTTTAATGTCAAGGTGTTTGTTTTGATTTTGCTTTTTCTAGATGTTTGTCTTTGAAATAAATCTTGAAGTTAGAGTGACCATTTGTCCCTTTAAGTCTCATAGCTCCTTTAAGAGGGCTACTTGCTTTCTTTGGCTATCATTTGGCAGAGAGAAGATATTTTCCAGTGGCTCTTCTGCTGGCAGCTTTCTCCTCCAAGTTGACTTGCTCCCCGGGAGAAAGAGTGTCAACACCTGAATTATGACTAGATTTAAGAGTTTATAAAGAAGGATAGATTTTGGTCTTTTTGAGAATTAGTGAAAAATGGAGACATACAGAGAGACCATTTGAAATGTCCGTCCTCCATATCTGTCAGAGGCGGGAGCGATAAGAAAGCATAGGGACAGTGTCTGGACGAACACTTTTTCAGAGAACTAGATGCTGGAAGCAGGAAGAATTCTGAATAATGTCATTAATGAGAGACCAGAAGTTAAAGGCAGTAACTGGAACATTTTTAGTTCCCGGACCAAAAATTGCATTGTAATCTTTTACTCCAGCACATGTTTTCTTATCTATGGGTCCTTCCTCTGGGAACTGGGAAAATTTGTCCGGGATAATGCTTAAGACCCTAAGTACTTCTCAAAGAATTAACTAAGATCTCCTTTTCTTAAACCAGCCCCTTGTGTCTGGAGCCTTAAATCAGGCTGAATGAATTTTGCCCCATTGTGTCTCACCTTTGAGATGAGCTGACATGGAGATTTTCCTCTGGCCAGTTGCACTGGCCTGTCAACTATGCCTTGAACTAATCTACTCTGGGAGCTGTATGAGAAGGGCCCTCCTCCTTTCTTTTCTATGGCCTTCTTCATCTTACTAGTTCCACAGGTACTTCACTGTTGGGTGCCAGAGTGTCCCGACCTGCAGGAGAGTCAACAGTGTTCCTGGAGCTACATAAAATGAGGGCAGAGGGGCAAAAACACAAAGAAAGTGACAGCAAGTCTAATCCCAATTAAGATGTCAAATTTTATGTTTTACACAAGCCAATATAAAGGGAAGATCACAATCCCCATCCCCCATCCCCCCCCCCGTATCCCCCTCAAAGCAGTTAAGATCTACCAGTTGAGAACAACTGTTCTAAAGGATCAAATGACCATCTTGGCCTCCAGAGAGGGAAATGGCTGAGAGGATACTAAATATTTCTGTAGATGTCAATAGAGGCAGCAAAAGATCAGCATGTATAGCTAGCTAGAAGAAGGAACATGATAGAATGGAAGAACAATTAAGGCAGTTGGAGTAGCGCCAGTAGCAAGGACAGGAGTCTTAAGATGCGGTCACATACACTGGCAGAATAAGATCCTAAGGGAGGTCCACTTAGGGCATTTCAGGGCTTTTCTCAAGTTGGGCATTCAAGGCCCAAAACTGAGTGTCTGTTGTTCCACCCATTGACCTTCAGCTATAAATTTGCCTGGGGACTGTGTAGTCAGTCAGCAATATCAATCACCTTTGTGTGTTGTGCAGAGATTATGTCAAGGGCTGGGGTTTATATCATTGTGAAATATGCCATGTCCCACAGCGGTGTTTATGGCCTATGAGACAAGCATGATTAGACCACCCAGGTAGCAGAAATCCAATCCAATCCTTGTCACATCATGGGCCGTACTGAGGCAGGGAGAATGTGTATCCCTATGAACCGGTCAAGGAAGGATGAAGCATGTGGAGCCCTACCCCTGCCTTCTGTGCATTGACCAGGCACAGTGACCCTGTCCACATAGTATGAGTAATGGGGGAGTAATCAGTACTGCTCATCCAGATACACTGTAGCAATTCCATTTCTTCAGTCCCAGAATATAAATTACAGTAAGAAAATGTCTATACTGGGGAAGTTTGGCTTTCATTCTCTTTTCTAGTAAGCCAAAAACTAAAGTAGAGAACTCAAGACATCCACTGTTATCATATTCTCAGGGTCTCGGATAACTCACTTGAGGAGAATTCCAAGAATACTCGAAGGTGATGAGGAAAGAAGAAGGACTCAGAGAAATGCGGACGGAGACACCATCTTTAAATCACCCAGACTACTCCAGTTTTGTGTGTGTGTGTGTGTGTGTGTGTGTGTGTGTGTGTGTGTGTGTGTGTGTGTGTGAGAGAGAGAGAGAGAGAGAGTTCATATGAACCACAGTAATTGAAAGCTGTAAGCATGTTCCCAATGGAGCAACCTTGGGCAAGCTAGATGGCTAGTTATCAAGTTGTTCTTGTATTAAGCCTTTTGGGAAGAATTTGTCTATAAAAAATATTATCATTATGTCAAATCCTTCCAATTTTAAACTTAAGGATTATAATAATATGTAAGAATTATTGGGGGAAACGAAATTTTCTTTGGCCAAAGTTGTTTAGAAATCCTGTTTTCATACTTTGAATTCTGCCCACCATTGCTTTGGCACCAATCTGTTGCTATGGCTGTGCCTGGGAGTGTCTGAGGAAGCCTAGTACTAAAAATCCCAGGGAATTCATGAGATTCTTCACACCTTCTAACCATCATACATCGCTGGTACTCAACTCCCTCCTTTGAAATGCATCAAGATGGAACTGGCCTTTTGATGCTGTATGAGGCCTATGTTATACTTCTTAAAAAGTAGGTAGAGATTCAGAAGGAAATGCTATTCCTTAAAGTTGGTCGGCCCCTCATTTCATTAGTTTAGCATAAGGGACAAACATATGTGGATAATCCTTACAAATTTTTTGGCTTTCATCTTTTTCTCCCTTCTGCCTCCAGAGTTTGCACAATCATGTTCTATGAGGTTTTGCAGCGAGCATTATAAAGAGGTATTACTTTGTTTTAATTTCAACTGTTAACAATTCCCTGGAATAGTAGGTAGGGGGGAATTCTCTTTGTGTGTCTATTGGGTATTGTGTCTTCACTAGAAGATATCCATGATTGATTAGTGGAATCTGCTACAGAAAACAATACAAGAATAGCAGTGATTGACATATGCATCCATTTTGATGGGGTGGTAACGAAAAGGAATGACAAAAATATAGGGGCAAAAAGAAATTAAGAAATGAGATTCAAGGAAAACACTCAGCAATGATAAGAAACATATCCTTGAGAGGACCATCTGTTCCTTAGGACTATATTTAGAATAGAATTTATAGAAAGTAGCATTCTCAATTGATTGGAATTAGAATACTGGTCCATCCAGCTGATTGAACTAAATTTTTAATTCAAAACAAGGTGATAACAATGCCCACATCACATGACTTAGATTTGTTTGAGAATACTGTATTTATAATAGTCACGTCATTGCTTGCTTTCTTACATAGTTTGTGTGTGCGTGTGAATATGTGTGTGTGTAGAAAGAGCCTGACCCAGATCCTTGTTCTTTGTCACAAGTGCTTTTACACAGGTGCTTATGGCACCTCCCCTACCCACCAGCCCTAAGTTAGGCTTTTTTATATTAATTATGAGAACCAGAGGTCTTAAAAAGCATTGATGTTGGATGATGAGATCTTTTGGAAATTGAACTTTAATAAATCCAGGAGGAAGCCATATTCCATCTCTCTGTTGGAAGTACTCTCAATTCTCCCTGAGAATGGTTGTCCAAAAAAATGTTCATAGTTTCAATATCTGAAGCCCTTTATTCTGTCCCACAATTGCATGTCCTCCTTAACCATGGAAGAAGAGCTGTGTGAGTCCTCCTTACCAGACAATAACAAGTCAGAAGGCTAATGCAATGAATTTTCTATAGTGAAATATGAAGCAAGGGTAGCTTACACTTGAAAACACACTGTCTGAGGGTTATTCCAAGCACAGATCTCATGTGGGATACACCAGCTGAGGGCAGGAGAGGTTAATATACTGGGTGGATAGGGTGAGTGTAATGGTCTCTCCTGCTCTTCCTTTCTCCCTCCTTTTCACCTCTTCCTATCCAAACCTCACTTCTAGTAAGGATAATTTGACTGCTTTTCTAGTTCTCCCAAATGCCTCTTATCCACTGCAGTAGGATCATTAACTGCTGAGTAATAAACCAGCAGTTTTTCCATAAACATGGAAAAGTGACAAATACCAAAGAACTTCACCACTAGAAAGACAATTGGACACTTAGAGAGATTCTTGTCCCATTGGAAAAGGGTCCAAAAAGCCAGAGAACTGAGAAACATCGTCAGCATTCAGCTGGACTGCCCCTAAGCACCATAGTCACTATGAAATGGATTTTCCATGGGACCACTTAGTTAATGAATCACTCATCTTAGGTCTCTGCTAGCAGATGGTCATCAGCACACAGCACCAACAATGCATGACTGCCTGGGGAAGCTTCTTTCACAATCAAGAGAGTCCACATCTCTAGTTTCTCAAATACACTAAGCCCAAGAGCCTTTCAGAAAGGACAGACACAAAATTAAAAAAATAAAATAAAACATTTGAACAGGGAGTTCTAGACACTGCAAGCCCTGGTTAAATTAAAAGCAGTGGACAGCACAGCAGAAGGCAGAAAGGCAAGGAGGACAGAGCCCTGTGTCCTGAAGACCACAGCACAAAAGTCATTCTACTCCTTTCTAAACTAGCTTATTCTGACCTGAATGTTCAGGTACAGTGACCACACCTCTGATAAGCTCTGGGGACTGGCCTGATGATGCTGGCTCTGGGGCAGCCTCTGATTCAGACATGCAACCAGAACTTGGCAAAATAATCAAATTCTTAGATGCTTGCTTGGGCCATTTCTTCATTGTTTCCTTCACTGTGAATTGAGTACAATAGATACCCCCTTTCCCTTATCATCTATTCCTTTCACAGTTAATACTGATTGTGGAACCAACATGGAGATAAAGAACTATAAAAAATGTTGGATGAGAGGGTTAGTGTCCGAATGTCATTGCTGAAACCTGCCAAGCTAACTGTGCCCCAATCAGGAGCAATATTTTACTTGTTGATGGTTGGTTTAACCCAGTTTTCACCAGGATCTTTGATTTGTATAGTGTGCATAATATTTACTGAACTATCTATTTTTGATTCTTATAAAATGTGGACTGACTGAAGACAGATGGAAAATGAGTGGAACATGAACTAAGTCTTAAGGAAATTAATTTGTGGTGTTTTTTGGGCAAATTACTTAAGCATTCTGAGCTTGGTTTACTCAAATGAAAGATGGAAAGACGCCTCAGAATTCTAGTTATAGGTAGGACTTCCTAGAGACAATGGCAAGGAACAGAAGAAATGCCATTTCTATTACACTGGGCACCCTGAGAGGGAGGGGAGGGGCTACATTGGGCAGTGGGAATTTCACCATCCTGGGAGAACAGATCACCTTTCTTCCTGGCATGTGAGAGGACATCAGCAGCACTCTTGCTCATGACCTTGGTGACATAGAGTGGATAGTTGTTCTGGCTGGTGACAGTGATGGCATGGAACACAGCCTCAGTTTCCAACTATAAATAGACCCAATCAGTAAAACAGAGCTCCTCACCATTGACAGGTCCTGTCTCTATAACAGGTGCTCATAAAGTACTTTGATGAGGATAAGAACCACCCAGGAGGATTTGAATTTACATGACTTGGATCTGCCTCTGGGATTCCTCTTCCTACATTCCTGTGTTTACCTCTGTCTGGGAGGAGGAGAATATCATAGGGTTGTGCCTAGGGCACTGCCTGTCATTGTACCTTTCTCCTCTCCTATAGTTAGTATGAAGCACCCCCCTCCAATATGCCTCTATTCCCCAACCTCAGGGCAGAGTCTCTGGGAAAGTAAAATCCCATCATTCACAGGTGAAGACTATTAGGAACATGAGTTCTTCAAGAGATTTCCTGCAGCAATGGTGTCAGGAAAGGGTTAGTTCTACATAGGATTTCTTATTAGAATTTTTACCAAGCTGCAAAGCACAGCAACTCTTTTTATTACTGATCTCTTCAAGCCTACTACAATGTAGAGTTCATGCTTCCAAATATGCCAACTAAGCCAGCTGCACTTAATCCATATGGAGAATACTGATTAGTTTACCCACACTTGATTAACCAATGGTGATCTGGGAGCTTGGGCTCTTTTGATTGACTGAGAGTAAAAATTGGTTCTGTTATGTACAAGGCAGGGAACCTCTGGTAGATCTCCGAATCCCTCAGTGGTGCTTCTGCTCTCCTGGCTAAGTAGGAGCACCAAAGAATCCTGATCTCTGGAGCCATTGTAAGGATGAAATGATTAATCCTTTTGAGAAATCACTGCCTGGACCAGTGGCTGTTGGTGTGATTGTTGGTCAGTTTCTGACCAATGCTAAGTCTGCCATTGCCTAAACCCTGAGCAAGTCCAGCTCCTCCTAGAGTACAGACACAGTGGTGATTCATCATGGATTCAGCAGCCATTTCTTTTCATATGGATATAACTTTCTGGATTAGCTTGCACAGACCAATACTAAAAAAAAATGCTTCAAATGGCTTACAGATGCTAGTGGCTTCATAAAGCAAAGGAGTCACTCCATTGTATATATGGTTCAGTCATGTTGAGGAACTGGGTTGACTGAGCTGGAATGTTCCAGATGGCTTTGGGGTGCAGGTAACTGCAAGCACTCAGACACAGCACCCCGGAGAATATGCTCAGTGCCCATTGCTCTGCTTTCTGAACAGCATCAATTGAGATTATGTCTTGGTGAGCTTTGAGCTGAAAGGCTTTGGCTTTACCTAGGCTCAGCCCCCCTCCCCTTCATACCTTTGCTGACTACTTCAGCAGCCTCTATTACTCCAGCCCTGGCCCCTTTGATCCTCTTCCCTCCAGCTGAAAAAGGATTTTCTGCACTTGGATGACATGACTATTTCTAGAAGGTTACTTCGAGTTTCAACTATACTCAAAAGAGCTTCAACAGCTGGAGAGACTTACAGCTAAGTGGCCTTCATCCTAAAAAGGAGAAGGGTCTGGCAAAGGTTGAGGTGGTGGATGTAGAGCAAGGTTGAGAAATGAAACCAAGGAACAAAAATAAACTTTGCTGTGAATTCCCTGATTGCTTCTGAAGAAATCTGTCTTGCCAGCCTATCTCTCCAGAGACCAGAATTTCCGGTTTCACAAAGTGTTGACCAGTATGGCCAGCTAACTCCATAGAAAGGAATTTTTAGTCCTTCAAACATGATTAGCCCATGGCTGACCTCTAACTTTACCTACGAATGGCCAGTACATTGAACGGAAGCAATAATACCTGAAATAATGCATGAAGTTAACACAGTTGGGAATAAGTGTCTCTAACAAAGACCCTGGAATCATTAAGGCACATATTTTTTTCAGGAATGTTGTGTGTGACTGGAATGCCCATCCTTAATTTACAGATAATATCAACTGACAACATCTAGAAAGCTGACCATGTTCTACATCTCCTTCTGGATGCACCTGATACAAATGTATTATTCAGCTTGCAAAAATGTATAGCACCATTGTAATAGGAAACTTTCCCTATATCTGTGTTACATGTAAATTTCTTGCTGGCTATAGAAGAGATGAGGGAAGATCTAAATGTTTAGGTTCTGCTTCTTCAGTGGAGTTTGCCATAAGAGGATTAGCTTCATTGATATGGGAGCCTTGAGATCCCATAATGTGGAAGGTCAGAACAACACTGCTCTCAGATTGGTGGGCAACTAATTCCAAGTTCTGTGCCCTGTTCCAGCAGCAGGTGCTGACAAAAGAGACAAGAACCACTAGGCATATTGACTGAAAAGTCTGTTGAACTTCCTTCCCCCCTTGTCAATGTTTTGTAAGACTCACAGCAATGTGAAAAAAGTGCATAGAATTTCTCTAGGATTTGGGATGATTAGCAAAGGATGAGACATACAGCTCTACTAATCAAGCACTAGGGAGCATAAGGCAATTGAAGGGCAGAGAGCATCTCCATTACACTTCCTAGCCAGAAGAGGTCTCTGAGAGAAGTCACCCAACAATGATAAATTGAATCTTAGATTCTATCACATTCTTCCAGTCACACTTGTGCCTAAACTCTGTGGAAGTGGCTCAAGCAAAAACAAATAGAAACATCCCAGAGTACATTAAGTGAGTGGCAAGCTAGGACTGTGACAACCAGTCTCCCAGAAAACACTGGTGAAAACAAGTCTCATGCGCATCTTGGCTTTTCACCCTGTGCTTCTCCCCTCAACTCCCGTGAAGCCCACCTCCTCCTGTCAGCTCAGAATATGGGCTTCTAGGTCAGTTATCCACATGTCTAGCATCCATGTCTGCTCCTAAAATAAGAGAAACAAAATGGGAAATATTCTTAGATGACTGAAGGCAGCATTTGAGAAAATTATATTTGTATGCTCTGGGCTAAAATGCATTCAAGGGGTAAAAGTACAAAATTTATTATGTTGGGCAAATAAATATTTCTACATTTGGAGCAATATAGTCAAATCTTTAAAAAGTTAACTGGTTTCTTTTATAATCATTATCATTATTATTAATATCATTATTATTAAGATCTTTTGATAATCGTGTACCTGTTTTATCTACATTACCAATAAAATGTCACTTATTCTTCAAGTCTTTCAGACCCAACTCACTGGGAACAACCCCTTGCCTACTTGCTGGCTGGGTCAATCTTGCCTTTATTTCTATTCAATGAAAAGGAAGAATGGATACAGACAATGTGGTATAGTTACTCAATGGAATACTACTCAGCAAATAAAAATGATGAATTTATGAAATTCTTAGGCAAATGTTTGGAACTAGAAAATACCATCCTAAGTGATGTAAACTAATCACAAAAGAACACACATGGAAAGCTGTCACTGATAAGTGGGTATTAGCCCAGAAGCTCTAAATACCCAAGACATAATTCACATATCAAATGATTCCCAAGAAGAAGGAAGGAGAGGCCCTGGTCCTGGAAAGGAGTGTTCCTGCATTGTAGGGGAGTACCAGGACAGAGAAGTAGGAAGGGTTGATTGGAGAATGGGCTGAGGGAAGATGGCTTATGGAACTTATGGGGAGGGGTGAACTGGGAAAGAGAAATCATTTGCAATGGAAACAAAGAATGTGTGTGTATATATAAAATACAGGTCTACAAACAAAGAAAGTGTGTGTAAATATAAAATACAGGTCTTGTACAATGTGAAGTGTTAATTTCCTGGTTAGTTTTAGTAACTGTATCATTTAAAAAAAGAGACCAACGAACAACAATCTGTATCTGGAAATGAATATACACACCCACAGTAATAAACCTACTCATGTCAGTACTTAGAGTTAGTTCACTGGTACTATGTTATCCAGTCAATAAAAGATTAACATCCTCATTAATGAGTGATTTTGTTTTATAGCTACTGACACTGGTGTTCAGGTATTTCTACTTTTCCAGGGATGCTTAATCCATTTACTTTTATTTAAAACTTCTGGATTGTCTCTGGTTCCACATCCTAGTTATGATGTTCTTTCATTATTAGCACTTTGGTAATGCTCTTACAGAGAGCAGTGTATCTTTTTCTCATTTTTGTGGTATTGATACAGTACAGGGTGTAGTGATATGAAATGCCTTGTAAGCTACAGCATAAAAAAGAAACTTGTAAATATTTTATGACATATTAAGAAAAGTTGGAGTGATATTATATGAATAACATCAAATGTAAAGTATTGTGGCTTGCATTCACTAACTTGGACTGTATTCAGAAGTAATGATTTTAATATTACTCTATTTTATAAAAGCTTTTATGGAAGATTTTATTCAAATTCTATTCAAAACCCAACTTAGAGATCATTATTAAATAATTAGTGATGTCTCTAGAAAAAAAAAACCAAAACTTTAAATAGAGATATAAAATTCCCTAATAGAATTATTTAAACCATTTAAAATTGAAAATAAATAAGATCATATATGTTCAGCATTGTGGATGCTAATAGAATTATATCCAAACTATGAGGTAGAAATTATTCTTTAAAACATTAAAAATGCAATAAAACCATCTACAAAAGAACCAAAGTATAATTGAAAATCAATGTTCTTTTCTTTGGTGTTTTCAGAAATATACAATAGGATATATTTAAGCATTTGGATATTTTGATGGTTTGTAAAGGAACTGAAGTTGTGAGATAGGATGGTCTAGGCAGATAAAACATCCTGGGAAAATTAAAACTTATTATATCTCACAGTTTTTGCTTGGAAAAAATTCTTACTATTGTCATATGTATTCACCTCTCATTGATCTATAAAACATTATAAGGAACTGTACCATAGTTATTAAAGTTATTTAGGACATGCAAATGTTATAACACAATATATCAGAAAATATTATCATTTATAAAATCTTTCCATTGGTAACACTGATACAAATGTTTAATTATATTGTACTTACAATACATTTTCTTTGCATGAAAAAAAATAAAATTAAATAAAGGGCTAAAAAAAATTCATTCAACCCCTACTCAAAATGGAAGTCTTATTCTAAATAGGTACAGGTGTCTCTCTTTTCTTGGAGTCCATCCCAGGGGCAGATTAGACAGGCAATACCATAAAAGGTCACACACAGGATCAGGAAGTGTTGCTGAGTGGTTGGTGCAGATCCAAGTTTATTGTGGCTAAGTATCTACAGCAGTTCTAATTGACTTCTGGTGTGATTGGCTTCTAAGAACACAAAAGTGCAGAACATCCTAAAAAGAGCAGTAAAGTATGTGAGAAAGTTTTCTTATGGTGCTAATGATAGCACAAAATGTCAGATTAGACATAAAATACTTACCTCAACTATCTGCAACTTGATTGAATTTGTTATCACCTAGGAGACTAGATTGGTGAGGCATACTTCTGGGTGTGTCTATATATTAACTGAGGGTTGGCAAAATTCTTCTGGATAATTCTATCAACCAAAAGAAATCCAAGGGCCAGACAATGGGGGGGGGGTACACACCTTTAATCCCAGCACTTGGGAGGTAGAAGCTTCCGGATTTCTGAGTTCAAGGCCAGCCTGGTCTACAGAGTTTGTTCCAGGACAGCCAGGGCTATACAGAGAAACCCTGTCTCAAAGAAAAAAAAAAAAAAAAACACCAAACAAAGCCAAACCAAAGCAAGCCAAGGCACACCAAAGCAAACCAAAGCAAACCAAAGCAAACCAAAGCAAACCAAACAAAACGAAACAAAACAAAAACAAAACAAAACAAAACAAAAAAACAAAACAAACAAAATAGAAAGCCAAATGCCCAGCCATTCGGAGGCAGAGGCAAGGAGATATCTCAGTACAAGGCTCTCCGAGTCTGCAGAACAAGTTCCAGAACAGCTAGGGCTATACAGAGAAATCCTATCTCAGAAAATCAAAGAAAACAAAACAAATCTGGCGTGGGGTTGGATGGTGTGGTATGTCAGGGGGAACACACAGGAGTAAGCCGTAAGGACTTACATCACACACAATGAAAATATATTTGCACATTTGGAGCAATATAGTCAAATATTTAAAAAGTTACCTGTTTTCTTTTATCATTATTATTAATATTTCTATCATTATTATTAAAATCTCTTGAGAAGAGTGTCCCTGTTTTATCTACATTACCAATAAAATGTCACTTATTCTCCACGATTTTCAGACGCAACACCCTGAGAACATCTCCTTGCATACTTGCTGGATGGGTCAATCTTTGCTTTATTTGTATTCAATGAAAGGAAAGAATGGATACAGAAAATGTGGTATACTTACTCAATGGAATACTACTGAGCAAATAAAAATGATGATTTCATGAAATTCTTGGGCAAATGTTTGGAACTAGAAAATATCATCCTAAGTGATGTAACCTAATTACAAAAGAACACACATGGAATGCAGTCACTGATAAGTGGTTATTAGCACAGAAGCTCTGAATACCCAAGACATAATTCACATATCAAATGATTCCCAAGAAGGAGGGAAGAAAGGGCCTTGGTCTTGGAAAGACTTGTTCCTGCATTGTAGGGGAGTACCAGGACAGAGAATTAGGAAGGGTTGATTAGAGAATGGGCTGAGGGTATAGGGTTAATGAAACTTATGGGGAGGGGTGAACTGGGAAAGAGAAATCATTTGCAATGGAAACAAAGAATGTGTGTGTATATATAAAATACAGGTCTTGTACAATGTGAAGTGTTAATTTCCTGGTTAGTTTTAGTAACTGTATCATTTAAAAAAAGAGACCTATGAACAGCAATCTGTATCTGGAAATGAATATACACACCCACAGTAATAAACCTACTCATGTCAGTACTTAGATTTAGTTCACTGGTACAATTTTATCCAGTCAATAAAAGATGAACATGCTGATTAATGAGTGATTTTGTTTTATAGCTACTGATGCTGGTGTTCAGGTATTTCTACTTTACAAGGGATGCTGAATCCATTTACTTTTTATTTAAAACTTCTGGTTGTCTCTGGTTCCACATCCTAGTTATGATGTTCTTTCATTATTAGCACTTTGGTAATACTCTTACAGAGAGCAATGTATCTTTTTCTCATTTCTGTGGTATTGATACAGTGCAGGGTGTGGTGATATGAAATACCTTGTAAGCAACTGCATAAAGTAGAAACTTGTAAATATTTTAAGACATACTAAGAAAAGTTGGAGTGATATTATATGAAGAACTTCAAATGTAAAGTATTGTGGCTTGCATTCACTAACTGGGACTGTATTCAGAAGTCATGATTTTAACATGACTCTATTTAATAAAAGCTTTTCTGGAAGATTTTATTCAAATTCTAGTCAAAACCCAACTTAGAGATCATCATTAAATAATTAGTGATGTCTCTAGAGAAGAAATTTTACTAGAGTTTTAAAAATCCATAATAGAATTATTTAACCATTTAAAGCAGAAAATAAATAAGATCATATGTTCAGCAATGTGTATGGTAATAGAATTATTTTTAAACTATGAGGTACAAAGTATTCTTTAAAAAAATTAAAAGTGCAATATAACCAACTATAAAAGAACCAAAAGATAATTGAAAATCGACGTTCTTTTCTCTGGTGTTTACAGAAATATACAATAGAATATATTTAAGCATTTGGCTATTTGATGGTTTGTAAAGGAACAGATGTTGTGAGATAGAATAGTCTAGGCAGATAAAGCAGCCTGGGACAAATTAAACTTAATATATCACTCAGTTTTGTTTGGAAAAAATATTCACTATTGTCATATGTATTCATCTCTCATTGATCTATAACACTTTATAAGGAACAGTACCATGGTTATCAAAGTTCTTTAGGACATGCAAATGTTATAAAACAATGTATCAGAAAATATTATCATTTATAAAATCTTTCCATTGGCAACACTTATATAAATGTTTAATTATATTGTAGTTACAATAAATTTTCTTTGCAGGAAAAAATTAAATAAAATAAAATTGAGGGCTAAAAATTTTTATTCAACTCCTATTCAAAATGGAACTCTTATGCTAAATAGGTGCAAGTGTCTCTCTTTTCTTGGAGTCCATCCCAGGGGCAGCTTATAAATGCAATAGCATAAAAGGTCACACACAGAATCAGGAAATATAGCTGAGTGGTTGGTGCAGATCCAAGCTTATTGTGGCTAAGTATACACAGCAGTTCTAACTGACTTCCGTGGTGATTGGCTTCTAAGAACACCAAAGTGCAGAACATCCTAATAAGAGCAGCAAATATATGTGAGAAAATTTTCTTATAGCTCTAATGATAGCAAAAAATGGCAGACTAGACAGAAAATAGTTACCTCATCCTTAGCATTCTTTCTGCAACTTGATTGAATTTGTTATAAACTAGGAGACTAGATTAGTGAGCAATACTTCTGGGTGTGTCTGCAGATTAACTGAGGGTGGGCCAAATTCTTCCAGACAATTCAAACAACCAACAGAAAGCCAAGGTCCAGACAGTGGTGGTACACACCTTTAATCCCAGCACTTGGGAGGTAGAGGCTTGGGGATTTCTGACTTTGAGGCTAACCTGCTCCACAGAGTTCGTTCCAGGACAGCCAGGCCTATACAGAGCAAACCTGTCTTGAAAAAACCAAACCACACCAAAGCAAACCAAAGCAAACCAAAGCCAAGCAAACCAAACCAAACCAGACAAAACAAAACAAAACAAAAAAGAAAGCCAAATGCCCAGCACTAGGGAGGCAGAGGCAAGCAGATATCTGAGTTCAAGGCTATCTTAGTCTGCAGATCAAGTTCCAGGGCAGCTAGGGCTATACAGAGAAACCCTATCTCAGAAAAACAAATCTGGCATGGGGATGGTTGGTGTGGTGTGGCAGGGTGAACACATAGGAGGACCCCTTAAAAACTTATATCACACACACTATGAAAATATCTCTTAACACCTCAGAGGCTGATTTTTCTAGTATATCAACCTCCTTTTGTCTTCTGGCCATTCTCATTGATTGAATTCTAGAAATATTTTCTTTCAGGCTCTAGTAAGAGCCCTCCTCCCTAATGAGGCACTTAAAGGTTAAGGTTTACAATGAAATATCTTCTGCCTTATATCAACTATCTTCGGGTAACATGTGTTAACGCATAATGAAGCCAGTTTATCAGGGTCAAACTCTTAACACACAGCTTCCATGAGTCCATCACAACAATAAAGACTTCACTATTCTGGACAAAGCACAGCTGTGGCTTCCTTGCACGAATGAGGAAATGACCCTTGTTTTATTTTTGCTTGGAACATAGGATATGCAGATTAAATGTTTTTTTTAAAATTTTTGTTTCTTTTGATTCAAATATGATTATATTACTTTCTCCCTTCCCTTTTTCCTTCAACCCCCTCTCAAATACCTGCCTCTCACTTCCCCTCAAAAGCATGGCCTGTTGACATGGTTTTTAAAAATATTGTTATTGTTACATATATGTAATAGCAGAGAAATCTAATCAACCTGATGACCAGGAGGCTCAAGTGTTTATTTCACAGATGTTTTCTGCTAAGTCAGCATCTCCCTAAGTAGCTATGGCTAGCCTTGAAATGAAAATGTAATAGCAGAGACATCTAATCAAGTTGAATCTTTTTGGAGGCACTCATATGCACATAATTTCAGGATTAACTAATTTATATTAGATATCTATACTGAACTCATCCTGGGAGAAGCTAGTACTTATTTTATCTGCAATTCTTTGCCTAGTTTGTTCTTCTGGGTCATCATATATACTAGGGTTTTTGCTTGGGTCTTGTTTTGATGTTCTAATATGGTGTTAACAGGGTTGAGGTTTCCCAGTTGTTTCCTGAAGACACTCTCTCGGCTGACTTCCTAGAGGATCTTACAACAATTCTGACTCCTCTAAGTCCTGTCAGTGTGAGAGCAGTTCTGTTGTAGCTATAACCACTTAGATAGTACTTCTCTGTCTTTGACCTGGTGCAGTTTTCTGATTGTCTCTGTCTACTGCAAATGGATATTTCCTAATTGTGCCATGCTGGTTCCCTGAACAGCAGGGAAGAAAGACTAGCACACCAGTTCCTTCCAGACAAAGTTTACTCAGAATGAATGTTTAGGTCCAGCTTTCTGGGTGTGCCCCCCTGAATCTCCCTAGAGCGTGCCTGACATAACCTTGCTAGGATGCCCCATGGTCCGAGACGACACTTCGCTCTACCACTGGCCAAGCAACATGGCGTGAGATCACACCACTGAGTGATCCAAGCCTCAAGCCTTATTCGGACTTGTTTACTACGGATGGCCAGGCTCCGGCAGCGCCATCTTTAAGGCGCCGTCAGCTCTCCACAGTTCTCCCTTTTTGTTTTTATAAAAGGCTGATACCATTTGTTCAAACAAAACCCTTCATGAGTGGTCCTGTGATCAAGAACGGTTAGGCCAAGAAGTTGACCCACATTACTGGGTGCAATGTGCAAGAATCCCTCCAGGTGCAAAGACTGGGTCACAAAGCAAATGGACACCCATCCACAGTAGAATGTGAACAATGTCACGTGGAGTGCAAGGGCTGTCCTATGCTCGAGAAATTGGGGAAAGGAGTTTAGCGCTTATCAATCGCTGCCAGCCACGCCTGAGGAGAAACTCCTGCCTCAAGGGCCTGTGCTCTAGAGCCATCCAGCAGAGATAAAATGTACCCAGAGCACAGGCCCCCAGCAGGGCAAGAGTCAACACTCCTACTCCTGCCCACTCCTTTAGGTGAGACATTGCTTGAAGAAACCTAGAAGAAAATCCTTCAGCAATCGAGGCATCCACACGTGGAGAATTAACCATGGTAATGGAGACACGCAATTCTTTCACGAGGCTGTCAAATGATCTGGACCAATTACTTGTACAATAGCTAGACAATTCTTTAGAAAGATTTACAGCTTGAGAATAATTATTATAATATACAGAGGTCACACACAATCCAGAAAACTTCCACTCACATCCCAATTGGGCTATCTGCCAGAGTGTATCTATTTGTTCTTGCACTAAGTCAATTCGCTGATTGACTACCATGAGGCCTCCCTTAATCTGCCCATTAATCGAGGCTTGTACATCGAGTGCTTGTGCAACATTGGCAGATAGATTATTTAACACAGCAGCATTTGAATGCCCTGGGAAAGAGCCACACCAGCTGCAGCAGCTAATTTTTCAGAAGAGAGAGGCCACTGAGGAACCCACACTGGCTCCTCTGTCTTCCAGGTGATAGGAATATTCTCAGCGGCCCCTAAGAAAAACCCAATCCTTTTTAATCTCTTTTAGGGGTTGCTGTTACTGGATGTATATCCCCCTGAGAATCTTTACCCAATCCTTGCCCAGGCTGCCATCCCATGTGCCACATCATCCGCTGTGAGGGCAATGACTATCCACTATTGGTCAATTGATATCCCATGAGTGTTAGCAGGTCTCTGCCCCAAAAGCTGATAGGTAACTCCAGCACATAAGGTTGGGATTGAACACTATGTCCTTCTTCATCCTTCCAAGAAAGGAGGGCTGCGCTCATATTAGGAGCTTTTGCATACCCTTGGCCCTGCAGGGACTGAGCAGATGCCTGTACCGGCCAGGTGGTAGGCCAATCTTTAGTGGCAATGATGCTACGATTAGCCCCAGTATCTAATAAACCCTGGATTTTCTTGCCATTAACTCTTAATTGTAACATCGTCCAGATGTAAACTAAATAATATAGCATCATTACCTGTTGAGCCAAATCCGCGGATACCTTGGCGAGTTGTACGCGCAGCAAATGAACTATGGCAACTGGGCAAAAGTAAAAGTTGGGCGATGTGATCTCCTGGAGTGATGGCGGTAACCCCCCCTAGGAGAGGAGGCCATGATTTTAACAACCCCTTCATAATCAGAATCAATAACTCCTGGATGAATGATTGGACCCTTTAAGGCAGAAGAGGATCTCCCCAATAGCAACCCCACTGTTCCTGCTGGTAATAGACCTTTAAAGTCTGTAGGGATCAGCTGTACCCACATCTGTGGTATTAATACGACTCGGGTGGTGCATAGGAGGTCCAACCCTGCGGATCCTGGGGTTGCCCTTCTCGGTATCTCGGAAAGGCCAGTGTAGTTCCGGGGGTTGGCGCTGTCATGGCCCCATATATTTGTGGGCCCTGGGGTCGAGGGCCCCTCTGCACATTTTTTGGCCGGGCACCACCATAGCCCTGAGTTAAAGGCTGGCCATGGATGTCCTTGACCGACCTGCACTCATTGGCCCAGTGATTTCTTTTACAACACCTGGGACAAATCCTCCTTTATTAGGACATTGCTTCTTAAGGTGTCCTTGCTTACCAAAAGAAAAGCAGGCTCCAGGAGATCTTTGTTTAGTTTTAGAATATTGAACTACTCCTTGCACAACAGCTGCTGCCAATCCAGCATTAGATAAAGGTCCTCCTATCTCAAGACATGCTTTCATCCAGGCCTGAAATCCCTTCCCTTTCCATGGGGTAATGGCATTGCGGCATGCACGAGTGCACTGCTCAAAAATTAATTGTTGCACCAGTGGCATAGCCACATAGGCATCTCCAAAAATCCGACCTGCTGCCTCCATCATTCTGGCCACAAAAATCTGACAATGGCTGGGTAGCCGCTTGAAGAATTTTGGCTGTTGCCAGAAACCTCTCCTTTATATGGGAGAGACTTCCAAGCCTTCTTGGCTATCTGTCTCACCTGATCATACACCTGGATGGGAAAGTTAATCTGATTGTTCAGCCACTATCCCTTGCCCATGAGCATGTCATAAAACCAAGAAGCCTGGCCATTAGCAACATTCTCCCTAGCTTGTTGTTGTGCCAGTTCAGCGTATATGGACTTCCAGTCTAGATATTGCCCCATATTCAAACACGCCTTAACTGTGGATTGCCAATAAGAGGGCATCATAACATTCCCAGATATGCACTCAACCAGCACAAGGGTGAAAGAGGCATTAATGCCATATGCTTGAACTGACTCTGCCAAATTGTTTAGGAGCTTGAAGTCGGGCAGTTCATGAGATCTCACTTGATTAGCATCTTCATAGACTGGGAAAGCCATAGTGGCTTCTCTCCATGTATTAGGGCAAAAGGTATGAGATGCTTTGGCGCCTTCTGCTGATCCTAGGGACAATGGGCCAGCGGACACTTCCGCATAGGGCGGAGGGGCTGTCTGCAGCACCCTGTTTCTCACTTCCATGTTCTCCCCCTTTAACTCCTTGTCTTGCTTCTCCTTCTCTTTCTTTTTTCTCCTTCGTTCTACCTTTACTAGGAGCTCCTGTATAGCTTCTTCTAGATCCTCCATATCTAGCTCACTCTCAGAGCTGCCATCTGTTCCTGAAACCTGCTCCCCCTCTATTCCTTTCAAGCTAGGATACAGGCACGGTGGTTTGCTAGGAGGCTCTTGAGATTTAACAGAGCGTGTATCAGAGCGGGCCTCTTTAACCTGCTCTAAGGCCTCAGCTGTAGCTTGTATGGCAGGCAGGCAACTCTCACATGTCAGACAGCTGCGGATAACTTTCCACAAACCCCTCACTCCCGTTAAAAACTTCTGAATAGTTGTGCCTTTGAACTTATGGCAACGGAGGCAAAAACAGCTGATTAAAGTTATCAGAACCACTGCCACAAACACCAGAATGACAGTTAACGGAGGGGTTCCTCCTGGCATGAACATAGTCTGGCAGCTGCTTTTACTTTCACTTTATGATGCCTCCTTCCAAGGACCTAAAAGGGATGAGGCCTTCTTCTGAGGACTTTCTAATGTGGGGCCCAACTTACCGGCCACTTACCAAGTGCTTGCTCTTACTCTCAACAGGTTCTGGAACTCCCGTGGAAGTGAAGAAAAAAGGGTGCCCGTACAGGCCACCAAATAAGCCATGCCAGTTCCCTGACCAGCAGGAAGAAAGACTAGCACACAAGTTCCTTCCAGAGAGAGTTTACTCAGAATGAATGTTTAGTTACAGCTTCCTGGGTGTGCCCCCGAATCTCCCTAGAGCGTGACTCATATACCTTTGCTAGGACGGAGCATGGTCCGAGATGACACTTTGCTCTACCATTGGCCAAGCAACATGGAGTGAGATCACGCCACTGAGTGATCCAAGCCTTATACGGGCTTGTTTACTCTGGATGGCCAGGCTAGGGCAGCGCCATCTTTAAGGCACGGTCAGTTCTACACACTTAATGAGGAGGGGAGATACATTTTTTGTGGGTTTAATGACATCGTGTCATTTAATAAAGTTCAGCCCTAGCTTGGCAATTTGGGAGATTTGAAAATTCTCCTTGTTTCTAACCCATGGAGATTGCATTTTGCTCTTAATCCTGTGGAAGCATACAGGAAAACTCTTGAGGATAGCAGATGCCTTCATTTAGGTGACATGATATAATGTTCAGCAGTAGCTGAATCTAATAAATACACACTAGAAACTTATCCAAATGGAAAAATGCCCTGGTTCTTCTTCCTTATGGAGAACAGATCTTTCCAATATCAGGAAGAAGTGGGTTGAAGAGGAGGGGGAGAGCATCTGCACTGAGGAGCCACAGGGGGGAAACTTTCCAACCAAGCAATGGCACTACAAGTCCGAAATACAAGAAGCAGACTGGATTCCATGGCTGCCAAGGAAGAGCTAGGGCCTCTGGCTGCTGGGCTGAACACATGGGAAGGGGGAAAGGGGTAACAGTTCTAGCACCCATGGTCTATCCCATGAGAGCACTACAAACTGGGGACTCTGGGTAAAAAGATTTAAGTTTGGGTGTTCAGGAGACATGGGAAGAAAGCATATCACTGCACTAAAACATGTCAGAGTGAATGGCATACTTCACTCACCTCCTCCTATCTCAAGATATTGCTGAGCCTCTGAAATCACAACAGCTAGAGTCCTGTATTTTGGGACTTGAAAAGGAAAGGAGCCCCAGATACAGTATCTCTGAGTAAAGATGCCTGCTGGGGGATATCAATTTGAGAGATTAAAATTGCTTCTAGTGGTTATTCATTATGATCCATAATCCAGTGGTAACATCCTGTTAAGCCTGAATTTGAGTGGCTCTTTTGATTTTTAAATTAATCATTTTATTTACATCCCAAATGCTGTCCCTTTCCCAGCTACCCTTCCCACAGTATTAAACTTATATTAGTCCCCAAATAACTGCACTGAGAGACCAAGATTTCTTTATTTATTTTATTGAAAATGGTCTAGTGGCACATACTTTTAATCCCAGCACAAAGAAGACAGAGGCAGGCAGATCTATCTCTGTAAGTTCAAGGACAGCCTAAGCTACATGGTGAGAATGGAAGGGGTCACAGAACAACATGAGAGCCTATATACCACTCCTGTAGGCCTGACTGCCACAGTCACTGACCTCTGCTTATGTTCTGAAGGAGATTAGTTTGAATTCTCTTTGGCATTGAAGGCTATGCAAAGCCTGTTTGTGCTGACATCTACAGTCAAGTGCCTGGCACCAGGTGTTCAAGAGATGCTGCAGGAAGGAACTCTTTTCCTCACTGTGAATGTCATCAGATGAATGGAGATCTCCACCTCCTTTTCTTCCTGGTTCCTCCTAGCAGAGTTCAGGGCTGAGTGCATTTCTCAAAGCATGTCGGGACTGTGTATCCATCCGATTAGGCAGTCCAGGAAACGGGTAGTGAATGGCTTCGCTTCCTACAGATGATCATTGTGGACCTTGTAGCTCTTGCTTTCATCATTTCTTTAGCAAGTTAATATGGTTCCTGAGAAGCCAGTGGATCCCAACATGACCTAAATTCTTTATTATGGAAGGCTCTGAGGTCTGCTGTCCTGGGTCAAATTTCTGACGAAATGCTGCCTTAGCACAGGCATAACATCACGTAGCTTTGGCTCACTCTCAAACTCTTCTTTCTATTATAGCCTGGTTCCCTAGACTGTCCAGTCCTCTCCTTGCTTGTTTTACTTTTCATGACTTGCTCTATCTTTTTTTGTAGTTGTTCTTTCTGGTGTTTTTTGTTCTTCTCTCAGAGACCAGGAAGCTCAAGGGTTTATTTTACAGATGTTTTCTGCTAAGTCAGCATCTCCCTAAGCAGCTATGGCTGGCCTTGAAATGAAAACTTGTATCTCTTTCTGAATACTCAGATTGTGACTGATGAAATGGGTTAGGTTGCTCCTGGACTAAAATGGCATGCCAGGACTTCTCCAGAAATGTTAGTCAATGGAAATTTGGGTACCGTTAGGGGCACTTTTGAGCTTTTGCAGTCTCTGAATTTTCCTGTACTTAGCTCTTCTCATCTTAAACCACCGGTGCACTTCGGATTGTCCCATATACAGCTGTCTTGCAAGGATCTTCTTTGTGATCTCATTAGGGTACTGAACTTCTTGAAAAGCTTGCTCAAGTGTGCCTTGCTGCCAGGGTGTAAGACCTCTACGTATTCGTGGTCGAGTGCGCCGGGGCTGAGGTTTTGGAACTCTGGCAACTATGGTTTCCAATCCTTCCAACTGTAGATGTCTGGGGCTTTGATGACTCTCTTGGTATCTGGGCATAGTAGCACACACCTTTAATCCAAGAATTCTGGAAGTAGAATCAACGGGATTTCGTTGAGCTCCATTGGGACTTGTGTATATAGAAAGTTCTAGATGGAAGGATAGAGGTAGAGAGAGATGTGCAACAGAGAGTGACAGAGAGAGAGAGAGAGAGAGAGAGAGAGAGAGAGAGAGAGAGAGAGAGAGAGAGAGAGAAGCTGTGCATGACCTTGTTCAGGAATTTTTTTTTCATTCCAGATGCAATTAAAAGAACGGCCAATAATCCAATCAAAATTTTCTAGATGTAAACTCTTTTAGTGACAGAAGACTTACTTAGCATGTAACTTTTAGATATTCCTTTCTTAACTTCTTATCTAACTAAATATATAAGTTGAAACTGCTGCCCCAAAATTAAAAACAATAGGAGAAGACATCAGTCAAATTAGAAAGAAAATTTAGTAACCAGATTTATGGTGAAAATTTGAAGATTCATTTTTGTTTGGTTGGGTTTTTTGTTTGTTTGTTTGTTTGTTTGTTTGTTTGTATGGGCTTTGGTTTTCTCAAACAGGGTTTTCCTATACAGTTTTGGTTGTCCTGGAACTCACAGGATCTACCTTTCTTCTGACTCCTTAGTGCTGGGATTAAAGGTACACACCATTAACTGACCTTGATAATTATGATGTGTTTTTGCGTTTTGTTTTGATTTTGAGATAGCCTTTTTTTGTGTAGTCCTGGTTGTTCTTAACCTGGATTTGTAGACCATTCTGGCCAAAAACTCAGAGACCCTACAACCTCTGACTCTAGAGTGCTGGGATTAAAAGCATTTGCTACCACTGCCTGGCTGATGACCAATTCTTTTTCTTTTTTTTATTCGATGTATTCTTTATTTACATATCAAATGATTTCCCCTTTTCTTGGTCCCCACTCCGCACAAGTCCCATAAGCCCTCTTCCCTCCCTCTGTTCCTCCATCAACTCCTTCCCACTTCCCTGATCTGGTATTCCCCTGTACTGTTGCATTGAGTGTTTCCAGAACCAGGAGCTACTCCTCTGTTCTTTTTGGACATCACTTAATATGTGGATTATTTCTTGGGTATTCAAAGTTTTTAGGTTATTATCCACTTATCAGTGAGTGCATACCATGGCTGACCTTTTGAGACTGGGTTACCTCACTTAGTATGATGTTCTCCAGCTCCATCCATTTGTCTACGAATTCCATGAATCCATTGTTTCTAATGGCTGAATAGTAAGTAGTCCATTATATAAATATACCACATTTTTTGTATCCATTCCTCTGTTGAGGGACACCTGGGTTGTTTACAGCTTCTGGATACTACAAATAGGTCTGCTATGAACATAGTGGAGCATGTGTCCTTATTAGATGCTGGGAAATCCTTTGGGTATATGCCCAGGAGTGTTATAACAAGGTCCTCCGGAAGTGCCATGCCCAGTTTTCTGAGGAACCGCCAGATTGATTTCCAAAATTGTTGCACCATCTTACAATCCCACCAGCAATGGAGCAGTGTTCCTCTTTCTCCACATCCTTGACAGCACCTGCTGTCTCCTGAGTTTTTGACCTTAGCCATTCAGACTGGTGTGAGGTGAAATCTCAGGGTTGTTTTGATTTGCATTTCCCTAATGATTAATGATGTTGAACATTTCTTAAGTTGTTTCTCAGCCCTCCGAAGTTCTTCATGTGAAAAATTTTGTTTAGCTCGGTACCCCACATTTTAATGGGGTTATTTCGTTCTCTACGTTATATCTTCCTGAATTCTCTGTATATATTAGATATTAGCCCTCTGTCATATTTAGAGCTGGTGAAGATCCTTTCCCAATATGTTGGTTGATGTTTTGTCCTTTTTACAGTGTCCTTTGCCTTATAGAAACTTTGTAGGTTTATGAGGTCCCATTTGTCAATTCTCGATCTTAGAGCATAAGCTATTCAGGAACTTTTCCCCTGTGCCCATGTCCCCAAGGGTCTTCCCCAGTTTATTTTCTATTAGTTTCAGTATGTCAGGTTTTATGTGGAGGTTCTTGATCAATTTGGAGTTGAGCTTAGTACAAGGGGATAAGAATGGATCGATTCTCATGTTTCTGCATGCTGACCTCCAATTGAACCAGCACAATTTGTTGAAAAGACTATCTTTTTTCCACTGGATGCTTTCAGGTCCTTTGTCCAAGATCAAGGGACCATAGATGTGTGAGTCCATTTCTTGGTCTTCAATCCTATTCCATCGATCTGCTTGCCTGACTTTGTACCAATACCATGCAGTTTTTATCACTATTGCTCTGTAGTAAAATTTGAAGTCTGGGATACTAAATCCCCCTGAAGTTTTTTTACTGTTGAGATTAGTTTTAGCTATCCTGGGTTTTTTGTTATTCCAGATGAATTTGAGCATTGCTCTTTCTAGCTCTATGAAGAAGTTGGTTGGGATTTTGATGGGGATTGCATTGAAACTGCACATTGCCTTTGGCAATATGACCATTTTAACTATATTAGTCCTGCCAATCCACGAGCAAGAAAATTTTTAGATTTTCTGAGATCCTCTTCAATTTTCTTCTTCAGAGATCTGAAGTTCTTGTCATATAGTTATTTCACTTGTTTGGTTAGAGTCACCCCAAGCTACTTTATGCTGTTTGTGGCTATTTTGAAGGGTGTCATTTCTCTAATTTCTTTCTAAGTCTGCTTATACTTTGAGTATATAAAGGCTACTGATTTGCTTGAGTTTATTTTGTAGCCAGCCATTTTGCTGAAGTTGTTTATCAGCTGTAGAAGTTCTCTAGTAGAGTTTTTTGGGTCACTTAAGTATACTATCATATCATCGGCAAATAGTGATAGTTTGACTTCTTCCTTTCCAACTTGTATCCATTTGATCTTCTTATGTTGTCTAATCTCTCTAGCAAGGACTTCAAGAACTATATTGAAAAGATAGGGAGAGAGGGGGCAGCCTTGTCTAGTCCCTGATTTTAGTGGGATTGCTTCAAGTTTCTCTCCATTTAGTTTGATGTTGGCTACCGGTTTGCTGTATATTGCTTTTACTATGTTTAGATATGGGCCTTGAATTCCTGTCCTTTCCAAGACTTTTAGCATGAAAGGATGCTGAATTTGGTCAAATGCCGTTTCAGCATCTAATGAAATGATCATGTGTATTTTTTCTTTGCGTTTCTTTGTGTAGTGGTTTGCATTGATGGATTTCCTTATATTGAACCATCTCTGCATCCCTGGGATGAAGCCTACTTGATCCTCGTGGATGATCATTTTGATTCTTAAAGAACAAAGACACAGTGCTTCCAGCCAGGAACAACAAGCTTGAAATCACATCTAATTGCCTTGAAATTTTGAGTACCCTCCTACCTCTGCAGACCTAATATTGGGAGTAAAAGGTAAGCCCGGAGCTATAAACTTTTTGAGCATGGATTTTGATTTTAGTAATGTGTTTATGCCAGAGTCATGAACACTTGGGGTGTTCAAGCTATGCTGAAGAGAAGAAATGGATGGGAAGCAGAACCAAGTTCACACAGATTACTCACTCCATGCAGTTACCTGGGCAATGATATCTGCACCACTGGCATGAACTTGAGCAATGGCCTCCAGCATTTCCAGGAAGGCGAAGATCTCATTGAGCTAAAACAGAAATAAACAGCATCACAGCATCTTTGAACATCATGACAAAAATGGCCATTTATTAAAACCAGGACTTAACCTGTCTTAAAATGGATAGAAATATAGTCCAAAGAGATTTAATAGGCTTTGTCTCTATGAAAGATTTGTCAGGACTTACATACAGTTTGGACCAGTATCTGAGGAACCTACTCTCAGGCATCCAGATTGAATGGAGAAATTTTTCATTGAGCTTAGACATGGTACACTAGAATTCTTTTCAACAAGTGCTCCAACAGCCCCCAAGGGCCTGGTCAAAGCTAACACACATATTCAAACTATTACTCTGAGTCTTTCAAGACAAAATTGCCCTTACTCTCCAACAAGTTAAGAGTACTATTTTATTGCATTTCCCATGACTGATTCAGGTTTATCAAAACTCATGCACATCCATGATATTTCCTAGGAAAAGGCAAACTGATACAAATATGACAGCCAAGCCAGTGCAACGGGCAGGAAGCCTACCTGATTCTATGAGGCAGACAAATGCACACTTTCACCAGGTTTATAAGAGGTTCAGAGACCAGCTTTCCCTTATTCAAGCACCTTAGGTACCCAACCCATAACCTTCTTTAAAATGTAGTATGTACAGCAAGGTCTTCAATAAACGACCTGGCATAGTGGCCACCCACAAGCAACCATAGTGGCTCATGTCCCAAAAGCCAGGGTCAACAGCAAAAATAGGAAACCCATGCAGACCATCCAAACCAGACAGCCTAATGAGTTGTTACCTCAGTGTTGAACAGTTGATATAAATCCTTGTAGGCCATGTAAACCATGAAGCATTTACACCTGCCAGGCAAGAAAAGGAAAAAAGACAGGAAAAAGTCATGATTAGCTATCAACATAGTCGTCTCATGTTTATCATATATACATACAAAACCACACCCACTCCCTCATCCCCCCCACACAGATAGAGAGAGACAGAGACAGAGACAGAGAGACAGAAAGACCCTAAGCACATGGCTCAGATGCCTGTCCAATAGAGGTGAAGACATTTGTAATGCTTTTATCATATCATGTCCTTTCTTGTCCTGTAAAATCCATATTTTGTTAGTAGTGTCTTGACAGAATGGTGTCTCCCTTCTGCAGCTTTAGCTAATCCCAATTCCCAGCATTGCCAGAATTTAGAAGAGCAAAATTGATATTGTTTGAGAAAGCAGATACCAAGAAGTTACATTAACATACCAGCTGTGCAAAGACACTAGGGGTTGTAGAACGTGAATGTACCACCACACCACGATCACCTGGGAATGCTTCCCTTTGGGGCATCTGTTCCTCCACCCTTGTAAATTGGAAAATAACACTCACCTCATGAGGAAGTAGTTCACCATGAAAGGAGCCAATGGTCTTTTAGTCCCTGTGAGGCGAGCATATGGTCTCCATGGGTTGGGTTTATTTCACTATTTGGTGAAAGACTGTTATATACTATGCTGCAGGCTGCTGTGCCAAAGAGGAAAAAGAATACAATAAAACTGATCTTAAAAATTACTTATGGGCTAGACCTGGCGATGGGACAAGCTTCTCATCCTATTATTGGGTTGGCTAAGGCAGGAAGATTACTTTGAATTTTCTTTCTATTACTTGGTGTATCCCATGAGTTTTGCCAGTAGCCTGGGCTACATAAAACTTATCTGGCCACCCAGTAAGGCTTTGCATCAAAATAAAATTAAAGCCAAATCTCTGAAAGCCTTGTATCCTCCATAAAAAACTATTTTGTAATTTGTCAAATGTATATACTTATAGGATGTAATATTTTCTGCCATGGAACTTACACTTTTCAATACACACATACACAGCACATGTACACATGGATTCACACATACACAGCACACCTGCACAGTTTTTTCTAACTATATTATTTTCCCACCATTCTCTACAATTTGTTTGAAGAATAAAACAGGTGGTGGTGGCCCAAGCCTACTTTTATCCCAGCACTAAGAAGGCAGAGACAGGCAACAATCTGTGAGTCCAAAGTCAGCCTGGTCCACAGAGCAAGATCCAGGACAACCAAGGCTACAGAGAAACCCTATCTCAGAAAGAAAAAATAATCTAGTTTTCCAAGTAAGAATATCATGACGTTTATTAGAAAACGGTGGATACTATGTACTCAGTGTGGCTGTTTGGATAGGATTGACTCCCATAGGCTGACTTATTTAAATGGTCATTATGGAGTGACAATGCTTGGCAGTGATTAAGACGTAGCCTTGTTGGGTTTAGTATGGCCTATTGAAGCAAACTTGTCACAGGTGGTGTGTTTTGGAGTTTTCAATTGTAGATTTAGTGTTTTTCTCTCTTCCTCCTGCCTACAGATCTAAATGTCTAAGCCTCAGCTACATCTCCAGCCCCATGTCTGTCTGTGTAGTGCCATCCTTCCCAGCATGGGGATAAAGGAGTAAAGCGCCAAATCTGTAAGGTGACCTCAATGACATGTTTCAGTTTTATAAGACTTGCTGTGGTCACGGTATATTCACAGCAAATAACATTGACTAAGACAATGTTCAACAATTTGAAGAATAACTCATTCACATGTGAAGTTTCTAAGCTTTAAATGCAGTTTCTTAATTTCAAATGGAGAAATAAAAATTAGATATAAAACCTGGCTTCAGTCAATTAACAGATAGTACAGATAGCAAATTGTGACTTGAATCTATGCCTTGTACTCTCATACGGCAGTCATCAGCATTATAGGAAAAGATCTATTTGATTTTCAACCACATCAATAAGTAGTTGGGATGGTGGAACTCAGTGTGGGTCATCTCAGGGCAGTTTTCCACAATATTCTCACTTCCAAAAGCCTCCAAGTAATTCTTGGAATGACCAAAGTTGTGTAATTTCCTTAAAACAGCTGAATTTTTACTACTATTAAAATTCTCTGTGTGTCAGGCAACAGAGAAGGAGGATGGGGCTAATTGATGTTTTGTGTGCTCGAGGATGGGGCAAGATTTATAGGGTGCAGGAAGGGATAGAAAGGAAGAGGCATCCTTTGAGGGAGCATCCTCTCTCCTCCAACTTAGACACATAATATTTCCCTAAAGTTTTTGCACAGTGGCAAATCAGAACTGGTTTTTTGAAGCATCCTATCTGCTGCCATTCCTTCAACTGCTTTCCTTAGCACCACACCATCAGCAGAGGCTGTTGTTTATCCATCTCTGATATTCTGGATCACCTTACAAAGCTATGCACATGACACACATTTGCATAACTATGTGTGATCCTGTGGATGTACAGAGTCTAATGACAAGAACATAAGAGGAGACCAGAAGAATCTATGATTATAATGGAACCAAAATCATCATTGCAATGATAGGACGGACACACACACACACACACTGCATTTTTTATTACTAACTATCAATCTATCCTTGCTCCTTGCATATCTTAGACTTTCTTAAAAATGTGTCATTATTACATAATATTAACATTTGGTCATATAAAACAGATAGAGGTTAGAATCATTTGTTCTCAGATTTGTTAGGAATGTGATCTCAGGAAGGATTAGTCCCCTTGCTGCAAGTTCTGCCTTTGTAGTACTGGTATTGATGCATTGTGCTGGGCAGTTTCATGTCAACCTGATTCAAGGTAGAGTCATTTTGGAAGAGGGAACCCAGACAGAGAAAATGTTTCTACTGTGGGCAAACCTGTAATATATTTTTCTTGAATGGTGGCTAATGTCGGAAATATAGCTCACTGTGGACAGAGTCATCCCTGGGATGATAGTTCTATGTGCTGTAAGAGGCAGACTGAGCAAGCCATGAGGAGCAAGCCAGTAAGAGGTGCTTTTTCAAGGTCTGTACTTCCACTCTGACCTCCAGGTTCCTGTCCTGCTTGAGTTCATGTCCTGCCTCCCTTCAGTGACAGACTACCAGCAGATGTAAGAAACCCTTTAGTCCTTTATTTGCTTTTTGTCATGGTTTTTAATCATATCAATAATTAACTCATATTCCCATGAAGGTGGAAATCATCATCTTTGTGCAGATCTGTTGCCTATTAAATGTCACCCCAGGCAGTCATCCTGACTTCCTGCGTTTTTCTTTTTTTTTCTTTTTTTCTTTTATTTATTTATTTATTTATTTATTTATTTATTTATTTATTTTGGCTTTAAAAACAGCTTTTATTTAGCAAGGAAGTTACAACTGTGTACATGTTCTTTTTTTGCTTTCGAGTGTCTGATCTTGTCTCAGCTGTATTTGATCTGGGGAAATGTCTGTCTCCCTGTGCTTGCTTGTCCAGTCTTAGATGTGATGATCTTTAAATCCGTGAGCTCATAACTGATCTTCTTCAACTCTGGAACAAGAAAGAGACAGGGCAATGGGTTTTAATTCTAAGAAATTCTTGACAAGGACCCTGCTAATACAACACAGACTTCACAATACATAAGTAAACCAGCCATTCTGTTCACTCTTACAAGGAAAAATGACTCAAAAATATGTTATGCATTCTTTTTTTCTTTTTTTTAAATATTTTTTATTTTCTATATTCTTTGTTTACATTCCAAATGATTTCCCCTTTACCGGATCCCCCCTCCCCATATGTCCCATAAACCTTCTTTTTTCCATCCCTTCTCAAATCACCTCCCACCTTTTTCTTTTTCTTTATATTCCCTTCCAATGCTAGATCAATCCTTTCCAGGATCAGGACCCTCTCCATACTTCTTCATGGGAGTCATTGTTATGCTATTTGTGCCGTGGGTTTTCAGGGCTTCTCGTCTAATTAATATCCACTTATCAGAGATTGCATTCCATGTGTATTCTTTTGTGCTTGGGTTACCTCGCTTAGGATGATATTTTCCAGATCAAAACATTTGCCTAAAAATTTTGTGAATTCATTGTTTCTAATTGCTGAGTATTATTCCGTTGTGTAAATATACCACATTTTCTGTATCCATTTATTCTTTGAGGGGCATCTGCGTTCTTTCCAGCTTCTGGCAATTATAAATAAGGTGCTATGAACATAATGGAGCATGTGTCTTTATTGCATGCTGGGGAATCCTTTCAGTATATGCCCAGGAGAGGTATAGCAGGGTCCTCTGGAAGTCTCATGTCCAGTTTTCTGAGGAACCTGCAGACTGATTTCCACAGTGGTTGTACCATCTTGCAGCCCTACCAGCAGTGGAGGAGTGTTCCTCTTTCTCCACATCCTCGCCAACACCTGCTGTCTCCTGAGTTTTTGACCTTAGCCATTCTGACTGGCATAAGGTGAAATCTCAGGGTTGTTTTGATCTGCATTTCCCTAATGACTAATGATGTTGAGCACTTTTTAAGGTGCCTCGTGGCCATCCGAATTTCTTCAGGTGAAAATTCTTTGTTTAGATCTGTACCCCATTTTAATAGCGTTATTTGGTTCCCTGAGGTCTAACTTCTTGAGTTCTTTGTATATATTGGATATTAGCCCTCTATCAGATGTGGGATTGGTGAATATCCTTTCCCAATTTGATGAGATAGTTTTAGCTATCCTGGGTTTCTTGTTATTCCAGATGAATTTGAGAATTGCTTTTTTTAACTCTGTGAAGAACTGAGTTGGGATTTTGTCGGGGATTGCATTGAATCTGTAGATCGCTTTTGGCAAGGTGACCATTTTAACTATATTAATCCTGACAATCCAGGAGCATGGCAGATTTTTCCATTTTCTGAGGTCTTCTTCAATTTCCTTCTTCAGAGACCTGAAGTTCTTGTCATATAGATCTTTCACTTGTTTGTTTAGAGTCAAACCAAGATACTTTATATTGTTTGTGGCTATTTTGAAGGGTGTCATTTCCCTAACTTCTTTCTCAGCCTGCTTATCCTTTGAGTATAGGAAGGCAACTGATTTGCTTGAGTTGATTTTATAACCAGCCACTCTGTGGAAGTTGTTTATCAGCTGTAGGAGTTCTCTGGTGGAGGTTTTCAGGTCACTTCATTAGACTATCATGTCATCTGCAAATAGTGATAATTTGGCTTCTTCCTTTCCAATTTGTATCCCCTTGACCTCCTTATGCTGTCTAATTGCTCTAGCTAGAACTTCAAGTACTATATTAAAAAGATATGGAGAGAGGACAGCTTTGTCTAGTCCCTGATTTATAGTGGGATTGCTTCAAGTTTCTCTCCATTTAGTTTGATGTTTGCTACCAGTTTTCTGCATATTGCTTTAATGATATTTAGGTATGGGCCTTGAATTCCTGTTCTTTCCAAGACTTTTAGCATCAAAGGATGCTGTATTTTATCAAATGCTTTTTCTGCGTCTAATGAGATGATCATATGATTTTTTTCTTTGAGTTTGTTTATGTAGTGGATTGCATTGTTGGATTTCCTTATATTGAACCATTCCTGCATCCCTGGGATGAAGCCTACTTGATCGTGGTGGATGATCGTTTTGATGTGTTCTTGGATTCGGTTTGCAAAAATTTTATTAAGTATTTTTGCATCAATATTAATAAAAGAAATTGGCCTGAAGTTCTCTTTCTTTGTTGGATCTTTGTGTGGTTTTGGAATCTGCATAATTGTGGCTTCATAGAACGAGTTGGGTAGAGTTCCTTCTGTTTCTATTTTGTGGAATAGTTTGAAGAGTATTGGTGTTAGGTCTTCTATGAAGGTCTGATAGAACTCTGCACTGAAGCCATCTGGTCCCGTGCTTTTTTTGGTTTGGGAGACTTTCTATGTCCCTTTTTAATTCTTCAGGTGTTATGGGACTGTTTAGTTGATCTATTTGATCCTGATTTAGTTTTGGTGTCAGATATCTGTCTAGGAAACTGTCCATTTCCTCCAGATTCTCCAGTTGTGTTGAGTATAGGCTTTTGTAGTAGGGTCTAATGATTTTATGAATTTCCTCAGTTTCTGTTTTTATATCTCGCTTTTCATTTATAAGTTTGTTAATCTGGATACTGTTTCTATGTTGATTGTTTACTCTGGCTAAGGGTTTATCTATCTTGTTGATTTTCTCAAAGAACGAGCTCCTGGTTTTGATGATTCTTTGTATGGCTCTCTTTGTTTCTACTTGATTGATTTCAGCCCTGAGTTTGATGATTTCCTGCCTTCTACTCTTCCTGGGTGAAATTGATTCTTTTTGTTCCTGTGCTTTCAGGTGTGTCATTTAGCTGTTAGTGTATGCTCTCTCCATTTTCCTTTTGGAGGCACTCAGGGCTATGAGTTTTCCTCTTAGCACTGCTTTCATTGTGTCCCATAGATTTGGGTATGTTGTGTCTTCATCTGCATTAAGTTCTAAAAAGTCTTTAATTTCTTTCTTTATTTCTTCCTTGACCAAGGTATCATTGAGTAGGATATTGTTCAGTTTCCACGTGTATGTGGGTTTTTCTGTTGTTTTTGTTGCTATTGAAGAACACTTTTACTCCATAATGATCTGATAGGAGGCATGGGATTAGTTTGATCTTATATTTGTTGAGGTCTGTCTTGTGACCAATTATATGGCCGATTTTGGAGAAGGTACCATGAGGTGCTGAGAAAAAGGTATATTCTTTTGCTTTAGGATAGATTGTTCTATATATATATCTGTTAAATCTAATTGGTCCAAAGCTTCAATTAGTTTTATTGTGTGCCTGTTTAGTTTCTGTTTTCCTGATCAGTCCATTGAGCAAAGTGTAGTGTTGAGGTCACCGACAATTATTGTGTTAGGTGCATTGTGTGCTTTGAGCTTTCATAAACTGTCTTTTATAAATGAGGGTGCCCTTGCATTTGGAGCATATATGTTCAGGATTGAGAGTTCTTCTTGTTGTATTTTTCTTTTGACCAGCAAGAAGTGTCCCTCAGAGTCTCTTTTGATGACTTTGGGTTGAAAGTCAATTTTATCTGATATTAAAATGGCTACTCCAGCTTGTTTCCTGAGACCATTTGCTTGTAAAATTGTCTTGCAGCCTTTTACTCTAAGGTAATGGTTGTCTTTGACCCTGAGGTGTGTTTCCTGTATGCAGCAAAATGTAGGGTCCTGTTTACGTATCCAGTCAGTTAGTCTATGTCTTTTTGTTTTTTGGATTTGGTTTTTTCGAGACAGGGTTTCTCTGTGTAGCCCTGGCTGTCCTGGAACTCACTCTGTAGACCAGGCTGGCCTCGAACTCAGAGATCCACCTGCCTCTGCCTCCCAGAGTGCTAGGATTACAGGCGTGGGCCACCACCAACCGGCTAGTCTATTTTTTTTTAATTGGGGCATTGAGTCCATTGATGTTAAGAGATATTAAGGAATAGTGATTGCTACTTCCTGTCATTTATGACGTTAATTTTTTTATATTTAATTGGTTAACATGTTTTGGGTTTGATGAAAGGTTACTATCTTGCTTTTTCCAGGGTGAAGTTTCCCTCCTTGTATTGCTGTTTTCCTCCCATTATCCTTTGTAGGGATGGGTTTGTGGATAGATATTGGGTAAACTTGGTTTTGTCATGGAATATCTTAGTTTTTCCATGTATGGTGATTGAGAGTTTTGCTGGATATCGTAGTTTTGGCTGGCATTTGTGTTGTCTTAGAGTCGGCATGAGATTTGCCCAGGATCTTCTAACCTTCATAGTCTTAGGTGAAACGTCTGCTGTGAATCTGATAGGTCTTCCTTTATATGTTACTTGGCCTTTTACTCTTACTGCCTTTAATATTCTTTCTTTGTTTAGTACATTTGATGTTTTGATTATGTGACGGGAAGTATTTCTGTTCTGCTCCAGTCTGTTTGGCATTCTGTAGGCTTCTTGTATATTCATGGTCATCTCTCTCTTTAAGTTAGGGAAGTTTTCTTCCATAATTTTATTGAAGATATTTGCTGGCCCTTTAAGTTGTACATCTTCACTCTCATGTGTTCCTATAATCCTTAGGTTTGGTCTTCTCATTGTGTCCTGGATTTCCTGGATATTTTAGGTTACAAGCTTTTTGCATTTTGCATTTTCTTTAACTGTTGAGTCCATGGTTTCTATGGTATCTTCAGCATCTGAGATTCTTTCTTCTATCTCTTGTATTCTGTTGTTGATAATTGCAACTATATCCCCTGATTTCTTCCCAAGGCTTTCTATCTCCAAAGTTGTCTCCCTTTGAGTTTTCTTAGTTGTTTCTACGATTGATTTTAGATCCTGGATGGTTTTGCTTAACTCCTTCACTTGCTTGTTTGTGCTTTCCTCTAATTCTTTAAGAGATTTTTGTGTTTCCTCTTTCATGACCTTGGCCTGTTGACCAAAGTTCTCGTGTATTTCATTAAGTGGTTTTTGTCTTTCCTCCTTATTGGCTGTTGTATTCTCCTGAATTTCTTTCAATGATTTTTTGTGTTTCCCTTGCAAGGGCTTCTAACTTTTGATCCATTTTCTCTTGAATTTCTTTAAGTATGCCCTTCATGTGTTCCTGTACCAGATTCATGACCAGGGATTTTAAATCCAAGTCTTGTTTTACTGGTGTGATGAGGTATCCAGGACATGCTGTTAAAGGAGAATTGGGTTCAGATGTTCCCATATTGCCTTGATTTCTGTTAGTGACATTCCCGTGTTTGCCTTTTGCCATCTAGTTCTCACTGGTGTTAGTTTGTCTTGTCAATGCTGGACTCACCAGTGCAAGTTGCCTCTTCCCAGGTGGCCTCTGGTGCACAGCTTACCTCCTGCAATGCCTGGAGACAGGGTGCTGTTGCCCAGGCTGTTCAGATCCCGAAGCAGACACCTGAAGGCTCCTGCTGGGGGCCCGCTGGATTCACCAGAGCACATTGTCTACTCCCAGCTGGCCTCCCAGAAGACCCTATTGCCTCTTGCAGGACCTGGAGATGTGGTGTTGCCACCCAGGCTGATCTGGATCTGGAAGCAGAGCGATCTGAGGGCTCCCGCCATAGGCCTCAGGTCTGGAATGTAAGCTCCGTGCCACCAGAGCAAGCTGTGTGCTCCTAGACTGCCTCCGGGTGCAAACCAGGTCTCCTGCACTTCCTGCAGACCGAGTGCTGTGGCCCAAGCTGTTCAGATCCCAACGTAGACCCCTGAATCTCCTGCCAGGGCCTGCTGGGTTCACCAGAGCACACTTAAAACAGACACCTGAAGGCTCCCACAGGGGCCTGCTGGATTTCTTCCTGCGTTTTTCATCTGCATAGTGGTTATTTATCTCATGAAGATCCTACAAAAATTAAAGTTTCATAAAAAGAATGTGCCTGGAACAAGGTAAAAAGCCCCCAGGCAACCCTCATCTTTTAATTATCATACCCAATCAAGAGTAATGACTCACATGCATTGGAAGTTGTGGGAGGTACAGACAAGGCAGCAGAGAGACAAGGCTGGTGAACTTGCTTTGGCTCACCTTTTGCTATGCTGAGGTTCTGCACTTCCTGCTAGACACTGTCATTCCAGTGTGTGATGTCCATATCACGCTATGCAAAGCATAGTTGCAGCAGCTGTTAGCATCAGCCCACTTATGCCACTTTTCATACGCCTCTGTCAGGTTAGACTCAGGTTCAGGCACCACATGGTCAACTGAAGACAGAGGGCAAAATGTGTGACTCAGACACAGCTTGGTCTCCCTGCCTCATTACTGGTCCTTCCTGCTTAGTTGACTCCAGGACTTGGAACAAATTGCTAGCTTTCTGAAACCTAGGCTTTCTTTTCTTAAAAATGGGTGTTAAGTAAATAGGGAACATATTCTGACATTATTTTCCATCTAAGTTTGCCATTTGACTAAGTAAATAATGCATATATAAGGTGCTTCACCGATACCTGTTGCATGCTAAGTGTTCTGTAAGTGTTAACACCACTATTCTCTGCATCCTGCTGATACATATTTTTATATAATTGTGGGTGTATCTGCATCTATTTGTGTCAGCTGCTGGGTGGAGCGCCTCAGAGGATAGCCATGTTAGTCTTCTATCTTAAGCATACCTGGGTATCATTAATAGTGTTGGAGATTGGTGCTTGCCGCTGGGATGGGTCTTAAGTTGGGCTGGTTATTTGTTGTCCTTTCCCTCAGTCTCTGCTCCATCCTCCATCCCTACATTTCTTGTGGACAGGATACATTTTGTGTCTAGAGTTTGGTGGGTGGGTTTGTGTCCCTATCACTCTCTTGGAATTATTGTGAGAGGGTGTGACCAGCAGGCGTGCAGTGACCAGTGTGTAAAGTGAATAAGTTAACAAAAAACTAAAACAATAATATAGTTGTATTGTCAGTTTTGTTTGTCAACTTGATAGAGGCTGGAGTTATCACAGAAAAAGGAGTCTCAGTTGAGGAAATGTCTCCATGAAATAATATTCATATGGTTGCTCATCAGCTGTAAGGCATTTTCTCAATTAGTCATCAATGGTGGGAGGGCCAATTGTTGGTGTTGCTGTCCCTGGGCTGGTAGTCTTGGACTCTATAAGAAAGCAAGCTGAGCAAGTCAGGAGAACAATCCAGTAAGTCACATCCCTCCAAGAACTCTACATTAGCTCTTGCTTCCTGACCTGCTTGACTTCCAGCCCTGACTTGCTTTGGTGATGAACAACAGTGCGGAGAGTTAGATGAATAAAGCTAGCAAGGCAGTCCGGGCACAAATCTTTAATTCTAGCACTTGGGAAGCACAGGCAGGTGGATTTCTGAGTTTGAGGCCAGCCTGTTCTACGGTCATTTCCAGAATAATTAAGGTTATATGGCAAACCCTAGTTCAAAAAACCAAAATACCAACAACAACAACAACAATAACAACAATAACAACAACAACAGCTATCTAGAGAGAAAAAGTTGCTTGGTAATCTCCAAACTGAGCAAATTAAAAAAAAAAAAAAAAAAAAAGCAGTATCCCAGCTGCCTTGAGCCAAACAGGTCTTCAGCTTGGACAGCTGATTTGAGTTTGTTTTCAACAATTGACCCACACCCCTTCACTTAGAACACCTCTTTAAGCCAAGGTTGGTCCTTGGCAGTTATAGATGACACTAATTATTTTAGAAAATTTTGTGGTTGTTTAAGCATTTATTCTAGCATAGAATTCTCCACTATATACTTTATTTGGATCAGAGCGTTAGACTTCCATTGGACACTCAGTTTAGAACACTTAATTTGTATCTGCATACTTGGTCTACCTATCTGGCCTTCCTAGGAATAAAAATGCTTGTATATCATTGGCAGCTGCTTGAACCTAATCCAGACCAAAGCTTTTTTCACTTGACTGACATTCAGAATTTCCCTTACATGAGTGAAATGAACTGGGACACAGTCCTGCAGAAGAGGCTCATTCTAGGCTTTGTTCAACGGTGAGTCAAGCCTTACAAGTCCAAAACGTTCCCACATTCTTTTCCAATTACTCTGTGCACAAGTCCACTCTGGGTCGCACTTGATGTGTACACCAGTAAAATAACACCCTGATGCTAGCTTTACAGAGAAGAAAATAGAGGCATATGTAGGGTAAGTTGAAAACCCTACGTCACATGATTGGCAAGTCACTAAGCAGGATGTCAACATATGAACTTCTAGGCTTTAGCCACACATTTCTCTATAAGTGGTTCTAGTGTTCCTAATAGTCATTTTCAGAAATATTCTCATAGAAAAAGAAGTTTCCTTATTGCAAAGAGGTACTTTTTAATTTCTATTGAATTCTTTGATTTGGTTAATGGTAAAACTCCAGGATCATTCCTCCTCTTTTGTTAGTTTTATTGTACTGATCCATAGTTTTCCGGACTAATAGTAAAATTAATAATAATATGAATAAATCAATAAAAGTTAAAAAAAAAACTAATAGTGACAGAGAAATAATTTCCGTTGGTTCAGTACCCAATCAAGGGATATTGTGTCTCATGGAATATTGCTGGGTAAGTGTTAGGTTGGAGCCCTACTGAAGCTCCTCTCTCTTTTTCTTTCCTTGGTATTTAAATTATACTACAGGATATAGGAATATTGGCAAGAGCAATGCGCTCTGCAGAGGCATATAGAGAGAAATCGGGGGTTTCTCTTCACGTCCAAGCGAGGCACTTGTCCTGGAGACATGGGCAACAGGCTGTTTCAATGAACAGCTGGAAAAGGTGCATTGTTAATGTGTCAGATGAAAGCCTTGTGGAAGTTGGAACAGTGTGGTGGCATTCAAGTATGTCAGTGTCTACTCTAGTGAGTAAGAGGAAAGTGAGGTGACTATGGGGGACCCTGGGTGCCACCTGCCACAGACACTACCTTCCTTCTTTTAGCTGCTCCTCACACCCTAAGACAATAACCACCTTATAGATCTTGGCCCTTTCTGTAAATATGACTCTTTGCAGAATTTATCAGGTTTCACATTCTTGGCCTCACATTCAGAAATCCTGATATTGAAACCTGGTTGTGGAACTTGGATGGTGACCAAGCAATGGCCATGATTCTGGTCTACTGAGAAACCCAGAATTTCAAACCTTATCAATATTGTTTTAATATGGTCTGCTTCATTGCACACCTAGGTATAGTTAGATATTTGTAAAATTAACTAAACTGTACTATCAAAGAATGTAACAATAAATGCTGCCATTAAACGCTATAAATTCTGAGAGAGAGAGAGAGAGAGAGAGAGAGAGAGAGAGAGTGAGAGAGAGAGAGAGAGAGAGAGAGAGAGAGAGAGAGAGAGAACCTGTTATTATTCTTGGGCTACCCCATTAAGACTATTCATTACTCTCTCTCTCTGTTAGGCTTCTATGTCTTTGGAATGATGCAGGGATCTGAAGACTGAGCCCTGCTTTCCTTCTTACAGAAAGGCAGGCTCAATTGTGATCCCACTTTGAACTGGAAGAAGTGATTTTGGAGTCCAAAACTCTTCACAAAAAAAAAGAGGCTCCTGGCAAAAAAGGAGTAGGAAATGAGGAAAAGTGACTAATCTCAGGTAGATAGGCTCCCAACCAAGCTAAGGGAAGGGCAGTTCATTTCAGAGCTGCTAAGGCAGTACATCTTACAAGCTTGCCCCTGCTTGATGCTGGGGGCTTATAATAATAATGGAGGCACAGCAACAGAGGCCATTAGGTTATTTGTCTTCACCCCTGTGATGCAGCAACAAGCAGCAAGCAGAAGCCAGTTTCCCAGGATTTAAAAGATATTGTCACAATTTCCCATCTGCAGGGTGTGGTACAGGTTTCTGAAGGTACATGTGCAGGATTCCTCTCAGAGACACAATGGGTGGAATAACCTCTACAGTATTAGCAGTGAAATTGCAATTTATCTCACCTACTCATGGAAGTTATGCGTGATTACACACACACACACACACACACACACACACACACACACAATATGTATGTCTATATTCTAGAGTTCCAAAAACATTGTACCTAATTCTGATAGTGCAATTATCCAGGGTGGAGAACTGTCTTAGTTAGGCTTTTAGTGCTGTGCACAGACACCATGACCAGGGCAATGTTTATAAGGACAACATTTTATTGGGGCTTGCTTACAGGTTCAGAGGTTCAGTCCATTATCATCAAGGCGGGAACATGGCAGCACCCAGGCAGCAATGGGGCTGGAGGAGCTGAGAGTTCTACATCTTCTTTTGAAGGCTGCTATCAGAATTTGCACTTCTGGGTAGCTAGGATGAGGGTCTTACAACACACCCCCACATTGACATACCTACTGCAAAAGGGCCACAATTTCTAATTGTGCCACTCCCTTTGCCAATTAATTTGGCCAAGGTTTTATATATATATATATATATATATATATATATATATATATATATATATACACACACACATATATATGTCAGAAACTTTGTGCATCTGGAAACAGGTATTCCTCTATACATGGTGCTCACTGAATGCTCTATGGTATATGGGACATTTGAGGTCCCCATGTGTCAAGTAAGTGTGCCTCTGTTTCTTTGTCATGTTCCCCTTGAAGACATGCCTTCTTCAAGTGCATCTTGATGCTGTTCTGAAAGAATTTATTATTTTCAACAGAGAAAAGTAAGTAACTCTGGGCTGTAGACCAGTGACTTAAAATGATATCATATAGGCAGATTTTGTTTGCAGGTATTTCATGTATGTTATAGACCAAAGTCTGCCACAAGATAACCAGGATTCTTTGGTCCAGGAAGGCACAGGTCCAGGGTGATGACAAACTGGCAGGACCACAGAAGCAGTGTGAAATAAGAATGTATATTTCTGGATGTCTCCTAGTCCAGTCTGAAGGACTTTCGTCACCAGGATGAAGGGGCGTAAAAGGAGGGAGTATAGGGGGTTAGGTGAGTGTGGCTAGGCAGCGTGGGGGAAGGTGTCCAGGCGGCCCTTGCCTGGACAACACTGCCCATGAGGGTCCACACACACACATACATGGTATAGAATAGAGTTTATTCAGAATAGGGGATGGGAGTTAGTGGTAGAGAGAGAGAGAGGTAGAGAGAGAGAGAGAGAGAGAGAGAGAGAGAGAGAGAGAGAGAGAGAGAGAGAGAGGAGAGACAGTGTGGCCGGCTATGACCACGTGGAGGGGGGAAGAGCCCCAGGCGCCGAGAGGTGAGAGAGTGTGGGAGAGCGGAGAGCAAAGAGAGAGAGGAGGAGCAAATAGCCCCTCTTATAGTGGGCCAGATATCTGGGGCAGGGAATACCTGGCTATTGCCAGGTAGGTGTTGGGTGGAGCTTAGACAAAACCCCAACATACCCCAAGGTTTGTTTAATTAATAAAAGAAAAAGAAAAAAGAAAAGAAGTGACGGCGAATACAGCGAAGCAGGGATAGTGTCGTTGTTGAGATCTGGCTGCTTCATCCTGACATTGGGGCGACGTGTCTCTGCGGAACCTAGAGAAAGGGGTATGGGGGGTGATTGTCCAGTCTCAGGAGGACAGGCTGCTTCTTTGCTGTCCAGGGTTTGTAGAGCCATTTGAAGATAGGTCAGGAGAACATGTCCAGTAGAAGCTGTCTGCATTTGGAGAAGCTGAGAGGAGATTGGAGCATCTGAAGGTTGCTTCTCTGGAGCTATCCTGGATATGGCAAGGGCCTGGACTTAACAAGATGTTGTAACATATTAGTATAGTTAGGGAATAAGACTAAGTACATTTGGGAATAGGGAAAAATTTCTTAAGATGTACAATTGAAATCCAGAGGAATCCCACCTTTGGAAAGTTAGTAAAGTGGGAACTTGGACAGATGTACTTATCTGGATGAAGCCTACTTGGTCCACGAGCAGTAGATCTGGGTAGGTTTCCTGTAGCTAACAAGTTTATTAAAGAGATAACAACATGAGTTAACCACATGAACAGTCTTTAAGATGAGCCTTTGTGGATCAGAAGGAATAGAATTGAAGGTTGGGACAGTGACAGAGCAAAAGGGGAAATATGAAGCATTTAATGGAAACAGAGTTTAGATCAGGAGATAACTGTCTAGCTGTCAATGTAGTCAGAAGTCTGAGGAATAAACAATTACTTAGCAGTTATATTATTAAAGAATGACAGATTCTAGTAGCCAGCAGTTCTTTGTGGTCTCTGGTCTCCATGGAGGCTTTGGCTGTCAGACTGGCTTTCAAGCACAGAAGATGCACAGCTTTTTCTGTGGAATGGATACCCATGACATGAGAAATGGCTTACTTTTGTTTAGCAAAGTCATTTGACTCAAGGTATCCAGTTTTGTCCACTACACTCTTTCAGGCAGCATCCTGTGGCGGTGTCCATCTTTCTTCTGAGACCTCCTGGGAGAAGCTGTCAGGCCTTTGGGAATTCTGTCTGTCTTAAATCTAATAACAAATGTCTGACAAGATTGAGCACAAGAGAGGAGAGCAATAGTTAAGAGAGAATAAGAATGGAAATCTTAAGTAGTTTGACAGGTTGCATAGGTAGAGGACAGTGTATTGTCTTGGTTAGTAAAGATGCTAGGATCAGAGTAAGAAAGCTGGCAGCAATGGATAAAATTGTAGTGACAGAAAATGAGTTTGTCTAGGCAGATTTAGGCTTGTTAACATCAACTTGAGCATGCAAGCTATAGGAGGAAATGAGTTATGTCTGTGGGAACACAGAATAAGTGAGGTTCAGATTCTTTATCGTTTACCAGTCTGTTAATTTTAAAAGTATACAGTCAAAGACAAGTAGTACCCACTGGGTAGGGGAGGGAGTTGTTCTGCAAACTTAGCGTCCTAAAGAGTGCAGAAACAACTGAAAGGCAGCTAAGCCAAAGAGTCCAGACCGTCGTGAGGACCTTTGGGAGCTGGGGCTAGAAAAGCCGGAGCTTTAAAAGCCGGAGGAAGCATCCCGCCTGGACCCGGATTTTCGAGGACAGCTGTAAAAGCCAAAGGGAGACTCAGGATCACTTCCGGATTAGGATACACCCGAGGGTGGGTTAGAAGTCCTACGCAGGAGTGTGGACTAGGCATGAGAGGAAACCCTTCGTTCCAAAAGAGGTTGGCCAGACTTCATTTGAAATCTAAGGGTTATTTACTATTATGGTTAATGTTTATTTAAATTTTTAATCTGCTAGAGGGAAGAACCTGACATGTAGCACACATCAGGGGAAGCCAGTGTGGACCGCTTGGCTGTGGGACCCAGTCCCCCAACCTTGCTTCTCCTGCCTGTACATGGCTCCAAGACCAGTCCTGGCCTTCTCTATTAACAGTAGAGGACATTGGGAGTGGTGGGAATGAGACCGCACAGTGAAGAAGAGGGAAGACAGGGTTGTAGGGAGAAGACGTAGAGCTGTGAGAGAATCGGGTAGTAGAATTGATGGGGCATCCCAGTAGCCAGTGTGGAGCTGGGCATGGTCTGTGGTTAGGCTTTTGCAGGTAAAGGCCCTTGAAATCTTCACTGTAGCCAGCAGAGTGGGACAGTATGGTGGTGGGGGGGGGTTGGGGTCTATCAAGGGGAAATGAGTGTAGGCTTGGTGTGGTGAGGAGGCAGCATCGCTCAGCAGGGATGGAGCACAGCCGATTCTGAGAGCCTGGAGAGACCTCGCCATGGGTAGCAGTCACTGTCCGAACTCTGCGGCGGTTCTGATGAAAGTTAGTGATCGCGCATGCGCAGGGCTGAACTTCCTGTCAGCAGCAGAAGTAGGAAGTTAGGTAGCCTGCAGTGGCTGGGATGTAGCTTGTTTCGTATCCTAGCAACGGCGCAGGAGGGGCAGAGCTGCCTCGGAATTGGCAGCAGCAGTGGCAGCTTCCTCAGCAGTTCTGGAGCAGGAGGGGGTCTGGCATGGGCTGCAGCAGCTGCAGCCAACGCTGGGGCTTGGCCAGATTGCCATGAGCCCCGCAGGCCACAAAGCCAGCGCGCGGGAAAACAAGGGGAACCAGTAGAATAAATACTGCTGTCCTAGCAATAAGATGCAGGAGTGAATTAGATAGCTGAGCCTGGTGGCACTCGCCTGGCAGGGCATTGCCTCTGCACGCTGCTGAGTTCCACCAGGAAAGAGGGAGGGAACAGAACAGCAACGGTCCTGCAGGGAAATGCGGGAAGTGCAGAGACTATTGCTCTGACCAGTGGTGGTGTAAGACTAACCTAGAGGCTTAATATCCCATGGTGTTTCTCATTCCTGGGTTTCAGAACCAAGTGAAGGACTTTCAGCAGCAAGATGAAGGGGCTTAAAATGGGGGAGTATAGGGGGTTAGGTGAGTGTGGCTAGGCAGAGTGGGGGAAGGTTTCCAGGCGGGCCCTTGCCTGTGCATCTCTGCCCCTGAGGGACCACACACACACATACATGGTATAGAATAGAGTTTATTCAGAATAGGGGATGGGAGTTAGTGGTAGAGAGAGAGAGTTAGAGAGAGAGAGAGAGAGAGATAGATAGATAGATAGAGAGAGAGAGAGAGAGAGAGAGTGGAGGCCGGCCATGACCACGTGGAGGGAAGAAGAGCCACAGGGGCAGAGAGGTGAGAGAGTGTGGGAGAGCGGAGAGCAAAGAGAGAAAGGAGGAGCAAGTAGCCCCTCTTAAAGTGGGCCAGATCTCTGGGGCGGGGCATACCTGGCTATTGCCAGATAGGTGTGCGGTGGAGCTTAGACAAAACCCCAACACAGTCAGGTTAACATCTCAAATTAAGCATCACATTCCTCTGTAAAAGACTAGGGTTTCTAGGGTAATATAGGATGTTTACCCAAAGCCCAGGGCACATGCGGTTAAAGGGTTTCCTCACCTTGGCTCCACTGTCATGCTATCCTGGGAGCGGAAGAAGGATGGTTCCCATGTCTGCTCTTCCAGACAAAGATGGCAGCATTGTAAAGTTTGGGAAGCTGCCTCAAAGAGCACTTATGCCTAGTCCACCCATTGTATTCTTCTCTGTGCCATGCCTATACTCCCCCCTTTTAAGCCTCTTCATCCTGGTGACGAAGTACTTCAGACTGGAGTAGGAGACATCCAGAAATATACATTCTTATTTCACACTGCTTCTGTGGTCCTGTCAGTTTGTCATCACCCTGGACCTGTGCCTTCCTGGACCAAAGAATCCTGGTTATCTTGTGGCAGACTTTGGTCTATAACATATATGAAATCCCTGCAAACAAAATCTGCCTATATGATATGATATATTATTATTAATTTTACTATTAGTCCTGAAAACTATGGATCAGTACAATAGAACTAATAAAAGAGGAGAAATGATCCTGGAGTTTTACCATTAACCAAATCATAGATTTTAATTGACATAAAAGAGTACCTCTTTGCAATAAGGAAACTTCTATTTCTATGAGAATATTTCTGAAAATGACTACTAGGAACACTAGAACCACTTATAGAAAAATGTGTGGCTAAAGCCTAGAAGTTCATATGTTGACATCCTGCTTAGTGCCTTGCCAATCATGTGACTTAGGGTTTTCAACTTACCCTACATATGCCTCCATTTTCTTCTCTGTAAAGCTAGCATCAGGGTGTTATTTTACTGGTGTACTCATCAAGTGCGACCCAGGGTGGAGTTGTGCACAGAGTAATGGGAAAAGAGTGTGGGAGCGTTTTGGACTTGTAAGTCTTGACTCACCATTGAACAAAGCCTAGAATGAGCCTCTTCTGCAGGACTGTGTCCCAGTTCATTTCACTCATGTAAGGGAAATTCTGAATGTCAGTCAAGTGAAAAAAGCTTTGGTCTGGATTAGGTTCAAGCAGTTGCCAATGATATACAAGCATTTTTATTCCTAGGAAGGCCAGACAGGTGGACCAAGTACGCAGATACCCACTAAGTGTTCTAAACTGAGTGTCCAATGGAAGTCTAATGCTCTGATCCAAATAAAGTATATAGCGGAGAATTCTATGCTAGAATAAATGCTTAAACAACCACAAACTTTTCTAAAATAATTAGTGTCATGTATAACTGCCAAGGACCAACCTTGGCTTAGAGAGGGGTTCTAAGAGAAGGGGTGTGTGTCAACGATTGAAAACAAACTCAAATCAGCTGTCCAAGCTGATGACCTGTTTGGCTCAAGGCAGCTCGGAGACTGCTTGTTTTTTTGTTTGTTTGTTTGTTTGTTTGTTTGTTTTGTTTTTTTTTGTTTGTTTTTTTTTAATTAGCTCAGTTTGGAGATTACCAAGCAGCTTTTTCTCTCTAGATAGCTGTTGTTGTTATTGTTGTTGTTGTTGTTGTTGTTGTTATTTTGGTTTTTTGAACTAGGTTTGCCGTATAACCCTTGTTGTTCTGGAAATGACTGTAGAGCAGGCTGGCCTCAAACTCAGAAATCCACCTGCCTGTGCCTCCCAAGTGCTGGGATTAAAGATTTGTGCCAGGACTGCCTGGCTAGCTTTATTCATCTAACACTTCACACTGTTATTCATCACCAAAGCACGTCAGGCCTGGAAGTCAAGCAGGTCAGGAAGCAAGAGCTAATATAGAGTTCTTGGAGGGATGTGACTTCCTGGATTGTTCTCCTGACTTGCTCAGCTTGCTTTCTTATAGAGTCCAAGACTACCAGCCCAGGGACAGCACCACCAACAATTGGCCCTCCCACCATTGATGACTAATTGAGAAAATGCCTTACAGCTGATGAGCAACCATACTAATATTATCTCATGGAGACATTTCCTCAACTGAGACTCCTTTCTCTGTGATAACTCCAGCCTCTATCAAGTTGACAAACAAAACTGACAATACAACTCCATTATTGTTTTAGTTTTTTTGTTAACTTATTCACTTTATACACTGGTCACTGCCCGCCTGCTGGTCACACCCTCTCACAATAGTTCCATAGAGTGATAGGGACACAAACCCACCCACCAAACTCTAGACACAAAATGTATCCTGTCCACAAGAAATGTAGGGATGGAGGATGGAGCAGAGACTGAGGGAAAGGACAACAAATAACCAGCCCAACTGAAGACCCATCCCACCGGAAAGCACCAATCTTTAACACTATTAATGATACCCAGGTATGCTTAAGACAGAAGACTAACATGGCTGTTCTCTGAGGCGCTCCACCCAGCAGCTGACACAAATAGATGCAGATACACCCACAATTATATAAAAATATGTATCAGCAGGATGCAGAGTATAGTGGTATTAACACTTACAGAACACTTAGCATGCAACAGGTATCTGTGAAGCACCTTATATATGCATTATTCACTTAGTCAAATGGCAAACTTAGATGGAAAATAATGTCAGAATATGTTCCCTATTTACTTAACACCCATTTTTAAGAAAAGAAAGCCTAGGTTTCAGAAAGCTAGCAATTTGTTCCAAGTCCTGGAGTCAACTAAGCAGGAAGGACCAGGAATGAGGCAGGGAGACCAAGCTGTGTCTGAGTCACACATTTTTCCCTCTGTCTTCAGTTGACCATCTGGTACCTGAACCTGAGTCTAACCTGACAGAGGCCTATGAAAAGTGGCATAAGTGGGCTGATGCTAACAGCTGCTGCAACTATGCTTTGCATAGCGTGATGTGGACATCACACACTGGAATGACAGTGTCTAGCAGGAAGTGAAGAACCTCAGCAAAGCAAAAGGTGCGCCAAATCAAGTTCACCAGCCTTTTCTCTCTGCTGCCTTGTCTGCACCTCCCACAACTTCCCATGCATGTGAATCATTACTCTTGATTGGAGTCTGGTAACTAAAACATGAGGGATGCCTGGGGGGCTTTTACCTTGTTCCAGGCACATTCTTTTTATGAAACTTTACTTTTTGTATGATCTTCATGAGATAAATAGTAACTATGCAGACAAAAAACGCAGGAAGGAATCCAGCGGGCCCCTGTGGGAGCCTTCAGGTGTCTGCTTCAAGTGTGCTCTGGTGAACCCAGAAGGCCCTGGCAGGAGCATTCAGGGGTCTACGTTGGGATCTGAACAGCCTGGGCCACAGCACTCGGTCTCCAGGAAGTGTGGGAGACCTGGTGTGCACCCGGAGGCAGTCTAGGAGCACACAGCTTGCTCCAGTGGCACGGAGCTTACATTCCAGACCTGAGGCCTCTGCCAGGAGCCCTGAGATCGCTCTGCTTCCAGATCCAGATCACCCTGGGTGGCAACACCACATCTCCAGGTCCTGCAAGAGGCAATAGGGGCTTCTGGGAGGCCAGCTGGGAGTAATCAATGTGCTCTGGTGAATCCAGCGGGCCCCCAGCAGGAGCTTTCAGGTGTCTGCTTCGGGATCTGAACAGCCTGGGCAACAGCACCCTGTCTCCAGGCAGTGCAGGAGGTAAGCTGTACACCAGAGGCCACCTGGGAAGAGGCAGCTTGCACTGGTGAGTCCAGCATTGACAAGACCAACTAACACCAGTGAGAACTAGATGGCAAAAGGCAAACGCAGAAATGTCACTAATAGAAATCAAGGCAATATGGGAACATCTGAACCCAATTCCCCTTTAACAGCATGTCCTGGATACCCCATCACACCAGTAAAACAAGACTTGGATTTAAAATCACTGGTCATGATGCTGGTACATTAACACATGAAGGACATACTTAAAGAAATTCAAGAGAAAATGGATCAAAAGTTAGAAGCCCTTGCAAGGGAAACACAAAAAATCATTGAAAGAAATTCAGGAGAATACAACAGCCAATAAGGAGAAAAGACAAAAACCACTTAATGAAATACACGAGAACTTTGGTCAACAGGCCAAGGTCATGAAAGAGGAAACACAAAAATCTCTTAAAGAATTAGATGAAAGCACAAACAATCAAGTGAAGGAGCTAAGCAAAACCATCCAGGATCTAAAATCAGAAGTAGAAACAACTAAGAAAACTCAAAGGGAGACAACTTTGGAGATAGAAATCCTTGGGAAGAAATCAGGGAACATAGATGTAAATAAAATATCAACAACAGAATACAAGAGATAGAAGAAAGAATCTCAGATGCTGAAGATACCATAGAAACCATGGACTCAACAGTTAAAGAAAATGCAAAATGCAAAAAGCTTGTAACCTAAAATATCCAGGAAATACAGGACACAATGAGAAGACCAAACCTAAGGATTATAGGAACACATGAGAGTGAAGATGTACAACTTAAAGGGCCAGCAAATATCTTCAATAAAATTATGGAAGAAAACTTCCCTAACTTAAAGAGACAGATGCCCATGAATATACAAGAAGCCTACAGAATGCCAAACAGACTGGAGCAGAACAGAAATATTTCCTGTCATATAATCAAAACACCAAATGCACTAAACAATGAAAGAATATTAAAGGCAGTAAGAGAAAAAGGCCAAATAACATATAAAGGAAGACCTATCAGATTCACAGCAGACTTTTCACCTGAGACTATGAAGGCTAGAAGATCCTGTGCAGATCTCATGCAGACTCAAAGAAAACACAAATGCCAGGAGACAGCAGGTGTTGGCGAGGATGTGGAGAAAGAGGAACACTCCTCCACTGCTGGTAGGGCTGCAAGATGGTATAACCACTGTGGAAATCAGTCTGGAGGTTCCTCAGAAAACTGGACATGAGACTGCAAGAGGACCCTGCTATACCTCTCCTGGGCATATACCCAAAGGATTCCCCAGCATGCAATAAAGACACATGTTCCATTGTATTCATAGCACACTTATTTATAATAGCCAGAAGCTGGAAAGAACCCAGATGCCCCTCAAAGGAGGAATGGATACACAAAATATGGTATATTTACACAATGGAATACTACTCAGCAATTAGAAACAATGAATTCACAAAATTTTTAGGCAAATGTTTTGATCTGGAAAATATCATCGTAAGCGAGGTAACCCAAGCACAAAAAATACACATGGAATGCAATCTCTGATAAGTGAATATTAATTAGCACAGAAGCCCTGAAAACCCACGGCACAAATCGCATAACAAATGACTCCCATGAAGAACTATGGAGAGGGTCCTGATCCTGGAAAGGATTGATCTAGCATTGGAAGAGAGTATAAGCAAAAAGAAAAAGGAGGGAGGTGATTGGAGAAGGGATGGAGAAAAGAAGGTTTATGGGACATATGGGGAGGGGGGATCCAGTAAAGGGGAAATCATTTGGAATGTAAACAAAGAATATTGAAAATAAAAATATTAAAAAAAAAGAAAAAAAGAATGCATAACGTATTTTTGAGCCATTTTTCTTTGTAAGAGTGAACAGAATGGCTGGTTTACTTATGTATTGTGAAGCCTGTGTTGTATTAGCAGGGTCCTTGTCATGAATTTCTTAGAATTAAAACCCCACTGCCCTGTCTCTTTCTTGTTCCAGAGTTGAAGAAGATCATTTATGAGCTCACGGATTTAAAGATCATCACATCTAAGACTTTACAAGCAAGCACACGGAGACAGACATTTCCCCAGATCAAGTACAGCTGAGACAAGATCAGACACGCGAAAGCAAAAAAAAAAAAAAAAAAAAAAAAAAAAAAAAAAAAAAAAAGGACATGTACACAGTTGTAAATTCCTTGCTAAATAAAAGCTGTTTTTAAAGCCAAAATAAATAAATAAATAAATAAATAAATAAATAAATAGAAAAAAAAAGAAAAACACAGGAAGTCAGGATAACTGCCTGGGGTGACATTTAATAGGCAACAGATCTGCAGAAAAGATGATGCTTTCCACCTTCATGGGCATTTGAATTAATTATTGATATGATTAAAAACCATGATGAAAAGCATATCAAGGACTAAAGGGTTTCTTACATCTTACCGCTGGTAGTATGTCACTGAAGGGAGGCAGGACATGAACTCATGCTGGACAGGAACCTGGAGGTCGGAGTTGAAGTACAGACCTTGAAGAAGCACCTCTTACTGGCTTGCTACTCATGGCTTGCTCGGTCTGCCTCTTACAGCACATAGAAGTATCATCCCAGGGATGACTCTGTCCACAGTGAGCTAGATTTCCCACATTAGCCACCATTCAAGAAAAATATATTACAGGTTTTCCCACAGTAGAAAGATTTTCTCTGTCTGGGTTCCCTCTTCCAAAATGATGCTAGCTTGAATCAGGTTGACATGAAACTACCCAGCACAATGCATCAATACCAGTACTGCAAAGGCAGAACTTGCAGCAATGGGACTAATCTTTCCTGAGGTCACATTCCTAAGAAATCTGATAACAAATGATTCTAACCTCTATCTGTTTTATAAGACCAAATGTTAATATTATATAATAATGACACATCTTTAAGAAAGTCTAAGACATGCAAGGAGCAAGGATAGATTGATAGTTAGTAATAAAAAATACAGTGTGTGTGTGTGTTTGTGTGTGTGTGTCCGTCCTATCATTGCAATGATGATTTTGGTTCCATTATCATCATAGATTCTTCTGGTCTCTTCTTATTTTCTTTTCATTCGACTCTGTACATCCACAGGATCACACATAGTTATGCAAATGTGTGTCATGTGCTTAGCTTTGTAAGGTGATCCAGAATATCAGAGATGGATAAACAACAGCCTCTGCTGATGGTGTGGTGCAAAGGAAAGCAGTTGAAGGAATGGCAGCAGATAGGATGCTTCAAAGCACCAGTTCTGATTTGCCACTGTGCAAAAAACTTTAGGGAAATATTATGTGTCTACGTTGGAGGAGAGAGGATGCTCCCTCAAAGAATGCCTCTTCCTTTCTATCCCTTTCTGCACCCTATAAATCTTGCCCAATCCTTGAGCACACAAAAAAAAATTAGCCCCATCCCCCTTCTCTGGTGCCTGACACACAGAGAATTTTAATAGTAGTAAAAATTCAGCTGTTTTAAGGAAATTACACAACTTGGGTCATTCCAAGAATTATCTGGAGGCTTTTGGAAATGAGAATATTGTGGAAAACTGCCCTGAGATGACCCACACTGAGTTCCACCATCCCAACTACTTATTGATTTGGTTGAAAATCAAATAGATCTTTTCCTATAATGCTGATGACTTAGGTATGAGAGTACAAGGCACAGATTCAAGTCACAAATTGCTATCTGTACTCTCTGTTAATTGACTGGAGCCAGGTTTTATATCTAATTTTTATTTCTACATTTGAAATTTAGAAACTGCATTCAAAGCTTAGAAACTTCACACGTGAAAGAGTTATTCTCCAAACTGTTGAACATTGTCTTAGTCAATGTTATTTGCTGTGAACATACCATGACCACAGCAACTCTTATAAAACTGAAACCTGTCATTGAGGCCACCTTACAGATTTGGCGCTTTACTCCTTTATCCCCATGCTGGGAAGGATGGCACTACACAGACAGACATGGGGCTGGAGATGTAGCTGAGGCTTAGACATTTAGATCTGTATGCAGGAGGAAGAGAGAAAAACACTAAATCTACAACTGAAAACTCCAAATCACACCACCTGTGACAAGTTTGCTTCAATAGGCCATACTAAACCCAACAAGGCTACATCTTAATCACTGTCAAGCATTGTCACTCCGTAATGATCATTTAAATAACTCAGCCTATGGGAGTCACTCCTATCCAAACAGCCACACTGAGTACATAGTATCCACCGTTTTCTAATAAACGTCATGATATTCTTACATGGAAAACTAGATTATTTTTTCTTTCTGAGATAGGGTTTCTCTGTAGCCTTGGTTGTCCTGGATCTTGCTCTGTGGACCAGGCTGACTTTGGACTCAGAGATTGTTGCCTGTCTCTGCCTTCTTAGTGCTGGGATAAAAGTAGGCTTGGGCCACCACCACCTGTTTTATTCTTCAAACAAATTGTAGAGAATGGTGGGAAAATAATATAGTTAGAATAAAACTGTGCAGGTGTGCTGTGTATGTGTGAATGCATGTGTACATATGCTGTGTATGTGTGTATTGATAAGTGTAAGTTCCATGGCAGAAAATATTACATCCTATAAGTATATACATTTGACAAATTACAAAATAGTTTTTATGGAGGATACAAGGCTTTCAGAGATTTGGCTTTAATTTTATTTTGATGCAAAGCCTTACTGGGTGGCCAGATAAGTTTTATGTAGCCCAGGCCACTGGCAAAACTCATGGCATACACCAAGTAATAGAAAGAAAATTCAAGGTAATCTTCCTGCCTTAGCCAACACAATAATAGGATGATAAGCTTGTCCCATCGCCAGGTCTCGCCCATAAGTAGTTTTTAAGGTTAGTTTTATTGTATTCTTTCTCCTCTTTGGCACATCAGCCTGCAGCATAGTGTATAACAGTCTTTCACCAAATAGTGAAATAAACCCACCCCATGGAGACCATATGCTCGCCTCACAGGGACTAAAAGACCATTGGCTCCTTTCATGGTGAACTACGTCCTCATGAGGTGAGTGTTATTTCCCAATTTACAAGGGTGAAGGAACAGATGCCCCAAAGGGAAGCATTCCCAGGTGATCGTGGTGTGGTGGTACATTCAGGTTCTACAACCCCTAGTGTCTTTGCACAACTGGTATGTTAATGTAACTTCTTGGTATCTACTTCCTCAAACAATATCAATTTTGCTCTTCTAAATTCTGGCAATGCTGGGAATTGGGATTAGATAAAGCTGCAGAAGGGAGACACTATTCTGCCAAGACACTACTAACAAACTATGGATTTTACAGGGGAAGAAAGGACACGATAGGATAAAAGCATTACAAATGTCTTCACCTCTATTGGACAGGCATCTGAGCCATGTGCTCAGGGTCTTTCTGTCTCTCTGTCTCTGTCTCTTTCTGTCTCTCTGTCTCTGTCTCTGTCTCTCTCTCTCTGTCTCTCTCTGTCTCTCTCTGTCTCTCTCTGTCTCTCTCTCTCTCTCTCTCTCTCTCTCTCTCTATATATATATATATATATATATATATATATATATATATATATATATATATATATGGGGGGGTGGGGGGGGAGTGGGTACGGTTTTGTATGTATAAATGATAAACGTGAGACGACTATGTTGATAGCTAATCATGACTTTTTCCTGACTTTTGTCCTTTTCTTGCCTGGCAGGTGTAAATTCCTTCACGGTTTCCATGGCCCACAAAGATTTATATCAACTGTTCAACACTGAGGTAACAACCCATTAGGCTGTCTGGTTTGGATGGTCTGCATGGGTTTCCTATTGTTGCTGTTGACCCTGGCTTTTGGGACATGAGCCACTATGGTTGCTTGTGGGTGGCCACTATGCCAGGTCGTTTATTGAAGACCTTGCTGTACATACTACATTTTAAAGAAGGTTATGGGTTGGGTACCTAAGATGCTTGAATAAGGGAAAGCTGGTCTCTGAACCTCTTATAAACCTGGTGAAAGTGTGCATTTGTCTGCCTCATAGAATCAGGTAGGCTTCCTGCCCGTTGCACTGGCTTGGCTGTCATATATTTATCAGTTTGCCTTTTTTTAGGAAATATCATGGATGTGCATGAGTTTTGATAAACCTGAATCAATCATGGGAAATGCAATAAAATAGTACTCTTAACTTGTTGGAGAGTAAGGGTAATTTTGTCTTGAAAGACTCAGAGTAATAGTTTGATTATGTGTGTTAGCTTTGAACAGGCCCTTGGGGGCTGTTGTAGCACTTGTTGAAAAGAATTTTAGTGTACCATGTCTAAGCTCAATGAAAAATTCCTCCATTCAATCTGGATGCCTGAGAGAAGGTTCCTCAGATACTGGTCCAAACTGTATGTAAGTCCTGACAAATCTTTTATAGAGACAAAGCCTCTTATATCTCTTTGGACTATATTTCTATCCATTTTAAGACAGGTTAAGTCCTGGTTTTAATTGATGGCCATTTTTGTCATGATGCTAGTATATGCTGTGATGCTGTTTATTTCTGTTTTAGCTCAATGAGATCTTCGCCTGCCTGGAAAAGCTGGAGGCCGTTGCTCAAGTTCATGCCAAGGGTGCAGATATCATTGCCTAGGTAACTGCATGAAGTGAGTAATCTGTGTGAACTTGGTTCTGCTTCCCATCCATTTCTTCTCTTCAGCATAGCTTGAACACCCCAAGTGTTCATGACTCTGGCATAAACACATTGCTAAAATCAAAACACATTGCTTATAGCTCCGGGCTTACCTTTTATTCCCAATATTAGGTCTGCAGAGGTAGGAGGGTACTCAAAGTTTCAAGGCAATTAGATGTGATTTCAATCTTTTTGTTCCAGTCTGGAAGTACTGTGTCTTTGTTCTTTAAGAATCAAAATGATCATCCACCAGGATCGAGTAGGCTTCATCCCAGGGATGCAGGGATGGTTCAATATAAGGAAATCCATCAATGAAAACCACTACACAAACAAACGCAAAGAAAAAATTCACATGATCATTTCATTAGATGCTGAAAGGGCATTTGATCAAATTCATCATCCTTTCATTATAAAGTCTTGGAAAGGACAGGAATTCAAGGCCCATATCTAAACATAGTAGAAGCAATATACAGCAAACCGGTAGCCAACATCAAACTAAATGGAGAGAAACTTGAAGCAATCCCACTAAAATCAGGGACTAGACAAGGCTGCCCCCTCTCTCCCTATCTTTTCAATATAGTTCTTGAAGTCCTTTCTAGAAAGATTAGACAACATAAGAAGATCAAATGGATACAAGTTGGATAGTATACTTAAGGCCCATATCTTCTCCAATTATTTTTAATTTTGAGGCAGCAATTTCAACTTATATATTTAGTTAGATAAGAAGTGAAGAAAGGAATATCTTAAAGTTACCTGCTAAGTAAGTCTTCTGTCACTAAAAGAGTTTACATCTAGAAAATTTTGATTGGATTATTGGCCGTTCTTTTAATTGCATCTGGAATCAAAAACAAATAAACAAATTCCTGAACAAGGTCATGCACAGCTCCTCTCTCTCTCTCTCTCTCTCTCTCTCTCTCTCTCTCTCTCTCTCTCTCTCTCTCTCTCTCTCTTGCATATCTCTCTCTACCTCCCTCCTTCCATCTAGAACTTTCTATATACACAAGTCCCCATGGAGCTCAAAGAAATCCCCTTGCTTCTACTTCCAGAATTCTTGGATTAAAGGTGTGTGCTATTATGCCCAGATACCAAGGAGTTTTCTGTAATTGACCATTTGATGTGAGGCCCTCCTAAATATGGGCGGGCCTTTGCCTGGGGCATCTATAAAAGGACTTGATGGAAGGAACGTTTGCTTTTCTGCCACTTGCCCTCCTTCTTGCTGGCAAGTTACCTTGTCCTGCTGGTTGCTGTTCCATCACTGGAAGTAGGACCAAGTTCCTTGCGATTTCACCAAAGACCAAAGACTGCAGAACAGTACAACAGGATTCTGTTCAGATTTCTATGCCAGATTGAGACTGTGGAGAAGTCCTGCTTGGTGCACTGAGCAGCTCTGGATTGTCAGCTTTTTCAGATTAAGAAAGACACTGACTGTTGGTTTATGCAGACCACGTCCTTATCTATGAAAGAAGGCTTCTTCTACAGAGTTCAAGGAATGGAACTCCTCAGAGATAACTCTACATCCAATATCCTCAACATGGCGGAACCTGAGATTGAGGTAGAAATCAAAGATGACAAAGAGGTAATTGCTGCTGAAGAGAATAGCATTTTCCATGATCCTGCATTAGGCCTCGTGGACAACCCCAAGTACCAGGGTATCCTGAACCAACTGGGTGATAAGAACCTGGAAGTCAGCTTCAATGACCTTGGTGTTGATGTTGCCTTCTGGAATCACGAGAGTCATCAAAACCCCAGACATCTACAGTTGGAGGGATTGGACACCTTAGATGCCAGAGTTCAACAACCACAAGTACTTGCTGCTGAAGAGAACAGCGTTCTCCTAGAACATGCACTAAGCTTTCTGGACAACCCCGAGCACCATGGTATCCTGAATCAACAGGGTGATAAGAAGCAAGAAGTCAGCTTGAAAGACCTTGGTGGTGATGTCACCTTCTCAAACCAAGAGAGTCATCAAAGCCCCAGACATCTACAGTTGGAAGGATTGGAGACCATAGTTGCCAGAGTTCCAAAACCTCAGCCCCGGCGCACTCGCACTCGACCATGAATACGTAGAGGTCTTACACCCTGGCAGCAAGGCACACTTGAGCAAGCTTTTCAAGAAGTTCAGTACCCTAATGAGATCACAAAGAAGATCCTTGCAAGACAGCTGTATATGGGACAATCCGAAGTGCACCGGTGGTTTAAGATGAGAAGAGCTAAGTACAGGAAAATTCAGAGACTGCAAAAGCTCAAAAGTGCCCCTAACGGTACCCAAACTTCCATTGACTAACCCTCCTGGAAAAGTCCTGGCATGCCATCTTAGTCCAGGAGCAACCTAACCCCTTTCCTCAGTCACAATCTGAGTATTAAGAAAGAGAAACAAGTTTTCATTTCAAGGCCAGCCATAGCTACTTAGGGAGATGCTGACTTAGCAGAAAACACCTGTAAAATAAACCCTTGAGCTTCCTGGTCTCTGAGAGAAGAACAAAAAACACCAGAAACAACAACAACAAAAAAAAGATAGAGCAAGTCATGAAAAGTAAAACAAGCAAGGAGAGGACTAGACAGTCTAGGGAACCAGGCTATAATAGAAAGAAGAGTTTGAGAGTGAGCCAAAGCTACGTAATGTTATGCCTGTGCTAAGGCAGCATTTCTTCAGAAATTTGACCCAGGAAGCAGATCTCAGAGCCTTCCATAACAATGAATTTAGGTCATGTTGGGATCCACTGGCTTCTCAGGAACCATATTAACTTGCTAAAGAAATGATAAAAGCATGATCTACAAGGTCCACAGTGATCATTTGTAGGAAGCGAAGCCATTCACTACCTGTTTCTTGGACTGCCTAATTGGATGGATGCACTGTCCTGACATGCTTTGAGAAATGCACTCAGCCCTGAACTCTGCTAGGAGGAACCAGGAAGAAAAGGAGATGGAGATCTCCATTCATCTGATGGCATGCACAGTGAGGAAAAGAGTTCTTTCCTGCAGCATCTCTTGAACACCTGGTGCCAGGCACTTGACTGTAGAGGCCAGCACAAACAGGCTTTGCGTAGCCTTCGATGCCAAAGAGAATTCAAGCTAATCTTCTTCAGAACATAAGCAGAGGTCAGTGACTGTGGTAGTCAGGCCTACAGGAGTGGTATATAGGCTCTCATGTTGTTCTGTGACCCCTTCCATTCTCACCATGTAGCTTAGGCTGTCCTTGAACTTACAGAGATAGATCTGCCTGCCTCTGTCTCCTTTGTGCTGGGATTAAAAGTATGTGCCACAAGACCATTTTCAATAAAATAAATAAAGAAAACTTGGTCTCTCAGTGCAGTTATTTGGGGACTAATATAAGTTTAAAACTGTGGGAGGGGTAGCTGGGAAAGGGACAGCAGTTGGGATGTAAGTAAAATGATTAATTTAAAAATCAAAAGAGCCACTCAAATGCAGGCTCAACACGATGTTACCACTGGCTTATGAATCATAATGAATAACCACTAGAAGCAATTTTAATCTCTCAAATTGATATTCCCCAGCAGGCATCTTTACTGTATCTGGGGCTCCTTTCCTTTTCAAGTCCCAAAATACAGGACTCTAGCTGTTGTGATTTCAGAGGCTCAGCAATATCTTGAGATAGGAGGAGGTGAGCGAAGTATACAATTCACTCTGACATGTTTTAGTGCAGTGATATGCTTTCTTCCCATGTCTCCTGAACACCCAAACTTAAATCTTTTTACCCAGAGTCCCCAGTTTGTAGTGCTCTCATGGGATAGACCATGGGTGCTAGAACTGTTACCCCTTCCCCCTTCCCATATGTTCTGCCCAGCAACCAGAGGCCATAGCTCTTCCTTGGCAGCCATGGAATCCAGTCTGCTTCTTGTATTTCAGACTTGTAGTGCCATTGCTTGATTGGAAAATTTCCCCCCTGTGGCTCCTCAGTGCAGATGCTCTCCCCCTCCTCTTCACCCCAATTCTTCCTGATCTTGGAAAGATCTGTTCCCCATAAGGAAGAAGAATCGGGGCATTTTTCCATTTGGATACGTTTCTAGTGTGTATTTATTAAATTCAGCTATAGCTGAACATTATATCACGTCACCTAAATGAAGGCATCTTCCATCAGGAGTCTTCCTGTATGCTTCCACAGGAGCAAGAGCAAAATGCAATCTCCATGGCGTAGAAACAAGGAGAATTTTCAAATCTCCAAATTGCTAAGCTAAGGCTGAGCTTTCTTAAATGACACAATGTCATTAAACCCACAGAGAAATGTATCTCCCCCCCTCATTAGGTGTGTAGAGCTGACCGTGCCTTAAAGACGGTGCTGCCCTAGCCTGGCCATCCAGAGTAAACAAGCCCGTATAAGGCTTGGATCACTCAGTGGTGTGATCTCACGCCATGTTGCTTGGCAAATGGTAGAGCAAAGCATCATCTCGGATCATGGGCCGTCCTAGCAAAGGTATATCAGTCTTGCTCTAGGGAAATTCGGGAGCACACCCAGAAAGCTGTAACTAAACATTCATTCTGAGTAAACTCTCTCTGGAAGGAACTGGTGTGCTAGTCTTTCTTCCTGCTGGTCAGGGAACCGGCATGGAATATTTGGTGGCAAGTATGGGCATCCATTTTTCTTCAAGTCCCCGGGAGTTCCAGAACCTGTTGAGAGTCAGAGCTAGTGCTTAGTAAGTGGTCGGTAAGTTGGGTTCCACATTAGAAAGTCCTCAGAAGGAGGCCTCACCCCTTTTAGGTCCTTGGAAGGAGGCATCATAAAGTGAAAGTAAAAGCGGCTGGCAGACTATGTTCATGCCAGGAGGAATCCCTCCGTTAACTGTCATTCTGGTGTTTGTGGCAGTGGTTCTGATAACTTTAATCAGCTGTTTTTACCTCCGTTGGCATAAGTTCAAAGGCAAAACTATTCATAACTTTTTAACGGGAATGCGGGGTTTGTGGAAAGTTATCCGCAGCTGTCTGACATGTGAGAGTTGCCTGCCTGCCATACAGGCTACAGCTGAGGCCTTAGAGCAGGTTAAAGAGGCCCACTCTGATCCACGCTCTGTTAAATCTCAAGAGCCTCCTAGCAAACCACCGAGCTTGTATACTAGCTTGAAAGGAATAGAGGGGGAGCAGGATTCAGGAACAGATGGCTGCTCTGAGAGTGAGCTAGATATGGAGGATCTAGAAGAAGCTATACGGGAACTCCTAGTAAAGGTAGAACGAAGGAGAAAAAAGAAAGAGAAGAAGGAAAAGCAAGACAAGAAGTTAAAGGGGGAGAACATGGAAGTGAGACACAGGGTGTTGCCGACAGCCCTTCAGCCCTATGCGGAAGTGTCTGCTGGTCCATCATCCCCAGGATCAGCAAAGTGCACCAAAGCATCTCATACCTTTTGCCCTAATACATGGAGAGAAGCCGCTATGGCTTTCCCAGTCTATGAAGATGCTAATCAAGTGAGATCTCATGAACTGACCGACTTCAAGCTCCTAAACAATTTGGCAGAGTCAGTTCAACATATGGCATTAATGCCACTTTCACCCTTGCGCTGGTTGAGTGCATATCTGGGAATGTTATGATGCCCTCTGATTGGCAATCCACAGTTAAGGCGTGGTTGACTATGGGGCAATATCTAGACTGGAAGTCCATGTACGCTGAACTGGCACAACAACAAGCCAGGGAGAATGTTGCTAATGGCCAGGCTGCTTGGACTTATGACATGTTCTTGGGCCAGGGACAGTGGCTGAACAATCAGATTAACTTTCCCATTCAGGTGTATGATCAGGTGAGACAGATAGCCAAGAAGGCCTGGAAGTCTCTCCCATATAAAGGAGAGGTTTCTGGTAACAGCCAAAATTCTTCAAGCGGCTACCCAGCCATTGTCAGATTTTTGTGGCCAGAATGATGGAGGCAGCAGGTCAGATTTTTGGATATACCGATGTGGCCCTGCCACTGGTGCAACAATTAATTTTTGAGCAGTGCACTCGTGAATGCCGCAATGCCATTACCCCATGGAAAGTGAAGGGACTTCAGGCCTGGATGAAAGCATGTCACGAGATAGGAGGACCTTTATCTAATGCTGGATTGGCAGCAGCTGTTGTGCCAGGAGTAGTTCAATATTCTAAAACTAACCAATGATCTCCTGGAGCTTGATTTTCTTTTGGTAAGCAAGGACACCTGAAGAAGCAATGTCCTAATAAAGGAGGATTTGCCCCAGGTGCTGTAAAGGAAATCACGGGGCCAATGAGTGCAGGTCGCTCAAGGACATCCATGGCCAGCCTTTAACTCAGGGCTATGGTGGTGCCGGGCCAAAAAAACGTGCAGAGGGGCCCTCAACCCCAGGGCCCACAAATATATGGGGTCATGACAGCGCCAGCCCCTGGAACTACACTGGCCTTTCCGAGATACCGAGAAGGGCAACCCCAGGATCCGCAGGGTCGGACTTCCTATCCACCACCCGAGTCTTATTGATACCACAGATGGGGGTACAGCTGATCACTATGGACTTTAAAGGACCATTACCAGCAGGAACAGTGGGGTTGCTATTGGGGAGATCCTCTTCTGCCTTAAAGGGTCTAATCATTCATCCAGGAGTTATTGATTCTGATTATGAAGGGGTTGTTAAAATCATGGCCTCCTCTCCTAGGGGGGGTTAAGGCCATCTCTCCAGGAGATTGCTTCGACCAACTTTTACTTTGCCCAGTTGCCATAGTTCATTTGCTGCGTGTACAACTCGACGAGGTGTCCACGGATTTGGCTCAACAGGTAATGATGCTATATTCTTTTGTTTACATCTAGACGATGTTACAATTAAGAGTTAATGGCAAGAAAATCCAGGGTTTATTAGATACTGGGGGTGATCATAGCATCATTGCCACTAAGGATTGGCCTACCGCCTGGCTGGTACAGGCACCTGCTCAGTCCCTGCAGGGCTTGGGGTATGCAAAAGCTCCTAATATGAGCGCAGCCCTCCTTTCTTGGAAGAATGAAGAAGGACATAGTGGTCAATTCCAACCTTATGTGCTGGAGTTACCTATCAGCTTATGGGGCAGAGACCTGCCTACACTCATGGGATATCAATTGACCAATAGTGGATATTCAATGCCCTCACAGCGGATGATGTGGCGCATGGGATGGCAGCCTGGGCAAGGATTGGGTAAAGATTCTCAGGAGGATATACATCCAGTAACGGCAACCCCTAAAAGAGATAAAAAAGGATTGGGTTTTTCTTAGGGGCCGCTGACAATATTCCTATCACCTGGAATACAGAGGAGCCAGTGTGGGTTCCTCAGTGGCCTTTCTCCTCTGAAAAATTAGCTGCTGCGGCTGGTGTGGCTCTTTCACAGGGCATTCAAAATGCTGCTGCGTTAAATAATCTATCTGCCAATGTTGCACAAGCACTCGATGTACAAGCCTCCATTAATGGGCAGATTAAGGGAGGCCTCATGGTAGTCAATCAGCGAATTGACTTAGTGCAAGAACAAATCGATACACTCTGGCAGATACCCCAATTGGTATGTGAGTGGAAGTTTTCTGCATTGTGTGTGACCTCTGTATATTATAATAATTATTCTCAAGCTGCAAATCTTTCTAAAGAATTGTCTAGCTATCTTACAGGTAATTGGTCCAGATCATTTGACAGCCTCATGAAAGAATTACGTGTCTCCATTACCATGGTTAATTCTCCACGTGTGGATACCTCGCTTGCTGAAGGATTTTGTTCTTGGATTCTTCAAGCAATGTCTCACCTAAAGGAGTGGGCAGGAGTAGGAGTGTTGACTCTTGCCCTGCTGGGGGCCTGTGCTCCTGGGGCATTTTATCTCTGCCAGATGGCTCTAGAGCACAGGCCCTTGAGGCAGGAGTTTCTCCCCAGGCGTGGCTGGCAGTGATTGATAAGCACTAACCTCCTTTCCCCAATTTCTCGAGCATAGGACAGCCCTTGCACCCCACGTGACATTGTTCACATTCTACTGTGGATGGGTGTCCATTTGCTTTGTGACCCAGCCTTTGCACCTGGAGGGATTCTCGCGCATTGCACCCAGTAAGGTGGGTCAACTTGTTGGCCTAACCATTCTTAATCACAGGAACACTCCTGTAGGGTTTTGTTTGAACAAATGGTTAATCTGTAGACACACCCAGAAGTATGCCTCACTGATCTAGTCTCCTAGGTGATAACAAATTCAATCAAGTTGCAGATAGAATGCTAATGCTGAAGTAACTATTTTCTGTCTAGTCTGCCATTTTGTGCTATCATTAGAGCTATAAGAACTTTCTCACATATATTTGCTGCTCTTATTAGGATGTTCTGCACTTTCGTTTTCTTAGAAGCCAATCACAACGGAAGTCAATTAGAACTGCTGTGTATAATTAGCCACAATAAGCTTGGATCTGCACCGACCACTCAGCTATATTTCCTGATTCTGTGTGTGACATTTTATGCAATTGCATTTATAAGCTGCCCCTGGGATGGACTCCAAGAAAAGAGAGACACTTGCACCTATTTAGAATAAGAGTTCCATTTTGAATAGGAGTTGAATAATTTTTTTAGCCCTCAATTTTATTTTATTTAATTTTTCCTGCAAAGAAAATTTATTGTATGTACAGTATAATTAAACATTTATATAAGTGTTACCAATGGAAAGATTTTATAAATGATAATATTTTCTGATACATTGTTTTATAACATTTGCATGTCCTAAAGAACTTTGATAACCATGGTACTACCGTTCCTTATAATGTGTTATAGATCAACGAGAGATGAATACATATGACAATAGTGAGTATTTTTTCCAAGCAAAACTGAGTGATATATTAAGTTTAATTTGTCCCAGGCTGCTTTATCTGCCTAGACTATCCTATCTCAAAACTTCCGTTCCTTTACAAACCATCAAAATATCCAAATGCTTAAATATATTCTATTGTATATTTCTGTAAACACCAGAGAAAAGAACGTCGAGTTTCAATTATCCTTTGGTTCTTTCATAGTTGGTTTTATTGCACTTTTAATTTTTTAAAGAATACTTTGTACCTCATAGTTTGGAAATAATTCTATTAGCATAGACATTGCTGAACATATGATCTTATTTATTTTCTGTTTTAAATGGTTAAATAATTCTATTATGGATTTTTAAAACTCTACTAAAATTTCTTCTCTAGAGACATCACTAATTATTTAATAATGATCTCTAAGTTGGGTTTTGAATAGAATTTGAATAAAATCTTCCAGAAAAGCTTTTATTAAATAGAGTCATGTTTAAATCATGACTTCTGAATACAGTCCCAGTTAGTGAATGCAAGCCACAATACTTTACATTTGAAGTTCTTCATATAATATCACTCCATCTTTTCTTAGTATGTCTTAAAATATTTGCAAGTTTCTAATTTATGCAGTAGCTTACAAGGTATTTCATATCACCACACCCTGCACTGTATCGAAACCACAGAAATGAGAAAAAGATACATTGCTCTCTGTAAGAGTATTACCAATGTGCTAATAATGAAAGAACATCATAACTAGGATGTGGAACCAGAAACAACCAGAAGTTTTAAATAAAAAGTAAATGGATTCAGCATCCCTTGTAAAGTAGAAATACCTGAACACCAGTGTCAGTAGCTATAAAACAAAATCACTCATTTATCAGGATGTTCATCTTTTATTGACTGGATAAAATAGTACCAGAGAACTAACTCTAAGTACTGACATGAGTAGGTTTATTACTGTGGGTGTGTACATTCATTTCCAGATACAGATTGTTGTTCATAGGTCTCTTTTTTTTTAATGATACAATTACTAAAACTAACCAGGAAATTAACACTTCACATTTTATAAGACCTGTATTTTATATATAAACACAAATTCTTTGTTTCCATTGCAAATGATTTCTCTTTCCCAGTTCACCCCTCCCCATAAGTTCCATAAACCCTCTTCCCTCAGTCCATTCTCCAATCAACCCTTCCTAATTCTCTGTACTGGCACTCCCCTACAATGCAGGAACAAGTCTTTCCAGGACCAAGGCCCTCTCTTCACTTCTTCTTGGGAATCATTTGATATGTGAATTATGTCTTGGGTATTCAGAGCTTCTGTGCTAATAACCACTTATCAGTGATTGCATTCCATGTGTGTTCTTTTGTAATTAGGTTACATCACTTAGGATGATATTTTCTGGTTCCAAACATTTGCCCAAGAATTTCATGAAATCATTTTCAATTGCTCAGTAGTATTCCATTGAGTAAATATACCACATTTTCTGTATCCATTCTTTCCTTTCATTGAATACAAATAAAGGAAAGATTGACCCAGCCAGCAAGTAGGCAAGGAGATGTTCCCAGGGAGTTGGGTCTGAAACACAGGAAGAATAAGTGACATTTTATTGGTAATGTAGATAAAAAAAAGGACACTCTTCTCAAGAGATTTTAATAATAATGATAGAAATATTAATAAAAATGATAAAAGAAACCAGTTAACTTTTTAAAGATTTGACTATTTTGCTCGAAATGTGCAAATAAATTCTCATAGTGTGTGATGTAAGTCCTTAAGGCTTACTCCTGTGTGTTCCCCCTGACATACCACACCAACCATCCCCACGCCAGATTTGTTTTGTTTTCGTTTTTCTGAGATAGGGTTTCTCTGTATAGCCCTAGCTTTTCTGGAACATGATCTGCAGACTCGGATATCCTTGAACTCAGATATCTGCTTGCCTCTGCCTACCAAGTGCTAGGCATTTGGCTTTCTATTTTGTTTGGTTTTTTTGTTTTGTTTTGTTTTGTTTTGTTTGGTTTGGTTTGGTTTGGTTTGGTTTGGTTTGGTTTGGTTTGCTTTGCTTTGCTTTGCTTTGCTTTGTTTTGCTTTGCTTTGCTTTGCTTTGCTTTGGCTTGGTTTGGTTTGGTTTGGCTTTGTTTGGTGTGGTTTGTTTTTTTTTTTTCGAGACAGGGTTTCTCTGTATAGACCTGGCTGTCCTGGAACAAACTCTGTAGACCAGGCTGGCCTTGAACTCAGAAATCCGCAAGCTTCTACCTCCCAAGTTCTGGGATTAAAGGTGTATACCACCACTGTCTGGCCCTTCGCTTTCTGTTGGTTGATAGAATTGTCCAGAAGAATTTTGCCCACCCTCAGTTAATATGTAGACACACCCAGAAGTATGCCTCACCAATCTAGTGTCCTAGGTGATAACAAATTCAATCAAGTTGCAGATAGTAGAGGTAAGTATTTTCTGTCTAATCTGACATTTTGTGCTATCATTAGCACCATAAGAAAACTTTCTCACATATGTTACAGCTCTTATTAGGATGTTCTGCACTTTGGTGTTCTTAGAAGCCAATCACACCAGAAGTCAATTAGAACTGCTGTAGATGCTTAGCCACAATAAACTTGGATCTGCACCAACCACTCAGCAACACTTCCTGATCCTGTGTGTGACCTTTTATGGTATTGCCTGTCTAATCTGCCCCTGGGATGGACTCCAAGAAAAGAGAGACACCTGTACCTATTTAGAATAAGCCTTCCATTTTGAGTAGGTGTTGAATGAATTTTTTTAGCCCTTTATTTAATTTAATTTTTTTCATGCAAAGAAAATGTATTGTAAGTACAATATAATTAAACATTTGTATCAGTGTTACCAATGGAAAGATTTTATAAATGATAATATTTTCTGATACATTTTTATAACATTTGCATGTCCTAAAGAACTTTGATAACTATGGTACAGTTCCTTATAATGTTTTATAGATCAATGAGAGGTGAATACATATGACAATAGTAAGTATTTTTTCCAAGCAAAAACTGTGTGATATACTAAGTTTTAAGTTTCCCAGGCTGTTTTATCTGCCTAGACCATCGTATCTCACAACTTCCGTTCCTTTACAAACATTCAAAATATCCAAATGCTTAAATATATCCTATTGTATATTTCTGAAAACACCAAAGAAAAAAACATTGATTTTCAATTATACTTTGGTTCTTTTGTAGATGGTTTTATTGCACTTTTAATGTTTTAAAGAATAATTTCTACCTCATAGTTTGGATAGAATTCTATTAGCATCCACAATGCTGAACATATATGATCTTATTTATTTTCAATTTTAAATGGTTTAAATAATTCTATTATGGAATTTTATATCTCTAGTTAAAGTTTTTTTTTTTTCTAGAGACATCACTAATTATTTAATAATGATATCTAAGTTGGGTTTTGAATAGAATTTGAATAAAATCTTCCAGAAAGGCTTTTATAAAGTAGAGTAATATTAAAATCATGACTTCTGAATATAGTCCCAGTTAGTGAATGTAAGCCACAATACTTTACATTTGATATTATTCATATAATATCACTCCAACTTTTCTTAGTATGTCCTAAAATATTTACAAATTTCTTTTTTATGCTGTAGCTTACAAGGCATTTCATATCACTACACCCTGTACTGTATCAATACCACAAAAATGAGAAAAAGATACATTGCTCTCTGTAAGAGCATTACCAAAGTGCTAATAATGAAAGAACATCATAACTAGGATGTGGAACCAGAGACAATCCAGAAATTTTAAATAAAAAATAAATGGATTCAGCATCCCTTGTAAAGTAGAAATACCTGAAAATCAGTGTCAGTAGCTATAAAACAAAATCACTCATTAATCAGGATGTTAATCTTTTATTGACTGGATAAACTAGTACCAGTTAACTAACTCTAATTACTGACATGACTAGGTTTATTACTGTGGGTGTGTATATTCATTTCCAGATAAAGATTGTTGTTCATAGGTCTCTTTTTCCTATGATACAGTTACTAAAACTAACCAGGAAATTAACACTTCACATTGTACAAGACCTGTATTTTATATTTACACACACATTCTTTGTTTGTAGACCTGTATTTTATATATAAACACACATTCTTTGTTTCCATTGCAAATGATTTCTCTTTCCCAGTTCACCCCTCCCCATAAGTTCCATAAGCCCTCTTCCCTCAGCCCATTCTCCAATCAACCCTTCCTACTTCTCTGTCCTGGTACTCCCCTACAATGCAGGAACACTCCTTTCCAGGACCAAGGCCCTCTCCTTCCTTCTTCTTGGGAATCATTTGATATTTGAATTATGTCTTGGGTATTTAGAGCTTCTGGGCTAATACCCACTTATCAGTGACTGCTTTCCATGTGTGTTCTTTTGTGATTAGGTTACATCACTTAGGATGATATTTTCTAGTTCCAAACATTTGCCTAAGAATTTCATAAATTCATCATTTTTAATTACTGAGTAGTATTCCATTGAGTAACTATACCACATTTTCTGTATCCATTCTTCCCTTTCATTGAATAAAAATAAAGGAAAGATTGACCCAGCCAGCAAGTAGGCAAGGAGGTGTTCCCTGGGAGAACTTCATTTGAAAGCTAAGGGATTTACTTTTATGGTTAATGTTTATTTAAATTTTTAATCTGCTAGAGGGAAGAACCTGACATGTAGCACACATAAGTGGAAGCCAGTGTGAACCGCTTGGCTGTGGGACCCGGTCCCCCAACCTTGCTTCTCCTGCCTGTGCGTGGCTGTAAGACCAGTCATGGCCTGCTCTATTAACAGTAGAGGACATTGGGAGTGGTGGGACCTCGCAGTGAAGATGAGAGAAGACAGGGTGGTAGGGAGAAGCCATAGAGCTGTGAGAGAATCCGGTAGTAGAATTGATGGGGCATCCCAGCAGCCAGTGTGGAGCTGGGCATGGTCTGTGGCTAGCCTTTTGCAGGTAAAGGCCCTGAAATCTGCACTGTAGCCAGCAGAGTGGGACAGTATGGTGGTGGGGGGTGGGGTGCAGCAACGGGAAAGGAGTGCAGGTTTGTTGTGGCGAGGAGGCAGCATCGCTCGGCAGGGATGGAGCACAGCCGATTCTGAAAGCCTGGAGAGACCTCACCATGGGTAGCAGTCACTGTCCCAACTCTGCAGCAGTTCTGATGAAAGTTAGTGATCGCACATGTGCAGGGCAGAACTTCCTGTCCGCAGCGGAAGTAGGAAGTTAGGTAGCCTGCAGTGGCTGGGAAGTAGCTTGTTTCATATCCGAGCAATGGCGCAGGAGGGGCAGAGCTGCCAGGGAAGTGGCAGCAGCCGCAGCAGCTTCGTCAGCAGTTCTGGAGCAGGAGGGGGTCTGGCATGGGCTGCAGCACCCGCAGCCAAGGACGGGCTTGGCCAGCACACCAGGAGCCCCCGGGGCCACCAAGCCAGTACACTGGAAACCAAGTGGAACCAGTAGAATAAATGCTGCTATCATAGCAATAAGATGCAGGAGTGACTTAGATAGGTGAGCCTGGTGGCACTCGCCTGGCAGGGCATTTCCTTTGCTTGCTGCTGAGTTCCACCGGGAAAGAGGGAGGGAACAGAACAGCAGTGGTCCTGCGGGGAAATGTGAGAAGTGCAGAGAATATTGCTCTGACAAGTGGGGGTGTAAGACTTACCCAGAGTCTTAATATCCCATGGAGTTTCTCATTCCTAGGTTTTGGCACCAAGTGAAGGACTTTTGGCAGCAAGATGAAGGGACTTAAAAGGGGGGAGTATAGGGGGTTAGGTGAATGTGGCTAGGCAGCATGGGGGACGGTGTCCAGGCGGGCCCTTGCATGGGCATCTCTGCCCCGGAGGGACCACACACACACATACATGGTATAGAATAGAGTTTATTCAGAATAGGTGATGGAAGTTAGTGGTAGAGAGAGAGAGGTAGAGGTAGAGTGAGTGAGAGAGAGAGAGAGAGAGAGAGAGAGAGAGAGAGAGAAGAGAGAGTGGAGGCCGGCCATAACCACGTGGAGGGGGGAAGAGCCCCAGGGGCAGAGAGGTGAGAGAGTGTGGGAGAGCAGAGAGCAAAGAGAGAAAGGAGGAGCAATTAGCCCCTCTTATAGTGGGCCAGATCTCTGGGGCGGGGCATACCTTGCTATTGCCAGATAGGTGTGGGGTGGAGCTTAGACAAAACCCCAACACAGTCAAGTTAACATCTCAAATTAAGCATCACATTCCTCTGTAAAAGGCTAGGGTTTCTAGGGCAATATAGGATGTTTACCCAAAGTCCAGGGCACATGCGGTTAAAGGGTTTCCTCACCTTGGCTCCACCGTCATGCTATCCTGGGAGCTGAAGAAGGATGGTTCCCATGTCTGATCTTCCAGACAAAGGTGGCGGCATTATAAAGTTTGGGAATCTCCTGGCTCGAGCTGTCTTCAAAGAGCACTTATGCCTAGTCCGCCAATTGTATTCTTCTCTGTGCCATGCCCAGTGCCACCATAGGCCTCTGAGGCCCCTGATGATCAGCTCTGGTAGCAGCCTCTAGCCCCCAGCCTGATGAACTCACTAGCTGCAGCCCTAAGGCCCAGCCTGGTGAACTTACCAGCTGCAACCCTTAGGCCTAGCTTGGTGTGCTAACTCAGTACTACTCCAATTATCTCTCTGAGTTAAAAATACCTACTGTCTTCTGAATCTCACATGGATAAGGTAAAAATGTTGTTTTGGTCAAAAACTCCCTAGGTGGAGTCTGCAACACAAAAGCAGTTCCTCACAAACTTCCCATGCCATCCAGGTGGGCCTGGGTAGACATAGCCTGTCTTCATAACAAGCAAGCTCAAGAGTTAAAAGCAGAACAGGCTTAACATGTCAGTGGATGCCCTGGGATATCCACATTCAGTTGCAAGACAGAAAGCCTGGCCTCTGGAATGGTGGAAGGTAGCTATGAGCCAGGTACCAACTCAAATGTAAAATCTTTCTATTTTGTCCAATACCCATTCATATGGCAAGAACCTTGTAAGTTTTTTCTGATGTAAATATCATTAGTCTGGACCTATTGTTTGGAATCTACCTGCCCTAAAGAAAGAAAGAAAGAAAGAAAGAAAGAAAGAAAGAAAGAAAGAAAGAAAGAAAGAACAAACCTGTGATTTAGAGTTCCTGGAATTTTTTTACAGTGATTACATAAATGATTAGAGCAAAGCTTAGCAGAAAATTTGGCTACAAGATGGATTCTTTCATATCTATATTTGTTTGGTTATACTATTTCCCTGTCACTAGGAAGTAGGAGAGTTTTCAGAAGTATAGTAAATTGCCAAGTGAGATTTTCAGCTTATGAATATACAGGGAGTTCCACTTTTTCCCAGGAGACTTTTCTCACCTCTGTCTGTAAAATATGATTTTCCAGGTTTCACTGGGCCATCATGGCAATATATTTTTAAGTTTTTATTTTTATGGCAATAAAAAAGGATGCAATTCCAGGATGGAGATTTTGAAATAGCAGGAGCCGTTTTTTTGTCCCTGTTTTTTAATTGTTAAATTACCCCTGTGTAGTACATTTGTAAACTGGAATGTAAACATGGTCACTATTTATAAAGTCTTAACATTTTCAGGCATAAGATGAATGAGAGGTAGCCACTGGACAAGCTGCAGGAGCCAGTTCTCCCCTTTTTACCATTTGTGGGCCCTTGAAATTAAAGTCAGGCTTATTCATCAATGGCTCTAACTACTGAGCCCAACATGATGACTTTTAAAAGCTTTCTTAGCTCAGACTTCGTTATAAATTGAGGCAACAGTGAATGAACTTTAGTGTTACATTCATATAGTTATTCATTTGTTTATTCATGTAGAGCTTACATTCATATATTTATTCATTTACTTTTGTAACAACAATGATTAAAGACAAGAAGGGTGTGGATTTGGGAGGGGCTGGGTCAGCCAAGAGATGGGTAGTAGTGAGAAAATGGACATAGAAATGTTTTAATTATCTTTTATTTACATTTTAAAAGAATGAAAAATTTTGGATTATATGCTATCATTTCAAAAGTTTAAATTCCTTTCTCCTTTAATGAATGATACTCTCTCCCACCATCCCTCTCTCTCCATACTTTTTTCCATTAAGAGTAAAAAGAGAATCTAATCAAAGACAAGGAAATGAAGCCTTGGAACAAACCAAAAACAACACAGAAGATGACGATTGGCAGAATAACAACCCATAAAATGCTTTGTAGGACAGTGTTTGGCACCTGGCTAGAAACTCCTGATTACCACAACAGAAGAGCTGACAGCAGTCTTGCCATTCCTGTACCTCATGACTTAGAGAATGTGATTGAAAAGTCCTCAAAAGTGGTCGCACTCTGCTGCAACAGGAGAGGAAGAGATTTCCTGGTTCTGAGCACTTCTGTCCTGGCTTCTGTACTCAATGACTCTGTGACATTAAGGGAATCATTTAACTACTTCCTCTGTTTTAGTTCCCCACTGAAAAGGTAGAGGGTTATTTCAGAAGAACTGGTCTTTGCTCTGTTAATGGTACAGTTGTTCTAAACAGCCTTTATTCTTATTTTTAAATGAATATTTTAATGTAGGTTTATTCTTTATTCCTTTTGATGACACTGTGAAACATGAACACTCTGTACACAGTGAGCCGCTTCAAGACGGGAGAATATCACACAGGGGCCAGAATTTCAAAGATTGATTGTGTAGGAATAAAGATGTTCCATCAGGAATAAATGCATAGGTCAGATTAGAAACAGGACCTTGCAGTGGGAGACTGCTTCTGCAACGAATCTGTTTGCAAGTGCCTCCTGTGTGTGTGGCCTCTCCCCTTCTCTTCTGCCTTCGAGGTGGCCTTGATCAATTGAACAAAATTCCACTGATAGGAGTCACACACACAGAAGTTGAGGAAATGCTGCAGGTTGGGAAATAGTTTTTTTTCCAGCATGGCAGTTGCAAAATATCATATACCAGTATGTTTCTACCTGGAGGGCAAATGTCCCTCAAGATTATCAGAGACCAGATTCTGCAGAGGATCAGACAGTACTGCTGAACTAAAGGGTTACTTGCACCTGTTCAGTGATGTTACACCATATAGTAGAGTTTTGCATGTTATATTTGGAAGCCAGCAAACTTTTTCTTGAGAAACTCCTAGCTCTCCAAAGTGAAAGGGAAAAACGTTAATAGCTTTTTGTTGTCAAGAAACATAAACATGATTTTTATTCCTTGGCCCTTTGTTTTTCATAGAGCTTAACTAAAATAGGGAACAATTTTACATATGCCTACATGTCTTCCCTCCTGAGTTACATTTAAAGCAGAAGGATGGCTCATAAATCCCAGAGGTCAAATTCAGGGATACTGATGCCCCCACAGTATATAATCACTGTGAGAAGGCTGTCAGAATTGCCTTGCTACTGAAAATATTGTTGAGGTCTAACTCTGTTATTTGTGTATTTCAGTCATGTGCAAAGTATAATTAACCTAACTGTTCATATGTTGTAACTCTACTGAGTTATGAATATGAGATGTTTGAAGAACTTCTTCAGGTGCCCCACTGGTGACACTAGGTAAAACCAAGATATAGATAGTTTTACAGAGCACTGTTTTCAACTCTTGGGAAACTGAGGCCATCTAATGGTGTTCCTTATGTATAGTACAGGCATAACCATGGTGACAGCACTCTGGTCCAAAGGGCCAGCTTGATTAACAGATGTCATTTGGAAAAGGCAGACAGGTGGAAGTAAATGGGTGACACCGAGGAAAGAAAGCTTGTGTAGAGAAACAAGACCTGAAGGTGAGACTAGCATTTATAAATCTCCATATTCTAGTGTGACTGGGACACGGTCCTTCTCTTCTAAGAGAAAACACACACACACACACACACAGACTCACACTCACACACACACACACACATATGTAGAAACATATAAAGACTCAAAGCCCACTTCTTTCATTCTGCCCCTTTCTCTGAAGTTCTCAAATGTTATTTGTGACATTTTGGTTGTACTCCATCACTGTTTAACTCAGAGCATTTCCCTGACCTTCAGAAGCGTGAATGGGTGAAACATAGCAACCCAGAGATGAGCCTGCAAGTGTCAGGTCCAAGTGCATGCTCCAGATTCCACCTTTTGTTGTTCTCTATTGATGACACCATGTGTTGGATGTGTTATGCATTTAACTTCCCTCATCTGGCCACTCCTGATCTTGGACCTTGTCAACATGCTCCAAAACAGGAGCCTAAAGGCCTGCAGGGCCAACAGGTCTCCACAGGGTGATTTGGACTGTTCTGTTCTGTGTCTTTAAACATTTATATGGGGGTAGGAGCTCAGGTGACCTCTAAAATTTAAATCTCTAGATTGTATTCCCATTTGGCATCTTTCTGAGCACTGTTGCTTCCAGAAGTGGGGATATGCTGGTTATCATGCAGGGTAGGAGTTGGGTAAATGACTGGTACACAGTGTGTGGCTAGTTAGAAAGAAAAACAAACAGAAACAAATGCAGTGGGTTGTGCTGTGACTCAGTAGTAGAATATGTGCTCAGCATGAGTGAAGACCTGGGTAGATTCCCAGCACACACACAGAGATAGAATCACTGTATCTGGCTGTGTAGAATAGCTGGTTCTGAGCACCACTTACTGCTGTGCATTTTAAGAAGAGGAAAAACAACAAGAAGAAAACAAACCAAGCAAGCAAACAAACAAACAACAACTTTCCCAAGAACTGGTAATTGCTTCTTTGTTTTACTTCCTAATTTGGGCTAAAATTTAGCACCCACCAGATGAAATATACTTATTTCTGAGAAGGATTAGTTCTGAGAACTTCAGAAACCAGTGGGACTACTATATCCTTTCTTCTATTCCCAGCGCAATCTGTCCAAGTAGATTCCGACCCCCCCCCCCCTTATTCTACCGAGCATCTGAAAGGCCTTAGCAGTGTTTGAAAACCAAAATGTCCTGGATGTAAATCACTCTGGGCAATGCAGTCAGAAATCTCCAGGGCATTCCCACTGACTCTTCGTGGGGGGGAGGGGCAGGTAGCTACCTTTGGGCAACCCTGGTAAGATCCTGACTCCCTAGAATGATGCATCCTCCTAAGAGCCAATGATCCTATTGCAACCCTGGTGATAGGCATGAATCTCAAGCAGAATAGAGCATTTTTTGAGACAGGGTTTCTCTGTGTATCCCTGGCTGTCCTGGAACTCAACTTGTAGTCCAGGCTGGCCTTGAATTCAGAAATCTGCCTGCCTTTGCCTCCCAAGTGCTGGGATTGAAAGTGTGTGCCACCACAGCCTGGCCCAGCATTTCTAAATTAACCCCAGTGATCTAATTAATTAGTGGAAGTCCAGAAATGCCTGGATTTCCTATCTTTATGGCTGTTTTGGTGACTCTTGAATTAGTAATTAGGAAGGCAACTGTTGGTATTATTGCAGCTATTGATACTCTTGTTGCTGCTCAAGGTTGACAGGGATTCTGGGCTGCAGTGTTTCATATGCTCAGTTGCCAGGCATGGAATTTGCTTGGCTCAGCCCCTCCGTGTTCCTGTGTTCTGTCCTCAAGATATCTGTCTTTTACTCCTGTTCACCTGTGATTGCTAGTCACTGCGATTTCAGTGTGCCTGCTCAATATGTCACCCTGAGTCTCTGTATTTCATTCTGTGTGCTGTTATCAACTGGTGGCCGATTAAAAAGCTCCCACACCAAAAGAAAAGTTATATGTATAAATATATATGTGGGTTTCTGTTGAGCTATAGCATATGTGATAAAAACGTGCATTCATGGATTAAAATGTCTTCTGTAACAGTATTCCCTTGGTCTTCCTTTGTCAACTGTGTGTGTCTCTGGCCCTCCCAGGTTATCTGCTCTTACTTCCATTTTCATTAAGCAGAAAGTCTCTTTAGCATGGATGGCGCTGTCACTCGGTAGCTGGAACAGGAACAGTGAAAACAGGAACAGTGCAGGAACATATAAAGGCCTGCATAGATGCCTCACCAGTCATAGTGCAAGGAATGGCTTCTGCTGCAGCTATGAAAGGACAGAAATTCAGCACCTATGTTAAACAATCCTATGGTAGAGTAAGAAAAGGAACCTCCAAGCCTGCTTGTTTTAAATATAGTGAGTCAGCACATATGCAAAGGCAATGTCCAGGAAATAATAAGAGCAACCCCAATAAAAGGAGTGCTCCTCCAGGAGTTTGCGCTCATTGCCAAAAAGCCAAGCATTGGAATGATGAATTGAAATCAAAGCTCCACAAGGATCGAACACCCCTTACAGGGCAAAAGAGAGGAAAACTCAACTTACATTTTTAAAGTCAGAGGCAGCCCCTCAGCCACAAACTTGAAAGAGAGGAAACAGCTGTTAATATGGGCGTAGAACTAGTAACCTTAGACAACCAAAATAAACAGCATTTTTCATAAGGGCCAATAAAGGCTCTTTTAATATAGATAAAGTGAAATAAAAATGAAAAAAACCTTTATGGATCAATTGTGGCCCCTAACGGAAGAAAAAATACAGGCTATAAATAAACTTGTACAAAAACAATTGGCAAAGAAACATATTAAGAAAAATAACAGTCCTTAAAATACTTACATATCTGTAATAAAGAAAGTCAACTCTGTACCCCATTTTTTAATAGGTTTATTTGGTTTTCTGGGGTCTACTTTCTTGAGTTCTTTGTATATATTGGATATTGGCCCTCTTTCTGATGTAGGGGTTGAAAATCTTCTCCCAATTTGGTGGTTGCTAATTTGTCCTTTTGATGGTGTCCTTTGCTTTACAGAAACTTTGTAATTTCATGAGGTCCCATTTCTTAATTCTTGATCTTAGAGCAAGTTCTAAGAGCAAGCTCTATTGGTGTTCTTTTCAGGAACTTTCCCCCTGTACCAATGTCCTTAAGGGTCTTCCCCAGTTTCTTTTCTATTAGCTTCAGAGTGTCTGGCTTTATGTGGAGGCCCTTCATCCATTTGGAGTTGAGCATAGTACAAGGAGACAAGGATGGATCAATTCACATTCTTCTGCATGCTGGTCTCCAGTTGAACCAGCACCATTTGTTGAAAAGGCTATCTTTTTTTTCCATTAGATGTTTTCAGCCCGTTTGTCGAAGATCAAGTGGCCATAGGTGTGTGGGTTCATTTCTGGATCTTCAATCCTGTTCCATTGATCTGCCTGCCTGTCACTGTACCAATACCATGCAGTTTTTAACACTATTTTTCTGTAGTATTGCTTGAGGTCAGGGATACTGATTCCCCCAGAGTTTCTTTTGTTGTTGAGAATAGTTTAAGCTATCCTGGGGTTTTTGTTATTCCAGATGAATTTGAGAATTGCTCTTTATAACTCTATGAAGAGTTGAGTTGGGATTTTGATGGGTATTGCGTTGAATCTGTATATTGCTTTTGGCAAAATGAAAATTTTAACTATATTAATCCTGCCAATCCATGAGCTTGGGAGGTTTTAAAATTTGTTGAGGTCTTCTTTTGTTTCGTTTTTCAGAGTCTTGAAGTTCTTGTCATAGAGATCTTTCACATGTTTGGTAAGAATCACCCCAAGGTACCTTATACTGTTTGTGGCTATTGTGAAGGGTGTTATTTCCCTAATTTCTTTCGCGGCCAGCTTATCCTTTGGGTATAGGAATGCTACTGATTTGCTTCTGTTGATTTTATAACCTGCCACTTGGCTGAAGTTGCTTATCTGCTGTAGGTGTTCTCTAGCAGAGTTTTTTGGGTCACTTAAGTAGACTATCATGTCATCTGCAAATAATGATAGTTTGACTTCTTCCTTTCCAATTTGTATCCCTTTGACCTCCTTATGTTGTCTAATTGTGTGAGCTATTACCTCAAGTACAATATAGAAAAGATAAGGAGAAATGGGGCAGACCTATCTAGTCCCTGATTTTCGTGGGATTGCTTCAAGTTTCTCTCCATTTAGTTTGATGCTGGTTACCAGTTTGCTGTATTTTGCTTTTACTATGTTTAAGTATGGGCCTTGAATTCCTGTCCTTTAGGCAGGGAGCCTAAAAAGGACCAAATGCTTTAATCTCCTTCAAGAGGGGATATTCATATATGTCTCCTCAGGATACTAACTCCTCCCTTGAGATACCTGAGCAGCTTGTGTGATCTACAGCTGTTCAGAGAGACAGCAGAGAAAAGCAAAGCAAGAGAGACAGAAGACAAAAGGGATGCTACAAAAGCTTTAACTGGCTCCAAAGAGACTGCTGACTGCTGACATGGACGCAGCTAAAGAATCTAAAAAGAGAAGATATAGAGTTGGTGACTGTTCAGTAGCAGCCACAGACTCTTAAATTTATTTTCCTTGCATTGTATGATTAATTGCTATGCATGTAGACATACCAATTGTGTGGATTCAGACATAGATAAATATATAACAGTCATGATTCTAGAATCATACAACATATGATTCTACATTTGTTATGCTTCCTATAGATTTCAAAGATGCTTGGTTTGACAAGGAAATTTTACAGCTACTTAAAAGATTGAAGGGGCTTATTAGACCAAAGCATTTTATGACAGCCTTGATATTAAATATTAGTGCTTTGATTACAATTATAACTTCATTTAAAGCTTCATCAATGACTCTAGTCTCAGAAATGAAGCCTGTATACCTCGTTAATGATTTAAATAAAAATATTTCTTTGATGCTACTAAAGCAACAAATTATAGATAAGAAAGTAGAAGCAAAGTTTGATGCTTTAGAGGATGTAGTTTTAGGATTAGGACAAGAGGTAGAAAATATTAAGATTCAGCTTTCTACCAGGTGCCATGCAAGCTTTCGATACATATGCAAAATGCCATTAGCCTATGATAAACAACATAATTGGACTCTTATTAAAAATCATGTGTTGGGAATTTGGAAAGATAATAGTATTACTCATGATATGGCTCAATTACAAACTCAAATTTCAGCTATGAGCAAGGCATATGATGGGTCCAAAAATCTAGAAGACTTAGCTCAATCTATTAGTCTTGGTCTGCAGTCTCTGAATCCTATAAGTTGGTTACATTGGATTATTGTCATCACTATGGCTACAGGAATAACTCTTTTTCTCCTCCTTATGCTTCCATTCATTTTGAGACTAGTCTTCTCCATTTCTGCCAAAGAGATATTTATGAGCTTCAATTAAAAAACTAGAAAAGGGAGAGATGCCACACCAACCCCAGTGTATTCTGTGTGGCCAAAATTTTCCACAGAATGAGGCATTTGACTCAGAGGAGAAAGTCTCCTGGAAAGGCTGTGGAACTGTCCAGTTGGAGAATAATTCTGCGCCTTTGTTCTCAAAATCAGTTTTCAATACAATTTCCTCTCTCACAACTTGGTCCTAAGAGCCCTGGCCGATAATCCATTCTTTGAAGTGGAATCACTTACTGAAAACTCTTTTTAAGACCTATAACACTTTGCCTCATAGTCATTTACATAATTACAACCCCCAACATCATGCAGGTTTATATGGCTATGCATATGTAGAAGAGGGTGTCTCTGACACTGTACTAAGGAAAGCATTGATTAAGTTTATAAGGTTTTACAAGTTAAAAGGTAAATGTTAGATAAGGATTTCACCTGGGAACTCATTAAGACCCAGGGTGTATAAGAAACTTGAAACTCTTTTTAAAGGTTTGCTGTTAACTACAAGTAGCTCTGTATTCTAATCAGTAAGATACTACCAAGTATCTACAGATACTATCAAGTATCTGTAAATTGATCCTCTAAATCTGTTACATGAGAAGCTTTGTGCCTGATTGATTTTGCATTTCCTTGTGCCAAATGCTTATAATAATTGTGCCTGCCTTACTGGCAACATCTTTTGAAATGGTAATGGCAACTCTTCTTGTATAAAAATCCTTATTTAGAGCTCCTAAATACATTCAGATTCAAACCTCCTCTGTTGTAGTTTCTGTTTGCCACCACTGAACCTATATCTCTCCTGAAATCCAAAGTCTGCCCTCAGATTAGAATCCTCCAGGCTGGGATTCTCCTCTATCCCCCCGGGTCCTGCTTCTTTTCCACAGCCATAGGTGGATGTTCCAAGGCCCATAATCTGAACTAGACAGACAACAGAATCTTTGGGAACTTTCAACTAACTCATAGACTCATCACAGCTCCACAGTTAGAAAACTGGGAGATCCAGGCCCTGTTCTGGAGTTAGTGGGCTTGGAATCTCTGCTCACTAACTGGCTTGTAGCCCCTGCCACACTAAGTTTCCTATATGCTTTTGCCATTAGCCAAAGGTTGGGTTTCAGCACCCTAGGTTCTGAAGAGCACCAGCGTCAGGTGTATGCTCTCATTTTTCAGGCTGCACTGGTCCCTTTCTCCTCTATCTTCTCCTCAGATGTAAGTTTTTTCCGTGATGGGTTGGTGTGAGAAGAGCGACTTCTCAAAAGTTCTTTGGGACCAGACTGCTTTTGTTACTCCTAACCCTGTTCAGTGTCCTCACCCCTGGCCTGTCCATGTGTGATGATCACGTACTGGAGGCTTCATTGGCATGAAAGGTAGCCAATGCATCAATCCTTCAAAGAGCTGTTTCCAAATTCCTCTGTGTTCCATCCCAGTTAAGATCATTGTAAGTGACTAAGACCCCTTTAGAAGCCAATCAAACATTTAGCAGGCTTAACTGGCTGTTCCTGGGTCATGAGAAGGGAAATATCTTTGACCACTCCTGAGGTTGGCGAAAATTAATCTCTTTGGCTGAGAATATTGAGGGAATCTCTCTCCTCCTGAGTTTCCAAGGCAGATAAAATGAAAATCTAGAGAGATGCCAATGACCAGTTTAGCCTTCACAAGGAATGAGCTTTACTGGGGCAGAAGCACTTAGTTGCGAAGGCTGGATTGAGATGGAAACTGCCTGGGTTCATTATTTCCATTCAGCAAGCTCAAGTTTGCCCTATTTTATCTGAGCTCTTTAGACATCCTAAAATCCCACTTCCAGACCTGCCCATGTACCCATCTTGCCATATGCAAATGAGAACTGGATTCAGGAATGTTTCCCAACACAGGGAGAGAAATGATGGAGGTTCATAGCCAAAAGGATCTAAAAGACCTGACTTAAGCTTTGATCTCTTTGTTCGTTGGGGGTTTTATGTTTCTGTTTGTATAGTTCTGGGGATCGAAACTAGGGCCTTTTGACTGCTAGGTAAACAAATGCTCTGCCCACAAGCTTCATCCCCAAGGATGGATGACCTATAAACACTCATTACACAAGTCAAAACTTCCAACTTTCTAATATTCGCAGTGAAGCTCCCAGAAGTGAGGGCATGGCCAGGAGTTTTTTTCAGTCATTTTTCAGACTCTTAGAGATCAGCTTGCTGAAGGATACATCTGGTGTGCATTTAGATGGGGGCTTTTGCTCCATGCCTAGACTTTAGGGACTAAAATGATGGTGTATACAGAAGGGCATAATAACCTCTGTTGGGAGAAGACACGTACATGCACACACACACACGCACACACACATACACACACACACACACACACACACACACACACAAACCCAAAAAATACATAAAGGCACTACTTTAAAAAACCCTTTTTAAAGTTATGTTTCAAAATCATCTAGACTTATCCCCAATAAACATTTTTTACACCTATAGTAAATGTGATTACTTATTAGAAATCTTAAGTGATCTCCAAGGTTTCACCTTTCATTGTCAGGTCAGTGGCTCAGAGTTCAATGTCAATGAAGGAAAATAGACATTTCTTCTTTTGTCTTGTATGGTATGTGAGTGTGACTGTGTGTGTGTGTGTGTGTGTGTTTGTGTATATATGTGTTTGTGTGTGAAACATATACATGTAGATGTGTCTATGCATACGTGTGCATGATGCATGATACTGGGAACCAGGAAAGGACATCATATGTTCCTTTGTAACAATTTTCACCACTGAATCAAAATCTCTACCTGAACATGAATCTACCAAACCCAGCTGTCCTTCTGTCTCTACCTCATCCCCAGCACCATGGTTATGGGTACACATGTTAGTCATACCTATGTTTTTAGGTGGGCACTGAGGTTGGAACTCAGGTCTTCTTTCTTATACTGTGAGCTCTCTTACCCAATGAAACATTTCCTAGACTCTCAGATTTTCAATATATTAGGTGAAATGGTTTTCCTCACACAAACTACTAGAGAGCAAAGGCGGTCATTTTGTAATTATTTGAGTAACCAGGTTTACATTAACAGTCAGTTGGTGAGCTTTTTTGTTTGTTTCTTTAATCTCAGCTAACTCAATACAGTTTTCTTCACGGTTCAAACCAAATAACTCTTCAATCTCCAAGCTGCCTCACAGTTAGCACAGGTCACAGGGGGACTCACTATCTTTCCAAAGCCACAAGACACAGAACTGAACACACACACACACTTTGTCTCAATGGGAATTTCAAGGAATGCTGGCTGCCTGGACTAGCGCATGACTGCATCACAACTCAAGCTGGGCTGTCTAGGGCAGAAGCTGCGAGGCTTGGGGCAAAAAGCAATGTCAAGAAGCACTCGCCTTTTGGAAGGGACTTAGCAGAAAGAGCAGAAATGTTTCCAGGGTTAGGACTCAGGCCTTGGGAGTTAGACCTCTGTATATCACAATAAAGAAAATCCAAAGTGCTACTGAACTTTGAAGATGGAGTGAGGCTATTTTGGCACATAACTATAATTCTATTAGTTTTAGAAAAACAACCCTCCCCCAAAACTTTGAGATCTCAGATTTTCCTCTGGAGAAGCTGCTTTAATTGTTCCAGAGAGACCATATCAACCTCTTGAATCTGTGGCCGTTTCAGAAAGAATGTTGATAAACAGATTGCCACTGCGATCTCAGAAATAACTTGGCAGTTGTAGATTGCAGGGTTTTCTTAGAGGGGGATTGGTGAAAAACCCAGAAGACAAAGCCTCTTAAGAGAGCATACTCGCCTGAGCTTCACTCACGTGCCTGCGATCTTGGAGAGAAACCCTAGAGCAAAATGCAGCTCACTGTCATTTTCCTCCCTGAAACCCACTGACTGGGGCTGTCTTGTCTGTGAAGCAGAACCATTGACATTTAAACTTGTAATTCAAGTAACACAGTAGCCAAGAAAAATTCCAGTTGTGGAGCTGCTCAGGAATGCTCAGGATTTACTATCCTTGGTGCTACTTATAGTGAATGAAGATAGGGGCACATCCTGAGATGGCACCTTGAGGACTTGGAGAAGATAGCTGCTTCTTGCTTGAGTGGAATATAAGGTTTCCAGGATAATTTGGAAGTGCCAAGTGCAGTGCAGATAACCCAGCGGAATTCATTTTTCATGACCATGGAGACCCTGGAGGGCCTCAGGTATGGGCAACCAAACAATGTTGGGGGCCCATAATTACAGTTCATTTACATGTCTCTTCCCCATAATGTGGCCACTGATGGTAGTATATCCTGTGCTGCTGCCAAACCTGGCTATTGAGGTATTTAGTTTACATGCTGCAGAACTGGCAAACACTGTTTGCATCTAAAAGTCCTTCTGTTTTCCTGGATATGTCCCCAAATTTGAATTGTAGTTCAAAACTTCATTCCTGTCTTTTTCTGCTAATGTTGCCTTTAGAATGAAAGCACCATGAGACCTTTAAAGTAACAAGATTCCTATTATGAGTTAAAAGAGTCTTTTCCATGATTAGAACAGAAGGGAGCTTTCTTAAGGAAATTCCATTCTCTGCTACTTCCAAGTCCTTATGTATCCAAACTGCTCATATTTCTCTAGTTTTCAGTTTTATTACAGCCTACAGTCAGGGCTTGGGGCAAGGGCACAGTGGCATAGTTTTGCCTAGCATTCAAGAGGCCCTGGACTTAGTTGTCCAGCATCACAAAATGAAATAAACAAAAATTCCCCACCTCAAAAACAATACCCAAAACATAATCCACACATCAAATGACTTCCAAGAAGAACAGAGGAGTGGCCCCTGGTTCTGGAAAGACTCAGTATAGTAGTATAGGGCAAAACCAGAACAGGGAATAGGGAAGGGGTGGATGGGAGAACAGGGGGAGGGAAGGGAGCTAATGTGACTTTCGGGGTGTGAGTGGCCAGAAAAGAGGAAATCATTTGAAATATAAATAAAAAATATATCGAATAAAAAGATAACTTAGCAAAAAAAAAAACAATACCTGCAGGCAGAGGTGGTGGTTTTTCATAAGTAAGTAGAAAGTGTATGAGGACTGCTCTGTTCCTCAGGATAATTAATGCTCAGTGCAATAGTTCTCACCAAGATGGCCCCCAGAGCACAGAAGTCTGAGCCAAGGTGGCTGCCATGTTTTCTGCAGGAGAGTAGCTGGCTAATACACACCCCTGCCTTGCTCACAGAATCTGGGTCATGATTGATTCTGGAAATGGTATGAGAGGAACATGTGCTTCCACCTCTCACAGACTGCCCTGATCAGCAGGGCAGACAACAGGGTTCCTGGAGCTACCTAAAACAAGGGCAGAAGGGCAAAGACACAAAGAGACTGACAGCAAGTCTAATCCTGATCAAGCTGTCAAATTTTATGTTTTACATAAGCCAATATAAAGGGAAGCTCACAGGGTTTGGGAGGGGTAAAGGGGGTACAGTCTCAGGGGGTTGGCGTCATTCTAAGAAACATAATTTCTGGGTGAAGCTAGTTATTGATGCTGGAATTTGGGCATGATAAAGGGGGTCAGGAGAAGGTAAAGTGGAAAGGGTTGCTATAGTAACCTATCCACAAAAGAGCTTCGAATGGAAGGGGTATCGACATCTATGTAAGAATGGTTCCTGGAATGGAGATCTAAATGAGAATGACCACTGTTATCAAGGTCTCCTGGAATTGAGATCTGGGTGGGGATGGCTTCTGGTATTGAGATTTCTTGGCATTGAGATCTAAGTGAGGATGTCTCCTGACATCTCCACCTTCTCTGTATAGTAGAGACCAGAGTTCAGACAGCCATTGATGTAAAGCAGATAAGGAATCAATATAATGGGACAGTGCTTGTCTTAATAATCGACCCAGTCATCCAACATCCTGTTCCCATTAGGATGTCTCTGCCAGCCTCCAGAAACTCCTGTCTTAGGTGCGACTGGCCCTGGGAAGTTGCGAGTCATTGGCTAACTACCCAGAAATTTAATTGTTACTGATGCCTTCATCTTGTGGGGCTCCTTCTGGAATCCCAGCTGGAATGGCTGTGACAAAGATGCACTCTCTGTTAAGGTACGAGATTGTGCTGTTTGGGCTGTTTTGCCCTGGGGATATAGGTAGCCATCTCTCAATCCTACAAAGCCAAACGATGGTAATGTACCTGAATAGGCTTGGCTGCCAAGTCATCTTCCTGCTTCTTAATTAGGGCAGTGATGCATTTAAAAGCCCATGGTGCAGAAGAAAATAACAGTAATATTCCTACAAAGAGACCTAATATACTGGGTAAAAGTGTATTGAGCCATGGAGAGGTGGAAAACCAATTTTCACACCAACTTTCTTTCTGTTCTCTTTCTCTCTTATGTTTTTCTAGTCCTTTTCTATTTTCATGCTATTGTTTACAACTCCTGTCTTACTAGCATAAAAACAGAACACTTCTTTCAAAGCTGCACAAAGTGCACCCTATTGGAAGAACATTAGATCAAGTCCTTGCCTATTTTGGAGGACAACCTCAGTTAGGGGGTCAATGGAGTCAGAGATATCAATTATCCCCTACTGACGGCGTTGGACATCTTGATCAATGGTGGCACTTAGCTCTGTGTACCTAGAGTTTCAAAGAACAAGGGAAGAAATACCTGTCCCCACTCTCACAGATCGAAGGCCAAGTAGGACAGAGAGAGTAACAGCAGAGATAGGTTCTCTGCAAGGGCGGCACAAAGAAGTGGAAACTTCAGTGGATGTGGATTGATCCCACAAGTGAAAAAATTCTTCAGAGTGATAATAAACTAAGTGAGGAATCATCTTAGTAAGGATGAAAAACTCAGGCCTCACACCATTCTTTTGATTTTGAAAAACTGAGGTGGTGAGGCAAGGTATAAGTCCATCAAGGCATGCCAACCATGTTCCTTCTGCGGGGGCGGGGGGGGGGGGAGAATAAAATAATTGCCAGGAGGAGGAAATTAGGTTTCATTCCACATGTGAGCATAAACTGAGGGGTCATTTGTTCCACTAGAGATCACACAAAGTCGCAGGCCATATATTTGGGTTAATGAAAGACCTGTACATGTGCCCTTTTGCCAATGGCAGCGCTGTGGATCATCAGCATGGGGGGTATCACCAAGAACAGCAGTTCCTTCATAAAAGTGTGGTTGGGAATGGTAGTACAACCAGCAATCCTCAACAAGTTCAGAGGAAATGTCATTTAAGGTGAGAAATATCTGATTAACTAAAGAAGGCACAAGATTTTTAGTGGAAGCTGGCTGTACAGGCAATTTAGTGGCTGATGCCTTAGCTGCTGTCTGGAGGGGAAATACAGACGGTAGGGAGGTGCCTTTAAAAGCAGGAGCACGGGTGGTGTCTTGATCAATTCCTTTAGGAGGAACAGGGTTTGGTATCAACATAGAATTAGGTCCCATTGGGACTGGCTGGGCATGATATAAAGGCTCTTTAAGGAGTTTAATAGAGAAAATAATACCTGCATCAAAGCCAAGTACATAGAGTTGAAGACCCCATTCATAGCCTATTTGCCAGTGTAGATTGGGAGATTTTGCATGGGTAGTAAATGTAGTTCATAAATGTGTGCACCATCCTTTTGTAGAAGGATTAGAGGCCAGGCAGGACGCATCATGTTTTTGAGATCTAGCTGAGCATGTAACATTATGCTTTACTTGAATGTAATCCCACAAGAAGTTTAAAGGCTCTCTCAAGGGTCCCAAATAACCAAAGTAAATCCTGTGGAAGTCTTAAAGAAAATAAATGGCAGGCCACCTTCTATCTTGTCTACACTTGAAATCTGTAATATTTAAATATAGGGCCGTTTGACACCCTGAAGGAGGGGAAATCAGCAGTAGCCAATATCTCCCCTTTAATCTGTTTATAATTTGTTTAATTTTGAGCTAAATAAAATTGCCATGCAAAGAGGGATGTTGATGTCTGTGGTGTAAGCATTAGTAGGAGACATCCAAAGGTGTTGAGGACTGTATCCATTTTTAATGATTATAATCGGCATCATTATTTGTCTCAGCATTAGCATAGTTTGACAGCTAGCATGTTCTTTCTGCATCCTGTAGAAAAAACACAAGCATGCCCTCTTTTCTACACTCAGAATGTTCCCTGGCATTAAAATTTTAAAATTTTTGTGGTATATAAAGATATGATTCTCCCCTCTTTTATTTATTAAAATATTGTTGTAAAGTTTTATGGGCCTGTACCATAATATTTTGTCCTTGAGGGTTATAAGGAATCTCAGTAATATGAATAATAATAAATAAATAATAAAACATCTTACTGGCTTTAATAATCAGTTATAATATTTGTCTTAATCCGATATGGAACATTCAGTATAGAAAAAATAATATATGTAATGACTAATTTTAATTTTTGTTGTTGTTTCTTCTGTAAAACATTTATAACTAGAAACCCTGAAAATCTGTTAATAATCATATGTATATCTTTAATTAAACTTTTTAAATTGTATTTGTATAAATAGTTAAAACAAAGAATTAGTAGTATTAAAAAAATTCAAGCAATTATAAGCCTCGAGCTATATATATTATTAATATATAAATAAAAGTTTGATTTTTAACATTGTAAAAAGAGCAGCTACCACACCCAATTCAGTTATCTGTGCTAAAACAAGGGGAAGCTCAAAGGAATAACGATGTGATCTAATTATATTTGCTTTTCTCCCACAGTAGATGCATTTTTATAGGATGCATGTATAAGTCTATAAATATATAAAAACATGTATGGAGGCACATTTTAAACAATTCATCTTTTAGAAAACAATTATTAATTTTGTCAAGAAAGGCTTGCCATGTAATAGATTAACAGTTAATAATAATCAATTTGATTGCTGTTTAAAATAAGGAACAAACATTTCATCATGCCCTTAAAACATTCCTTTTAAAACTTTTTTATGATTTTATCTTGCAACACTTTATTATTACACCAAATCCTTATTCGAGATGTTAGAACTTTATTTGGAGAGATTTTACATTAAAGTTCTCTTTGTCAAGCAATGGAAATGAAGATATATCATAAACTGGAAACAAATACTTATTGTAGCTTTCTCCAAGTTATGTCTCTCAATATTTATTTTGCATTTACGTTGAGAACATCAGAGGCACACTCTTATGGCAAACTTAAAGCAGTGTCTTAGCCAAAGAAATTATCTTAACCTTTATTGAAAATCATTTACTTAAAAAAATTTGAAGCCCATTGTTAAGAGAAAGCCATTTCTTGAGGAAGAACTTTTTAATGAAATTACTTTATTGGTTTTTTAAAGTTAGCTTCTCTAAAGCCATATTAACCTTTCACAGATATAAGTTTGAATTTATTTTGAACCACATCTGTATGAATCTGTTAAAAAGGTTCTTTTGGACTGAAACTCTCTAGGTGAGGCTTGCAAGAGGAAAGTTGCATCTCTCAAGCCTCTGCTTAGACAGCTCTGAGCTTTGTATTAAATCAAATGTAAAACTTCTGATCTGAGTTGATTATCTCTAAGACCAGACCTACACCCATCAGTCTGGCCAGGAGTAGCCTGTAACTAGACCCAACTGTATGAAGGTCAAATAACAAAAGGAACCTATAATATCAAAGCATAACTACAATTTTTTGAAAGCAAAACCCAGTTTTAAACAATCTCTTCTTCTCAAAATTAATGTCAAACACATCACTTTCACATTGCAAAGTGTGTCCATCATCTTGTATGTTTGAATGTATGACAGTGTAACTTAATATTTTAAATCTTATTTTTATAAGTCTGATTTCTAGAATAAGAACCACTTAAAACATTATGCTAATTTAAAGATATCTCAGAGGTCTGTTTATCTTGGGGTGTGTCACGTCACATGCTGCTTAAGATAGCTCTAACCCTGAATTATCAGTTTTAAATTTTCCTTTTGTGACCCTCATTATATTTTTTAAATGATGTCCAATAACTTATGAGCCAATACTCTATAGTCAAGGCACATAAAACATTTACACCTTTAAGATCAATTAGAAATAAAGAAAAGTGATCACACAAATCTCATAAATTTAAAGCAAATACATTTTTTCCAGCTGTAATTTCAGGGGAATAACACACTTTGAAACCAATCATCACCATGGTAGAGTTTTTTCTAGGAGAATTAACCATTCCTACTTGTCCTAGAGGTTGAGACTGTTGGCCCTTTAAGAAGTAGCTTTTGTTCAGCTGTGTTTGACTCCTAATTATTAATGTGAGGCACCTTCAATCACCCTCCTCTGTGTAAATTGCAGACTGGCAGGACTGCCAGCATATAACGCTTTTTTACCATTTTTTTTCTTTTCAACATAAAAGATTAAAAAAAATCATTCAGCCAAACAAAACAATAGGCAAACATAAATTGACACACATACGGACAGGTTTTGGTGCACCAAAGACAGACAACAGACCGAGAGGGAACTTGATGTTTTAAAGAGATCTAATATATAAACCAGAACTCAGGATATCTCCAGTAGGATTCAGAGAGGAATCAGGACATCTTCTATTTTCCTCTCCTCCCCAGGAGAGTTTTGAAATAGCTTTTAACCATTTTTTTTTTGATAGCACATCCTGCACAAGGAAAAACAGCTTTCTGAAACCTGCTTTTTTTCTTGTCTGAGAATTAACTCCTAATCTTCTTTTTTTCTGGGAATTCTGCCCGAGACGGGAGGGGAGGCACAGTGGAAAGCACTGATAGTTACTCCATAGTACCCTGCTTTTATCCCTATTGGGTATATAAAAAGAGAAAGAGTTTTAGAGAATATGATATATGTTGGTATATGGAATGGGGGGGGTATCTTGGCTACCACACAGACATGGTATAGAATAAACGTTATCCCGGATAGAGAATGAGAGTAAATGGGGTAGTAGAGACAGAGAAAGGCAGAGAGAGTGTGTATAGATAAGTAGAGACTGACTATGACCATGTGTAGGGAGGTGGGAGGGGAGGAGAGCCCAGGAATTTTGTTGCAGTCCAGGACTTACATTCCGCCAATGAGTTGTTTTTACTTTTGATTTCTCTTGGCGCTTCAGCTGCCTCTGACTTCTAAAGAAAATATTCTCGCCCAGAGAGCTCAGGTTGGACAACCTGGATAAATTCCTCAGGTGTGATCCAGCTCTCAGTGAAAGATTCTAAGTGCCAAAATAAAGGGAGAAGTCTGCTCATAGGCTGTGACTGTGGACTTTCATTTTTCTAAAATTTTAAAGTCAAGGGGCTTGTTTTGATTCGGGCTTTTTCTAGATGTTTGTCTTTGAAATAAATCTTGAGTTAGAGTGACCATTTGTCCCTTTAAGTCTCGTAGCTCCTTTAAGAGGGCTACTTGCTTTCTTTAGCTATCATTTGGCAGAGAGAAGATATTTTTCAGTGGCTCTTCTGCTCGCAGCTTTCTCCTCCAAGTTGACTTGCTCCCTGGGAGAGAGAGTGTCAGCACCTGAATTATGACTAGATTTAAGAGTTTATAAAGAAGGATAGACTTTGGTCTTTTTGAGAATTAGTGAAAATAGGAGACATAGAGAGAGACCATTTGAAATGTCTGTCCTCCATATCTGTCAGAGGCGGTAAGGAAAAGAAAGCATAGGGACAGTGTCTGGACGAGCACTTGTTCAGAGAACTAGATGCTGGAAGCAGGAAGAATTCTAAATAATGCCATTAATGAGAGACCAGTAGTTAAAGGCAGTAACCAGAACATTTTTAGTTCCAGGACCAAAAATTGCATCTTACTCCAACACATGTTTTCTTATCTATGAGTCCTTCCTCTGGGAACTGGGAAAATTTGTCCGAGATAATGCTTAAGACCCTAAGTATTTCTCAAAGAAGTACCTAAGATCTCCTTTTCTTAACCCAGCCCCTTGTGTCTTGAGCCTTAAATCAGGCTGAATGAATGTTGCCCCATTGTGTCTCACCTTCGAGATGAGCTGACATGGAGATTTTCCTCTGGCCAAGTGCACTGGCCTGTCAACTATGACTTGAACTAATCTACTCTGGGAGCTGTATGTGAAGGGCCCCCTCCTTTCTTTCCGATGGCCTTCTTCATCTGACTAGTTCCACAGGTACTTCACTGTTGGGTGCCAGAGTGTCCCGTCATGCAGGACAGTCAACAGTGTTCCTGGAGCAACTTAAAATGAGGGCAGAGGGGCAAAGACAGAAAGAAACTGACAGCAAGTCTAATCCCAATTAAGCTGTCAAATTTTATGTTTTACACAAGCCAATATAAAGGGAAGATCACAACCCCATCCCGCTCCCCTGTATCCCCCTCAAAGCAGTTGAGATCTACCAGTTGAGAACAACTGTTCTAAAGGATCAAATGACCATCTTGGCCTCCAGAGAGGGAAATGGCTGAGCGGATACTAAGCATTGCTGTAGATGTCAATAGAGGCAGCAAAAGATCAGCAAGTATAGCTAGCTACAAGTAGGAACATGATAGAATGGAAGAACTATTAAGGCAGTTGGAGTAGAGCCAGTAGCAAGGACAGGAGTCTTAAGATGTGGTCACATACACTGGCAGAATAAGATCCTAAGGGAGGTCCACTCAGGGCTTTTCAGGGCTTTTCTCAAGTTGGAGATTCAAGGCCCAAAACTGAGTGTCTGTGGTCCCACCCATTGAATTTCAGCTATAAATTTGCCTGGGGACTGTGTAGTCAGTCAGCAATATCAATCACCTTTGTGTGTTGTGCAGAGATTATGCCAAGGGCTGGGGTTTATACCCTTGTGAAACATGCCATGTCCCACAGCAGCGTTTATGGCCTATGAGACAAGCATGATTAGACTACCCAGGCAGCAGAAATCCAATCCAATCCTTGTCACATCATGGGCCGTACTAAGGCAGGGAGAATGTTTATCCCTATGAACCAGTCAAGGAAGGATGAAGCATGTGGAGCCCTACCCCTGCCTTCTGTGTATTGACCAGGCACAGTGACCCTGTCCACATAGTATGAGTGATGGGGGAGTAATCAGTTCTGCTCATCCAGCTACACTGTAGCAATGTCATTTCTTCAGTCCCAGAATATAAATTACAGTAAGAAAATGTCTATACTGGGGAAGTTTGGCTTTCATTCTCTTTTCTAGTAAGCCAAAAACTAAAGTAGAGAACTCAAGACGTCCACTGTTAGCACATTCTCAGGGTCTGGGATAACTCACTTGAGGAGAATTCCAAGAATACTGGAAGGTGATGAGGAGAGAAGATGGATTCAGAGAAATGAGGACCTAGACCCCATCTTTAAATCACCCAGACTACTCCAGTTGTGTGTGTGTGTGTGTGTGTGTGTGTGTGTGAGAGAGAGAGAGAGAGAGAGAGAGAGAGAGAGAGAGAGAGAGATTGAGAGATTTCATATGAACCACAGTAATTGAAAGCTGTAAGCATTTTCCCAATGGAGCAACCTTGGGCCAGCTAGATGGCTAGGTATCAAGTTGTTCTTCTATTAAGCCTTTTGGGAAGAACTTGTCTATAAAAAATACTATCATTATGTCAAATCCTTCCAATTTGAAACTTAAGTATTATAATAATATATAAGAATTATTGGGGGAAACGAAATTTTCCTTGACCAAACTTGTTTAGAAGTCCTGTTTTCATACTTTGAATTCTGCCCACCATTGCTTCGGCACCAATCTGTTGCTATGGCTGTGCCTGGGAGTGTCTGAGGAAGCCTAGTCCTAAAAGTCCCAGGGAATTCATGAGATTCTTCACACCTTCTAAGCATCATACATCACTGGTACTCACCTTCCTCCTTTGAAATGCATCAAGATGGAACTGGCCTTTGGATGCTGTATGAGGCCTATGTTATACTTCTTAAAAAGTAGGTAGAGATTCAGAAAGAAATGCTGTTCCTTAAAGTTGGTCGGCCCCTCATTTCATTAGTTCAGCATAAGGGACAAATATATGTCGATAATCCTTACAAATTTTTTGGCTTTCATCTTTTTCTACCTTCCGCCTCCAGAGTTTGCACAATCATGTTCTATGAGGTTTTGCAGCCAGCATTATAAAGAGGTTTTTCTTTGTTTCAATTTCAACTGTTAACAATTCCCTGGAAGAGTAGGTAGGGGGAATTCTATTTGTGTGTCTATTGCATAATGTGTCTTCACTAGAAGATATCCATGATCGATTAGTGGTATCTACTACAGAAAACAATACAAGAATAGCAGTGATTGACATATGCATCCCTTTCTGATGAGGTGGTAACGAAAAGGATTGACAAAAATATAGGGGCAAAAAGAAATTAAGAAGTGAAATTCAAGGAAAACCCTCAGCAATGATAAACACATCCATGAGAGGACCATCTGTACCTTAGGACTATATTTTGAATATAATTTAGAGAAAGTAGCATTCTCAATCGACTGGAATTAGAATACTGGTCCATCCAGCTGTTTGCACTAAATTTTTAATTCAAAACAAGGTGATAACAATGCCCACATCACATGACTTAGATTTGTTTGAGAATACTGTATTTATAATAGACACGTCATTGCTTGCTTTATTACACAGTTTGTGTGTGCGTGTGAATATGTTTGTGTGTAGAAAGAGCCTGACCCAGATCCTTGTTCTTTGTCACAAGTGCTTTTATACAGGTGCTTAGGGCACCTCCCCTACCCACCAGCCCTAAGTTAGGCTTTTTTATATTAATTATGAGAACCAGAGGTCTTAAAAAGCACTGATGTTGGATGATGAGATCCTTTGGAAATTGAACTTTAATAAATCCAGGAGGAAGCCATATTCCATCTCTCTGTTGGAAGTACTCTCAATTCTCCCTGAGAATGGTCGTCCAAAAAAATGTTCATAGTTTCAATATCTGAAGCCCTTTAGTCTGTCCCAAAATTGCATGTCCTCCTTAACCATGGAAGAAGAGCTGTGTGAGTCCTCCGTACCAGACAATCACAAGTCAGAAGGCTAATGCAATGAATTTTCTATAGTGAAATATGAAGCAAGGGTAGCTTACACTTGAAAACACACTGTCTGAGGATTATTCCAAGCACAGAGCTCATGTGGGATACACCAGCTGAGGGCAGGAGAGGTTAATATACTGGGTGGATAGGGTGAGTGTAATGGTCTCTCCTGCTCTTCCTTTCTCCCTCCTTTTCACCTCTTCCTATCCAAACCTCACTTCTAGTAAGGATAATTTGACTGCTTTTCTAGTTCTCCCAAATGCCTCTTATCCACTGCAGTAGGATCATTAACTGCTGAGTAATAAACCAGCAGTTTTTCCATAAACATGGAAAAGTGACAAATACCACAGAACTTCACCACTAGAAAGACAATTGGAGACTTAGAGAGATTCTTGTCCCATTGGAAAAGGGTCCAAAAAGCCAGAGAACTGAGAAACATCGTCAGCATTCAGCTGGACTGCCCCTAAGCACCATAGTCACTATGAAATGGATTTTCCATGGGACCACTTAGTTAATGAATCACTCATCTTAGTTCTCTGCTAGCAGATGGTCATCAGAACACAGCACCAACAATGCATGACTGCCTGGGGAAGCTTCTTTCACAATCAAGAGAGTCCACATCTCTAGTTTCTCAAATACACTAAGCCCAAGAGCCTTTCAGAAAGGACAGACACAAAATTAAAAAAATAAAATAAAACATTTGAACAGGGAGTTCTAGACACTGCAAGCCCTGGTTAAATTAAAAGCAGTGGACAGCACAGCAAAAGGCAGAAAGGCAAGGAGGACAGAGCCCTGTGTCCTGAAGACCACAGCACAAAAGCCATTCTACTCCTTTCTAAAATAGCTTCTTCTGACCTGAATGTTCAGGTACAGTGACCACACCTCTGATGAGCTCTGGGGACTGGCCTGATGATGCTGGCTCTGGGGCAGCCTCTGATTCAGACATGCAACCAGAACCCAGGCAAAATAATCAAATTCTTAGATGCTTGCTTGGGCCATTTCTTCATTGTTTCCTTCACTGTGAATTGAGTACAATAGATACCCCCTTTCCCTTATCATCTATTCCTTTCACAGTTAATGCTGATTGTGGAACCAACAGGGAGATAAAGAACTACAAAAAATGGTGGATGAGAGGGTTAGTGTCCTAATGTCATTGCTGAAACCTGCCAAGCTAACTGTGCACCAATCAGAAGCAATATTTTACTTGTTGATGGTTGATTTAACCCAGTTTTGACCAGGATCTTTGATTTGTATAGTATGCATAATATTTACTGAACTATCTATTTTTGATTCTTATAAAATGTGGACTGACTGAAGACAGATGGAAAATGAGTGGAACATGAACTAAGTCTTAGAGAAATTAATTTGTGTTGTTATTTTGGGCAAATTACTTAAGCATTCTGAGCTTAGTTTACTCAAATGAAAGATGGAAAGACGCCTCAGAATTCTAGTTATAGGTAGGACTTCCTAGAGACAATGGCAAGGAACAGAAGAAATGCCATTTCTATTACACTGGGCACCCTGAGAGGGAGGGGAGTGGCTACATAGGGCAGTGGGAAGTTCACCATCCTGGGAGAACAGATCACCTTTCTTCCTGGCATGTGAGAGGACATCAGCGGCACTCTTGCTCATGACCTTGGTGACATAGAGTGGATAGTTGTTCTGGCTGGTGACAGTGATGGCACGGAACACAACCTCAGTTTTCAACTATAAATAGACCCAATCCAATCAGTAAAACAGAGATCCGCACCACTGACAGGTCCGGCCTCTATAACAGGTGCTGATAAAGTACTTTGATGAGGATAAGAACCACCCAAGAGGATTTGAATTTACATGACTTGGATCTGCCTCTGGGATTCCTCTTCCTACATTCCTGTGTTTACCTCTGTCTGGGAGGAGGAGAATATCATAGGGTTGTGCCTAGGGCGCTGCCTGTCATTGTACCTTTCTCCTCTCCTATAGTTAGTATGAAGCACCCCCCTCCAATATGCCTCTATTCCCCAACCTCAGGGCAGAGTCTCTGGGAAAGCAAAATCCTATCATTCACAGGTGAAGACTATTAGGAACATGAGTTCTTCAAGAGATTTCCTGCAGCTATGGTGTCAGGAAAGGGTTAGTTCTACATAGGATTTCTTATTAGAATTTATACCAAGCCGCAAAGCACAGCAACTCTTTTTATTACTGATCTCTTCAAGCCTACTACAATGTAGAGTTCATGCTTCCAAATATGTCAACTAAGCCAGCCGCACTTAATCCATATGGGGAATACTTATTAGTTTACCCACACTTGATTAACCAATGGTGATCTGGGAGCTTGGGCTCTCTGGATTGACTGAGAGTAAAACCTGGTTCTGTTATGTACAAGGCAGGGAACCTCTGGTAGATCTCAGAATCTCTCAGTGGTGCTGCTGCTCTCCTGGCTAAGTGGGAGCACCAAAGAATCCTGATCTCTGGAGCCATTGTAAGGATGAAATGATTAATCCCTTTGAGAAATCACTGCCTGGACCAGTGGCTGTTGGTGTGATTGTTGGTCAGTTTCTGACCAATGCTAAGTCTGCAATTGCCTAAACCCTGAGCAAATCCAGCTCCTCCTAGAGTACAGACACAGTGGTGATTCATCATGGATTCAGCAGCCATTTCTTTTCATATGGATATAAATTTCTGGATTAGCTTGCATAGACCAATACTAAAAAAAATGCTTCAAATGGCTTACAGATGCTAGTGGCTTCATAAAGCAAAGGAGTCACTCCATTGTATATATGGATCAGTCATGTTGAGGAACTGGGTTGACTGAGCTGGAATGTTCCAGATGGCTTTGGGGTGCAGGTAACTGCAAGCACTCAGACACCGCACCCCGGAGAATATGCTCAGTGCCCATTGCTCTGCTTTCTGAACAGCATCAATTGAGATTATATCTTGGTGAGCTTTGAGCTGAAAGGCTTTGGCTTTACCTAGGCTCAGCCCCCTCCCCTTCATACCTTTGTTGACCACTTCGGCAGCCTCTATGACTCCAGCCCTGGCCCCTTTGATCCTGTTCCCTCAGGCTGACAAAGGATTTTCTGCACTTGGATGATATGACTATCTCTAGAAGGTTACTTCGCGTTTCAACTTACTCAAAAGATCTTCAACAGCTGGAGAGACTTACAGCTAAGTGACCTTCTTCCTAAAAAGGAGAAAGGTCTGGCAAAGGTTGAGGTGGTGGATGTAGAGCAAGGTTGAGAAATGAAACCAAGGAACAAAAATAAACTTTGTTGTGAAATCTCTGATTGCTTCTGAAGAAATCTGTCTTGCCAGCCTATCTCTCCAGAGACCAAAATTTCCGGTTTCACAAAGTGTTGACCAGTATGGCCAGCTAACTCGATAGAAATGAATTTTTAGTCCTTCAAACATGATTAGCCCATGGCTGACCTCTAACTTTACCTACGAATGGCCAGTACATTGAACGGAAGCAATAATACCTGAAATAATGCATGAAGTTAACACAGCTGGGAATAAGTGTCTCTAACAAAGACCCTGGAATCATTAAGGCACATATTTTTTTTTCACGAATGTTGTGTGTGACTGTAATTCCCATCCTTAATTTACAGATAATATCAACTGACAACATCTAGAAAGCTGACCATGTTCTACATCTCCTTCTGGATGCACCTGATACAAATATATTATTCAGCTTACAAAAATGTATAGCACCATTGTAATAGGAAACTGTCCCTATATCTGTGTTACATGTAAATTTCTTGCTGGCTATAGAAGAGATGAGGGAAGATCTAAATGTTTAGGTTCTGCTTCTTCAGTGGAGTTTGCCATAAGAGGATTAGCTTCATTGATATGGAAGCCTTGAGATCCCATAATGTGGAAGGTCAGAACAACACTGCTCTCAGATTGGTGGGCAACTAATTCCAAGTTCTGTGCCCTGTGCCAGCAGCAGGTGCTGACAAAAGAGACAAGAACCACTAGGCATATTGACTGAAAAGTCTGTTGCACTTCCTTCCCCCCTTGTAAATGT